>NC_050097.1:2902742-3210080 GCF_902167145.1 Zea mays
GATCCGTTGTCGCTCCTTATCTTCTTCACTTTGAGCTCAAACTCATTTTGAGCTCTCCTGAGGAAGCGCTTGAGGGTCCCTTGGGTTTCAGACTTATCCTGCAGAAAGAACACCCAAGTGAAGCGGGAAAAATCATCTACAATAACTAGACCATACTTACTCCCTCCTATGCTCAGATAGGCGACGGGTCCGAAGAGGTCCATATGCAGCAGCTCCAGCGGTCTTGAGGTGGTCATCACATTCTTGCTGTGATGTGCTCCTCCCACTTGTTTACCTGCCTGACAAGCTGCACAAGGTCTATCCTTTTCGAATTGAACGTTAGTCAAACCTATCACGTGTTCTCCCTTTAGAAACTTGTGAAGGTTCTTCATCCCCACATGTGCTAAGCGGCGATGCCACAGCCAGCCCATGCTAGTCTTAGCTATTAAGCATGCATCTAGACCGGCTTCTTCTTTTGCAAAATCAACTAAATACAGTTTGCCGTCTAATACACCCTTAAAAGCTAGTGAACCATCACTTCTTCTAAAGACAGACGCATCTACATTTGTAAATAGACAGTTATATCCCATGTTGCATAATTGACTAACAGATAGTAAATTATAACCAAGAGACTCTACTAAAAACACATTAGAGATGGAGTGCTCATTAGAAATTGCAATTTTACCTAACCCTTTTACCTTGCCTTGATTCCCATCACCGAATACAATTGAATCTTGGGAATCCTTATTCTTGACGTAGGAGGTGAACATTTTCTTCTCCCCCGTCATATGGTTTGTGCATCCGCTGTCGATAATCCAGCTTGAACCCCCGGATGCATAAACCTGCAAGGCAAATTTAGGCTTGGGTCTTAGGTACCCAACTCATGTTGGGTCCTACAAGGTTAGTGCAAATATCCTTAGGGACCCAAATGCAAGTTTTGTCACCCTTGCATTTTGCCCCTAACTTCCTAGCAACAATTTTCTTATCCTTTCTACAAATGGTAAAGGAAGCATTTAAAGCACAATAAATTGTAGAAGGTTCATTTACTACTTTCCTAGGAGCATGAGTAATATTCTTTCTAGGCATAGCATTTTTCCTAGACATATTTCCATTATGCATAAAGGAAGAACTAGAAGCAAACATGGCATGAGAGTTAAAATCATCATATGCATTATAACTCCTATAAGCATTTCTAGTTTGTCTCCTATCATGATATATAAAAGCATGATTCCTTTTAGTACTACTTGCCATAGGGGCCTTCCCTTTCTCCTTGGCGGAGATGGGAGCCTTATGGCTTGTTAAGTTCTTGGCTTCCCTCTTGAAGCCAAGCCCATCCTTAATTGAGGGGTGTCTACCAATCGTGTAGGCATCCCTAGCAAATTTTAGTTTCTCATAATCACTTTTGCTAGTCTTAAGTTGGGCATTAAGACTAGCTAATTCATCATTCAATTTTGAAATGGAAACTACGTGTTCACTACAAGCATTAACATCCACATCCTTACACCTAGTGCAAATTTCAACATGTTCAACATAAGAGTTGGATTTTTGTGCTTCTACTAGGTTAGTATTTAAGTCATCATTAATGCTCTTTAATTTAGAAATTGAATCATGGCATGTAGACAATTCACAAGCAAGCATTTCATTCCTCTTAATTTCTAATGCAAGGGATTTTTGAGCCTCTACAAACTTATCATGTTCTTCATACAACAAATCCTCTTGCTTTTCTAAAAGTATATTCTTTTCATTCAAGGCATCAATTAATTCATTAATTTTGTCTATCTTAGATCTATCTAAGCCCTTGAACAAACATGAATAATCTACTTCATCCTCATTACTAGATTCGTCCTCACTTGAAGAAGCATAGGTAGAGTTGCGAGTACATACCTTCTTCTCCCTTGCCATAAGGCATGTGTGACGCTCGTTGGGGAAGAGGGTTGATTTGTTGAAGGCGGTGGCGGCGAGTCCTTCATTGTCGGAGTCGGAAGAGGAGCAATCCGAGTCCCACTCCTTGCCTAGATGCGCCTCGCCCTTTGCCTTCTTGTAATGCTTCTTCTTTTCCCTCTTGTTTTCCTTTTCCTGGTCACTATCATTATCAGGGCAGTTAGCGATAAAATGACCAATCTTACCGCACTTGAAGCATGAGCGCTTCCCCTTCGTCTTGGTCTTGCTTGGTTGCCCCTTGTGACCCTTTAGCACCGTCTTGAATCTCTTGATGATGAGGGCCATTTCTTCATCATTAAGACCGGCCGCCTCAATTTGCGCCACCTTGCTGGGTAGCGCCTCCTTGCTCCTTGTGGCTTTGAGAGCAAGAGGTTGCGGCTCGTTGATCGGTCCATTCAAGGCGTCGTCCACATACCTTGCCTCCTTGATCATCATCCGCCCGCTGACGAATTTTCCTAGGACTTCTTCGGGCGACATTTTGGTGTACCTGGGATTCTCACGAATATTATTCACCAAATGAGGATCAAGAACGGTAAAGGACCTGAGCATTAGTCGGACGACGTCGTGGTCCGTCCATCGCGTGCTTCCGTAGCTCCTTATTTTGTTGATAAGAGTCTTGAGCCGGTTGTATGTCTGAGTTGGTTCCTCGCCCCTTATCATCGCGAACCGTCCAAGCTCGCCTTCCACCAACTCCATTTTGGTGAGCAAGGTAACGTCATTCCCCTCATGAGAAATCTTGAGGGTATCCCAGATCTGCTTGGCGTTATCCAAGCCGCTCACTTTGTTATATTCATCCCTGCACAATGAAGCTAGAAGAACAGTGGTAGCTTGTGCATTCTTATGGATTTGCTCATTAATGAATGAAGGGCTATCCGAGCTATCAAATTTCATTCCACTTTCAACAATCTCCCAAATGCTTGGATGGAGAGAAAATAGGTGAGTACGCATTTTGTGACTCCAAAATCCGTAGTCCTCTCCATCAAAGTGAGGAGGCTTGCCAAGTGGAATGGGGAGCAAATGAGCATTTGAGCTATGTGGAATACGCGAATAATCAAAAGAAAAGTTTGAGTTAACCGTCTTTTGTTTGTCGTGGTCGTCGTCCTTTTGGGAAGAAGAGGATTCGTCGCTGTCGTAGTAGACGATCTCCTTGATGCGCCTTGTCTTCTTCTTCTTCCCATCTTTGCGCTTGTGGCCCGAGCCCGAGTCGTTGGACTTGTCATCCTTTGGCTCGTTGACGAAGGACTCCTTCTCCTTGTCGTTGATCACAATTCCCTTCCCTTTAGGATCCATCTCTTCGGGCGGTTAGTCCCTTTCTTGAAGAGAACGGCTCTGATACCAATTGAGAGCACCTAGAGGGGGGGGTGAATAGGTGATCCTGTAAAACTTAAACTTATAGCCACAAAAACTTTGGTTAAGCGTTAGCACAATAATCGCCAAGTGGCTAGAGAGGAGCCAAAACACAATAACCACAAGAAAGCAATCACAGAGATGACACGGTGGTTATCCCGTGGTTCGGCCAAGTACAAAACTTGCCTACTCCACGTTGTGGCGTCCCAACGGACGAGAGTTGCACTCAACTCCTCTCAAGTGATCCAATGATCAACTTGAATACCACGGTGTTCTTCTTTTCTTTGCTCTTTTCTCGTTTGCGAGGAATCTCCACAACTTGGAGTCTCTCGCCCTTACAATTGAGTTTCACAAAGAAGCACGGAGTAAGGGAGGGAAGCAACACACACAAATCCACAGCAAAATGCGCACACACACGGCCAAGAATCGAGCTCAAAAGACTATCTCAAAATTCTCACTAGAACGGAGCTCGAATCACTTAGAGTGACAAACGAATGCGCAAAGACTGAGTGTGGATGATCAAGATTGCTCTAAGGTTGCTTGGTGTACTCCTCCATGCGCCAAGGGGTCCCTTTTATAGCCCCAAGGCAGCTAGGAGCCGTTGGGAACAAATCTGGAAGGCCATCCTTGCCTTCTGTCTCGTGGCGCACCGGACAGTCCGGTGCACACCGGACACTGTCCGGCGCCCGATTTGTTTCCATAAAAAGCTCATCCGACCGTTGCTTTCTGATGCAGATCTGCGCACAGTTGGCGCACCGGACATGTCCGGTGCACACCGGACAGTCCGGTGTACCTTTCCGACCGTTGGCTCGGCCACGTGTCGCGCGCCGATCGCGCGGCCGACCGTTGGCCCGGCCGACCGTTGGCTCACCGGACAGTCCGGTGCACACCGGACAGTCCGGTGAATTTTAGCCGAAGTCGCCGGAGAAAAACCCGAGAGCGACTGGTTTGCTCCGCGCTGGTCTGGCGCACCGGACACTGTCCGGTGCCCCAGCCCGAAACAGCCTTTGGCTGTACACAGCCACTCTCCACTTCTTTTGTTTTCTTCTTCTTCCTGTTTCTAACACTTAGACAAGATATTAGTACACAAAAACCAATGTACTAAGGCTTAGAAACATACCTTTACTTGTGATTTGCACTTTGTTCAACCATGGGCACATTTTCACATTTAAGCACTTGTGTTTGCACTCAATCACCAAAATACTTAGAAATGGCCCAAAGGCACATTTCCCTTTCAGTAGGTGAATCATGATGATCTGGTGCCAGTTCAGGCTGCAGATCCTCAAGCATCTGGTCCATCCTATCAACATCATCTTCACCGTCATCAACTTCTACTTCTGCTGCTCGTTCAACATCTTCACCATGGAGATACCAGACCTTATAGCCTGGCAAGAAACCATGCGAACACAGGTGTAGTGTGACCTGCCTCTTGGTGTGGCTCGTCATATTTCTACATTTATTGCATGGACACCTAATGTTATCTATTTGTGACAAAGCAGCTGCATGGTCCAGAAACATCTGCGTCTTGGCAAACCATTCACTTGTGTGACACCCACCCTTTTTGAAACCTTCATACATCCAATCACGTCTATCACCCATATTGCGGCTGTGTGTACGAGTAAGAATTGTGTGTGTGAGACATTCATGTTTATAAACGTCACACATACATCTATAGATAAATAGTTAAACTATATATATACATAACATAACTATATATATACATAACATAAACATCACACATACATCTATATATATACATAACATAACTATATATATACATAACACATAAACGTCACACATACATATATATATATACATAACATATCATCCAATTCATTAACTAATAACATTAAACAACACATTTTATATTTGCAACATAAAATTAAAAATATGAAGACTAATAACACTGTTAATTAACAAATTTAAACAAAACTTAATCACATAACAGTTAACTCCCGTCGGCCATAAAAAACCGACGAAAATAAAAACATTACAATATATATAATATACCTTGAATGCTTTGCGCGGACGACGGTGGTGTACGACGTCGGTGGACGACGTCGATGTGGGGAAGCCGCGGCTACCGTGGACGGCGGCGAGTGACGGCGTTGGGCGGGCGACGGCGTTCGGCGGCGGTCGTCGAGCGCCCGGGCGGGGGCGGGAGCGGTGGCCGTGGGCGCGGGGCGGCGCGGCGTGGGACCGGCAGCCGTGGGCGGGGGCGACGGCCGTGGGCTCGGTGCGGCGGCTGGGCGAGCGGTGTGACGGCGGCGCCGGGACGGCGGCTGGGCGGCGTGACGGCGGCGGTGCGGCGGGCGAGCGGGGCGGCGGGAGAGCGGGGCGGCGGCGGGATGGCGGCGGGGCGGCGACGTCGGCCGGCGGCGTGCGGACGGCGGTGGGCAGAACGGCGGCGCGGGCGCAGCGTAGAGAGAGCGCGTTGAAAGAAACAGAAAGGAAGAAGAAAGGCACGACAGTGGTTATTTTGAATAACTCCCGTCGGCCTGGCGGCGTGGCCGACGGGAGTTATTTAATCGCCGTCGGCTGTACGCTCGGCCGACGGGAGTTAGTTAATCCCCGTCGGCTACGTTGACTGGCCGACGGGAATTAAATAATTTTCGTCGGCCTTACTTTGGCCGACGGGGATTAATTAATTCCCGTCGGCCCGCACGCAGGCCGACGGGAATTAATGTACCCGACGGGAATGCTTTGAATTGCTGTAGTGCATGACAACTTCAATTCCATAGGAAAATTTTCAAGAGGTTGGACCTCATGTTAAAAACACTCCAAAATCTCACTATAATGCTCCATTCCATATGAATTTTATATGATTTGTAGCAACTCCATCCTTGTCCCAAAGGACCACATAGAAAAACTTTATATAGGATTTTAATCCTTCAAAATTCCTTTACTTTTTGTTTGTTCCAAAGAAGGCCTTATAAACTTTCCTATGACTCTTATCTCTCTCTTCAAATTCATGCACACTATCCAAAGGCTAGGTGTGAAATTTTCCTACATTGTCAATTCGTGTAGGATTGTAATTCATAGCCAACTCTAATCCTTTGTTTTTCCTATTTCTGTGTTTTTCACAATCTTGTGTTCCAAAGGGGGCCTTAACATATTGCGTTTTCTCTTATACTGTGTCCAAGAGTTTACCTAAAAACATTGTTTTTGCATTGTTCTACGTTGTAGAATGTACTGTTTGCATAATGAAGTTTAAATTTAAGTATATGGATGAGTAAGTTGCTGGAGATAATCTTACTTGCGGAAATAAATTTAGATGGTTTTTTGTTTATTCTTTCATTGTGGTTGTTTCCTACTCGTGTGTCTCGCGTCGCACAAAAAATTCCTTATTTGACACTACTAAAGTTTCTAGTAGATCTTTTATGTTTGATACTATATACAAAATTGGTTTCCTATATGACATCGTTGTTAGTTCTGACCTCTAATGGTGTTAACTTTTTTGCGAAAGACGAGTTTACCACTATTGATTAATTATTATGTATAAATACTTATAACAAATTAGCAGTATTATAATAATTATTTATGTATTAACACTTGTAGTAATTGTTGTTGGAGATAAAATTCCAGTCGGGTGGCGAAATACACCCGCCCAATCCTAAGAACAGTGGACAACCTATGGTTTACCTCATGATATGGACGAACACAGGAACACACAAGGGTATAGAGTGGTTCGGACGCCGTAATACCCTACTTCACTTGTGAGTTGTATTACTGAGAACTTGAGAAAGCATGGGACTGGTTGGAGATGCCCCGTGAGGATTCAGGTGATTTATATCCGGGCGTGTAGCACGGGAGAGCTCCAAAGAACTTGTCCCTTGCAACTCATATGCACTTCCTTTTATAGACCAAGGGGAGCACGTACAAGGAAGATGGGGCCCGACAGGTGGACACAGAAATAATAAAATATGAAGCGCAGAGCGAAGAGAGAGATGGTGGATCAAGTTCTTCTCCCGCAACGATCATGTATCTTCTCTTAATCGTCGTGTGGGCTCCTCTGGCTAGACTTGTCTTCGCCCAGTCTTGTCAGTGGGTGGGTGAAGGCTCTGTCATAGGTTGCGGTGTAGGCTGGCTTGTCGACTTACGTAGGGGAGTAGACGAACAATGTTGTCTAGTCCCCTCCGACGGTCTCCATCGCTAGCCTCTGCAACAGTAATAGTAGAATTCATGATAGGTGTTGCCCACTCGTGGCGCAGTGGGTCAATGGTCTTCGCCTCGGTAACATGTGGGTTACTGGCGTGTCCTAGGCCTTGCGGACTGCACACGTCGACTGCATATAATGTGGGGTGCATGTCACATGCCACTAGTGTGAACAAGCGCGCATGCTGCCAGCAGTTAGTGTGGGCGTCCCTCCATGCGAGAGGGCCACATTGGGCGACGCCTAACAACTTCCATGATATTGTTCGGGCCACGTGGCAGCACCGTACCTCCGCCTAAGCGGAGAGAAGGGGCAGGAAGAGTACACATACGTGGCGCCCCTGGACCTCTCCAAGTTGGGGGCCCGAATGGCACTTGGAGGTACATGTTCCACCTGTTTCGTCCCGGGCACGTGGTAGCAGCGGACCTTCCCTGGTCGAAGGTCTATATGGCACACGTAGGATTCTAGGTCCGTCTCATAGGGGTCCGACCCCAGACTGTAGATGCCGAGTAATCCCATTGTCGGGGCATGTGATGGCACTGGTCCAAAGGCCGGTGGCCCCACCAAACGGACCAAGACTCTGAGTCGGGGTAGACCGCTCGACAGTCAACCCATGGCTACGGATAGCCACAGGGGTCTCGCCTAGACCCAACAGGAGTGGGTACCCCATATTTTGGGTACCGATAGATGCAATTAATGTGGCGGCCCTCCATGCGAGAGGCCTACGTTGGGTGACGTATAACAGCTTCCGTGATATGCCTTAGGCCACGTGGCAGCACTGTACCTCCGTTTGAGCGGAGAGTAGGGGCTGGCAGCGTACGCAGATGTGGCACCCCCGGACCCCCTGGCCGGAGGTCCGGATGGCACACGTAGAGGTCTGGGTTCGTCCCACTAGGGTCCAGCCCTGGACTATAGATGTCGAGTAATCCCCCTGTCGGGGAATGTGTTGGCACTGGTCCAAAGGCCAGTGGCCTTTTCGGACGGTCCCAGTCTCTGAGTCGGGGTAGACTGCTTGTCAACCCATAACTACGGATAGCCACATGGGTCCCGCCTAGATCCAGCAAGAGTGGACACCGACAATTATTAAGTATTTGAATGGTTAAATTGAAATTATCTCTTCCTCTTCTGTCTATGCTACTAGATTAAAAGGAATATGCATCTAGCATAAAAGTTTTTGGATGATCAAAGTGGCTCTTAGCGAGTTTTAGGGTTTGTAGAACTAGCATTGGTATTAGATCCATTTTTATGATCCCCTTTTGACCCAATGTCCATAGAACAGACGAGAAGATGTGCAAAATAACCTTTCAAAACTTAGTAATGTCAGGGTAACGGGAACCAACTATAACCCTAACTTCAACCTTGACTAATAAAGGAGTCAAAGAAGGAAAAGTTAAGATTATATGTGGGAAGGGAAAGGGGTAAAGTTCATATGATGTGCTAGATAGATTGTGCCATGCCGTTCTCTGCAATTGTTTGTCGCTATTTTTTCTTCCCTTTTGAGCTGGTGAAATTGGAGATGTACGGCGCTGCAGCCTGCAGGCCCTTGAGCTAATGACTGTCCGCTCTCTGCTCTTCTTCTGAGATTTTCCGGGCCAGAAATGGGAACATCCTGGTTGGGTTGGGCTGGGCCCAGCCAGACGGAGACGGGGAACTGGCTGCACCTTCACAGCCAGTCAAACCTCAAACGGACACGCGACGGGCGCGGCCGTGATCGTCATCGCGCAGGCGGCACTTTCGGAGCCACCAAGGGAAGGAAAGAGACGATCCGCTGATCGCCGGACGACTCTCATCCGTTCTCCAACAAAGCGGGCTGATTGGCACTCCTGCTCCCAAGTTCCCCACTCCCTTCCCCGAATTCCGGACCGAGTCGATGGCGGCGACGGCGGAGAGCCCCTCGACCGGCGGCTTCGTGCTGTGGCTGCACGGCTCCGGCGGGTCGGGCGACGAGAGCCGCGCGCAGGTCGCGCCCTACTTCTCCGACCCGGGCGTCGCCTCCTCCGTCCGGCTGTCCTTCCCCACCGCGCCCACGTCCTTCATCCCTTGCTACGGTGAGCGCCGCCGCCGCACCTGCCATCCCATCCAGCCTATAATGTTTACTTATTTTTCCTGGCGATGAACTGATGGTCCGTGGGCCTCGCCGCACCGTATGTTTCTACGCGCTTCAAAGGATGCGATCTGCTCTGTTGCTTCGCGCTATGGCTGCTTTGCAAGGCTCGTAAGTGGATGAAAGGAAAGGAAATCCGCGGGCTCTCCTTTCTCTGACTCGGTTGCTCAATTCGCGATGCTGTTGCAGGTGATGTGGTGATCACGGCTTGGTTCGGCATCTCGGAGGTTCCTATTACCGCGGTATTGTATTCACCAATGCTACTCATTCTACAAGCATTTACTTTTTAATTGTGCTTTCACTTAAAATGTAATTTTGTCAGTTCACAGTACCCTGTACTACCACACTAGCGAAAAGGGTTTTGCTCTTCTTTGAGTGATGGCATTTACTTGAGTATGTAGTGTACACATTTTTGTTTATGTTTCAGAGAGATTTATTCATCAGTGCTTCACGTATTTGATTCTGCTAGTCCTTAGCTTAAAACGGTATTGCTGTTTGGAAGTTAATTTGGGAAGCCGTCCTGGAAAACGATACTTGCGAGCTCTACGGCGATGCACAAGAGTGACATGAGTCACATGACCACCTCATCTTCCACTGTACCGTCGCCCGCTCCTTCTGGGAACACATCGGCTGGGCGGCTGGCAACTTGACCACTTGCCACCCGTCACCCCGGCTGTGGCCTGTGGGAGATGCCTAGTCCTGCACACGCCCCTTCAGAAATTTTCTCAACCTTGTTGCTGCTATGCTGTTGGTGGCGTATATAAAACCACCGGAATGACGTGGTCTTTTGTCACTAGCAACCTTGCCTGCGGAGACTCTTAGTGGCCTGCAGAGATGATTGTCGTCTCTGGCGTTATCGGCTGCGTTTACATGATAGCTGGATCGTCGACGATTGGTGTCAATTGTTTGTCATGGCCTACAGGCCTAGTCCTCCCCTCACCTCTGCATTGTATTCCCATGGATCCCAACCCAAAACAACTGCAGGTGCCTATGAACCCTCCATCCCTAACATACCAGCATCAATAGAAAGTATTTAGGGAGGGGGGGGGGGGTATTTGGAATTTTTATTTTTGGAAAAAAATAAATTCGTTCGCACTAGTCTATTTGGCTTGGAATTTATTATTCCGTAACCTTTTGAAGTTCACATACAAGCTTATCTTAAATTCGTGGGGTGTGATATGAAAATTGATTACATAGATTCTTCTGCTATGTTTCTATGCTGTAATTTACTGCACACTCTTCATCTTAGCTTCCTGTAGCAGAAGTGAACACATAAGTATCTCCTCCATATGAGTATATGACCATTGATGAAATACAAATAAATTTTGCATAGAACTATATTAGCTTAATTCATTTATGCCTATATTATGATTAAGGACAGACCCAGTGCTGGCGGCTCTCATGTAAGTGGAGCCTTTTTTCGATAAGAAGCGCTGTATTAAATTCAAGAGTTAGCATCACGCCGATACAACATCGAAGAGTTCATGCCCGACCTCTGCATAACTAGGGTGCACACAACCTGATATAAGTGGAGCCTAGAGAAGGAATAATCAAGACAAGTCTTAACCCTGCATTTTGCATAGAGGTTGCATCAAACCTAGGACCTTAGTAGAAAGACTTCTCATTGTGTCAGGCCTATCATTCTGTGCTTAAACTATGGTTATTGGTATGAAACTCATTCCAAGGACCCAAACGGTACCTACATGAAAAAGAAGAACAATTTCCATCTACATTCTGTACAACGAATTGCTTTCTTTTGCTACTACTAATTTTAATTTTGTTCCATGATTCCTACCTCTTTTCTTGTAGAAAACTGTTAGAGATGAGAAAGAAGTCCTTAAAGCTGTTGAGTATGTGCATGAATTGATAGACAAAGAAGTAGCTGCGGGAACGAGCCCGTCAAACATATTCGTTTGTGGGATGAGCCAAGGAGGTAAATCAATGAGCTTAATCTGCATTTTATTTAGTATTCTAGGCCATAAGATAGTACCAATACAGATACTTCTGTTTATTTTCGCAGGTGCTCTAGCTATAGCGAGTGCTCTACTCTACCCAAAAACTCTGGGTGGCTGTGCTGTCTTCAGTGGCTCAGTTCCGCCGAATAAATCATTCGCCGATAAGGTGTCACCTGAAGCTAGAAAGGTAATAAGCTGCAGCTATGCTTATGTTTTCAGAACTGCATCTTGTTGACTCTTGTTACCTAAATACGAACTCTTGTTTCAGACACCGGTGTTATGGTTTCATGGGATGGCAGATGGGGTGGTCCTATTTGAAGCAGGACATGCTGGGTGTGCATTTTTAGAGGAGCTTGGCATGTCCTGTGAATTCAAGGTAATACAGGAAGCTGTAGTCAATGCTCACTTTTAAAACATTTTGCCTCCCTCCCAACAAGTGGCTCTGCAAACATTTGAGCTCGTTTTCAAACACGCCTGACTTCAGCTATATGTCTGTTTTCCCAATTGATTTTTTGACCAGTTTTCCCAATCATCTACTCAGGCTTATCCTACCCTTGGACATTCATTGGTTGACGAAGAGCTTCAATACTTTCAGCAATGGATCCTGATTCGTCTAGGGATGGCTGCATCTGGAGCGGCTGAAACCGCAAGGCCATCATCGTCATCTAACCACAACGACCATCTCCAATAGCTGTTTTTTTTGTCATTGCTTAGTTTCTAGTACAATTCATTGCTGCTATCTTTGCGTGGCACATCAGTTCTCGTTGTGACGAACATAAACATCTTTCTTAATCTCCTTCACATTATTTTTTTATAATAGCAGTAATTGACTTAACATTATTCAACTAAGGAATTGAAAGCCTCACGAGTTCTAACGTGATCCGAGAAGGTTTATGATAATAACAGTAGTTGACTTCCATCGTGATTCGTGTCCGTGAATTTGATTCGTTCCTTCTGAAACAAAAAGATCTTGAATTAACACTCAATTTTCGGAAATCACAAAAGTGAAGACCGGTTTTTTTGAAATATATGACGTAATAAAAGGTACTTTCAAATAGGACCAATCGACCCCCATACGCCATCCCATAAAACCTTAACAAGTTTTTAGGACCACTCAAAAAATTACTCCTTTTTTTATAGACTCTCTTTGGTATTCGGTACAACTAACTTCTACTGCTACTAGTTTTTTTTTGAACAAAAAAAAAGACTATTTTCCAAACAACTTCAAGTTCTCGGCAACGCATTTTGGGCCGGCTCGGCCCTTGACCCATGAGTAGCCTGATCCGCTTGCTCTTCACCCTCGCCGCGGCCATCGGCGCGGCCTCGCTCCTCGTCGCCTCACTCCGCCGCCGCGCGCCGCCTCCCGGGCTTCCCGCCAAGCTCGTCCCCTCCTCCCACATGGCAGGACGCAACCGGAGTTTCGTGCTGTGGCTGCACGGCCTCGGCGACTCAGGCCCTGCCAACGAGCCCATCCGCAACCTCTTCTCCGCCCCGGAGTTCCGGCTCGCCAAGTGGTCGTTCCCCTCCGCTCCCCGCGCCCCCGTATCATGCAACAGTGAGCTTCCTCCACCATATACTCTTCTTAACCCCTGTATGTACAATTGCTTCAAATCAACGTTTGCTGATAAGGAGAGTCTTTCCCCCCGGACAGATGGTTTTGTCATGCCGTCGTGGTTCGATATCCACGAGCTTCCCATGAGCGCTGTGAGTTCACTCCATAACATTAGCAATCAAATAGACCAAGGCACTGGAATTTTGATGTAGCTGCGATTTTGAACGAGTAGGGCTCTCCGCAAGATGAGACTGGGGTTCTCAAGGCTGTCGAAAAGGTGCACGCCATGATAGACAGGGAAGTAGCCGATGGCATCCACCCTGAGAACATATTTGTTTGTGGATTCAGTCAAGGAGGTAAGAAGAGCATTGTTGATACGTCAATTTGGTAGTTTAAAAGGATAAAAGTTTGAAAGTATTGCAAACTAAGCAGTAGAATGTTGCTCTGCAGGTGCTCTGACATTAGCTAGCGTTTTGCTTTATCCGAAGAAGTTAGGTGGAGGAGCAGTGTTCAGTGGGTGGGTGCCTTTCAGTTCATCAGTCACTGAGAGGATTTCACCTGAAGCGAGGAAGGTAATCAATATTTTCATCCATTTGTATCTTCTTTTTAGTTTATATTAATCTGCAATCATATGGTCTAATAATTATAGATATCTATAGGTAGGTAAATTTGCTGAATGACAAGACTAGATCTTTGGTACCTTACCGTCACCTTTTGTCTGAACTAACTCAATTGTTTATACCTATGCTGGTGTGACCACCCCCAGGAGCAATAGTGTACTTAAAGATTCTTTCCAGTTTAATTCGATTGCAGAAGCATATTGCATGCACATATAGCACTGATTATGATCAGTGTTGTGTACTTTTATTTTGATATCTGCATTATGGCCGAACCTTACATATAAAGTGCGATGCAAGTAGGTTCAAGTTGAGGTTAAAGGAATATATGCCCCCATCTTAGGTCTTTGGAGATAAGAATTAAGATAGGCAAAAAGGCTACTTGCAAATGGCTAATATAATAGATTCAACGTTGGAAACAGGGGGATTCTACAGAATACGATCTTGCCAAATAAGAGGATTTCAGGGGAATATATGCTTATTTGGATTCATAACAGCTAATTAACTGATCTGTTGGTAGATGTGGTTCTGAAGCTATGTATGCTTATTTGGTTCTTGCTATTATTATGGAGCTTGCAGCCTTTGGTCTTGTGCTTATCTCTTATTTACTCCGGGAATTATGATTATTATTGTACATATAGTTATATATATAGTCAGTAAGGCCTTCCACTTTTGTTCCCCTGAAAGAAGGATCAAACATCGCACGATGGAAATTAGATTTCACATCTAATTTTGTATTCTGTAACACGTGTATGCATAGCATAAATTCTGTCAGGGATTTTACTCTTGAGATGTTTCTTCACAGCTATCATAAACTTCGTCAACGTTATGTTCTCTTGCACCAACTATTGCATCAAGAAAAGCCAATACCGATTGGGATGGTAATGAAATTTTTGGATAAAATCAGGCAGATTTTGAAGACACCTGTTTGAGTTGAAAAATTTAGCAAACAAATTCTCGCCATTCTACAGATGCACTTACTGTGCATTCGGTCGACTTTGAAGAAATTTAGATGAGCTCTTTGCTGTAGAAATATAACATCGAAAGCAAATTTGATTTTTTTTAATACGATCATTACCTTATTTGACTATTCTCGTTCTTTCAACATTTCCAGACCCCGTTTCTTTGGTCACATGGAATGGCTGACAAAGTAGTATTGTTTGAAGCTGGCCAGGCTGGTCCACCGTTTTTGCAAAGCGCTGGTGTTAACTGTGAGTTCAAGGTAGATTACTACATGGTTCTATTTTGAATAAGGAGAATATTTTAACCCCTCCAGTCCACTCCGGATTTTAGACTTCCAAACTAGCCCTCAATGTCTATTTGAGCCCTGAATTGCCAGTACCCAAGATCTGAAGTTGTTCGCGTTGATTTTTACAGGCATATCCAGATCTGGGTCATTCGCTTTCCCAAGAAGAGCTACTTTATCTTGAGTCGTGGATCAAGAGTCGTCTAAATGCCTCTCAAGAGAAGGACGGTTAACTGATTCCATCATGCTTAAGTGGCATTTATTTAGTATTTTTATTATACGATACACAGATCAACTACTTGTCCTGGAATTTGTTATTTGGAATTTCCGATTGGTTATCGTTGTCGGGTGAATAAGGGCACATAGAACCGGGATCTTCTGCTGGCCATGGATGTTCTAAATGCACTTGTAACGGCCCTGGTATCTGACACTCTCCTACAATACAAGGGCTGCAGCTCTAGCTTGAATTGCCTGGTCAACTAAACTGTCTTTGCCATGGATTAGCATGTTCGTTTGAAAGATCGAGATGGAAAGGAACACCAGTTTTCCGGGCTGCCACAAAAGTCCTGTACAGTAGGTGACCACTGACCATTTCAAGGCGCTCGAGGAGCAGTGAGTGACGTATGATGGCAGCACACCTGGACTCCTCTGGGTGCTGAGTTCTGACCTATGATGGAGACCTGGAGTTGCCAGCAGCTGACATCTTGTCTCTGTTCCCTTCCGGGTTTCTCGATTCTCCTTGGTCTTTGTCTATGGTGCTGAGCTGTGTCTGTGGATGCGTCGTCCATGGGTCTTCTTCCCCCGTTCAACAAACCGCGTAGGAATGCAAAACACGGTCTCGAAGGTTCAGTAGCATGAACTTGTGTCGGATTATCTGGCGCGTAGGATCATCTACTGAAATTAGAGATGAAAATGAAGGCAGTAATTCGCCCACACACATGTATAATTCTAGGGTGCTTTACTTAATAAAGTAGCCTATTTAGTTCCGTTATTTTCTGAGGAATAAGTCTATCTCAATTTAAAATGGTAGAGTATAGAAAATGATTTTATATATCAACGGAATATATATTTGTGCTACGCAACTTATAAGACGCTCTCAAGCTTACTTCTATATAGCACAAAATATCTTCCACATATTACTAATAATAATACATAAATATATTTCACATAAAATTATATTAGCTTAATTGAGATAGACAAACAGAAGCAACATTATTTTCGGAGCAACAGAAGCAGGCGAGGTAAAACAAACAGAACGCGCAGAGGGTCATACAGAAGGCGACGACGCATCCCAGTCGCAGCCTTTCGAGGACTCCACTCCAACACGAACAAAGGCCCGGCGCCCCGCAACGCATCCTCCGGCGTCTTCAGCCTGTCCCATTCTCATCTTCTTCTTCAGCACGTCTACAGTTATAGTTCCTTTTATTTTTTTACCACTCACGAGTCTTACTTTTCGCTGTCTCTGTCTCGCGCAGCCGCATGTATGCGACCACTTCTGGGTGTTTGATCACGTCGAACGTTTTGAAAATACTAGTTAGATATATTATAATATATTTTAATTATAAAACTAATTACATAGAAAAGTACTAAGCAAGTCTAATTAGTCCGTGATTTGATCATGCCGCACTGCTATATTTTACTAGCACGCTATGCACTTTTTTTTTACCAGCATGCTATTAATTCAAAATCTGCACTTTAGATTGTGAACTACTACACCATTACAAACTTTCTAATGTTAAGTTCAAAACTTTACGCTTAGAGTTCAAAAAACTTCAAACTAACACATTATAAACTCGTATTGCTAGATTTAAGACTTTGGACTAACGTATTTTTTCAACTTTTGTAACGATAAGGTGTTAAATTCTGTGCGCCCACCTACGTCCGTCCGTATTGTCGCTGTCGATGCAGACTGTGCATGGCATAGAGCGCAGCGCAGGACATGAACCGGGGTGTTGAGGTGCTTGACGCCCATGCCATGCCATGCCGCAGCGAGAGCGACGTGCGCGTTGCTCTGATCTATTCCACCCCCACTCCCTCCCGCAGGCTGCAGAGCCGCAGAAGGCAGCCAATCCCTCCTGCGACCATATGTGTACATCCAAAAAGTTGAAACTAATATTTTTTTTAAAAAATATTTTTTCGGATCGTGCAGAAATTAAAATCAGAAGTTGAGAACCTGTTCGTGCGTCGCCTTCTATTGCCTTGGTACTCACGAGCAGGAGGGGGGGGGCAGCAGCCGTGGCGTGGTCGTACCGAGCATTGGATGTGTGCCCATCAATTCCGTGCTGCTCCTGCCCTGCACCTCGACCTGCTGCGACGCCAGCGCCAGTGCCCACTGTCCAAGCGACCGCAGTGAAGTGAGTGACCTGGAGTCGAGCCGGACAGTCACACCATCTTTCCTGGCCAATGGAAATGCACCTGCTCCTACTACAGCGCTACTAGTGCCTCCACCCGAGCGCAGGCATTCTGCTCCCTTAGCTGATCCATTCGTTTGCATCCACGGCAGCTAAATTTAACTAGCTAAAGTTTAATGGGTGGATCTAAACAGAACAAAAAAGAAGAAGAAAGACGCACCAGCTTTGCAATGTGTTTTGGCTATCCGCGGAAAGGAAGCAACTTCGTGGAGTACACGTCCTTGGGCGTCGGAAACGGCAAGCGAGTGTACACTGGAGACTGAAAGCCAAGCCAAGCACTACACGCTTTGGCTTTGCAGGCATGGTAGCGCGAGCTCCTCCTTTTCTTTTCTCTCGCCTTTGCTCTGCTCCCAACAGGAGTAGCGAAGGGCAATGGCCCATGGGCAAGCGCGAGAGGGAAGCTCCGGCGCGGCGCTTCCTTTCGCGCCTTCCAATGGAACGGAGCAGCACTGCAGCAGGCGGTGCTGTCCATTCATTCGTTGGCCCAAAAGGCGCTCCTGCTCTGCCACTGTTTCAATAGCCAGGCCGACTTGATGAAAACTGCCACGGGGGCGATGGCAACCAAAAAAAAAAACACCACTACTTTTGGTGCCGAGAAAAAGAAGGCACGGAACGTGCCGTTCTGTTTCAGGCTTTCAGCTTTCCATCCTGAAGAAAGAAATGGCTCTGGCATCAGCTTCACCTCCATGGGTAATTTAACAATTGAATTGAATTGATGGCTTGCATTGTTCAGGGAGATGCGATAGAATTAGAACCCCACCCACCCAAGGGCGTGCATGCAACACGCCTGCTCAAAACAACCAGCTTGAGCTTGTGTGGAACCAAGGAAAGGGGTACCCAAAAAAAGAAAAAACAACGCCTTTGCACCGATGCTATGCTTTCCTCTTCCCTCCCTTGGCAATTGGCACAGGCAGGCAGGCAGCAGACGTGGACAACGAGGCAGGCATAGCTTGATGCTAACCTTTGTGCAAAGCTTCGCGCAAACATCACAGTCCGCACTCGTGACAGGAAGAATCAAATGCTGACGACATTCAACGCATATGAATCAGGGCACATTGAATGTTGACGAGAGTTCTCTTGCAAGTTCATTGTTGAACTGGACTACCGAACGAAAGGAGCAAAAATATGGTACAGGGGGGCTGAGGGGAGGGGGAGAAGAGAGGTGAGAAATTGGATGGGATAATCCACCCTCCTCCAATCCTGGCATGCTCGTCATCACTCATCATCAGAGTGCAACAAATCCGCCATGATTAAACAAAAGCAATAAGAGGAAAAAGGGCGTGGAGCAGGAGGCGCTCCCTGATCAAAACAGCCACTACTGGCACTGATGAGTACTGACCTTGACGAGACCACGCAGTCCTTGCTGGTGGTCCCCTTCCCCTAATCTACAAGAACCGGCGAGCGGCGGCGGTGGGCCACAGCCCGATCAGTTCCAGGCGCCCCAAACCTTCTCCCCGATGAAGCGCACCAGCCTCCCCACCGTGCTCTTCTCGGCGCTGCCACCGCCCTCGCTGTCCACCGACGCGTCGTCGCCGTCCACGCTGCTGGTCTCCTCCTCCTCCTCGTCGCCGTCGCCGTCGCCGTCGTACTCTCCGTGGCAGCGGTGGTCCATGTCCATCCCGGAGCCGCCGTCGCACGCCGGGAGGTTGTCGTGGTCCACGCCGGGGCCCGTCTCCGCGGCGTCCTCGTCGGCAGCGTCGCCGCCGCCGCGGCGGCCACCACCACCGCCACCACCGCGGCGCCGGCGCCGGGGAGGGCGGCGCGGGCCCCCCGCCCCGCCCTCCTCCTCGACGGCGTCGATGATGCGGTGGATGAGGTGGCGGTTGGGCGACGCGTCCCAGCGCGCCCAGAAGCTCTTGTAGCAGCCGAAGCAGGCGCAGCCCATCTCCGGCGGGTGGGCCCCGCGGCGGCGGCCGTGGTGGTGCCGGCCGCCGCCGCCGCCGCAGGACAGGAGGTAGGCCAGCACCTCCTGCTCCTCGGCCGTCAGCGCGGACGCCAGGGCCAGCACGGCGGCCGGCAGCGCCACGGCTGCCGATGCGTCAGCCGGCGCCGGGTGCACCCGCCGCCCCTTGCCGCCCTGGTACAGCTTCTTCATCTCCCCCTTGCCGCCCTGGCTCAGTGGCTCACTCTCTCTCTGGATGCGGTAGGTGCCCACCAACTGCTCGACGAGAACCCAAGCGGAGGCGACGGGCGGGAGTTGGTGGGTAGGTGGCGGAGGCTCTCGTCGGCTACGACGTTGCTGTTTGGGGTTAGCTGCGGGTAGGCAGGCGCGCTGCTCGTGCCTTCCTTCCTTCCCTCCCGAACCCGAGGGTTTGCTGGCGTCGGCTCTTGCCGTTTTGGGGCCGAACAAGGCAGGGGAGAAGCCGAGAAGAGGAGGGGCGGCGGGGGAGGTTGTGGAGGAGAGTTTGGTTTGGTGGGTGGGAACTGCGAGCTGCTTTCTCGCTGCTTTGCTGCCTAGGGAGTAGGGAGGAGGGGTGAGGGATGGGGCAGAGACGGACGGACGGACGGGGGAGGGAATCTGACGGGACGGAAAGCGGGCCCGCCGGCTTGGTTTTGGCCTTTGGCCTTGTGCTGGCTGGCGCCTTGGATTTCTGTGGTGGCGACTGGAGTCTTTGGTATGACCACGTAAAACGTAGACGGGTCCGGAAGCGACACACAGCGGTGCACGTCCGTGCTGCTGCTGCTGTACCGCGTGCACGGCACCGGTGGCTACGCTACGCATGTCCAGACCTACGGTCACCGCACCACCTTTTTTTTTTTTTTACTCTCCTCCTCCTGCAGCTTTTCAAAGTACACCAATAGACTTTTTAGCCGTTGAATAGGAAGGAAGACCACCGGCGGTTTGGAACACGATGTTTTTTTTTATAATAAAACCTCCGTTTGCTGTGAAAGCTGAAGCTGGCAGTATATGAAATTCTATATACAATTAGCCCTAGCCCGTGTGTTGACTGTTGAGTGGCACCCGTCATCAGCCCGAGTTCTACGGACGACATGGGACATGCGCCTTGCCAGTAATGGCGGATTATATGAAGTTGGTATTATATGAAGTTCACGCTTGGCCAAGGTTATGCGGCGACGCAATGGCGGAAGCACGGTGGTTGGCGACGGGCACAGCCGGCCAGCCCAGTGCAGATAGGTGAGATCTTGGGTGGGGGCCCAAGTTCCACCAACGCACCTACACGCTCAGAAAAGCTCCAGCTTTTACAGGGAACTGCGCGCGAGTTTACGCTGCAGCACTGAGTAATCCAGAAGAGAGATGGAGTCGTGAAAAGGCGCCGCATCTTTCTCTTCCCTGACCAGATGAACCGCTGCTGCACCGGCACGTCCTCCTCGTCCGTCGCTGAAGCTCTGCCACCCCTCCCCGAGGAGGCAAGAGAGTGGGTTTCCGGCTTCAGTCGTAGGGGTTCCTGAACTTCTTCAGGAGGTCCGGGATGTCGTAGGCCAGCATGTCGTCCACGCCCTGGACCATCTTGGGCCTCAGCTTCTCGAACCTGTCGAAGTTGTAGGCGCTCAGGAGCTCCCTGTACTCCTCCACGCTCGGGAAGTCCCCTGGCGGCAGGTGCAGCTCCTTCTGGACCTGCACAGAGCAAGGGCATGCAGCTCGGATTCAGAGACAAGAACACGAACGTGCATTGCATGCATGTGGGCTACACGCCTACACCTACACTACACCTATAGGTGCCAGTGTGCAACTTGCAAGGGATGAGCAGTGAACCTTGGCGAACTGTTGATCCAGCCCGTCGAGCAGCTTCTGCTGAGCCTTGGCCTTGCCCATCAGTGCAGGCATCTCTTTCTTCAGATGGCTGATTATGTGCGCGTGGACTTTAGCCGCCCTTGCCCGCTTCACGAACTCGTTGATCTGGCGCCCCCCAGGTGCAGGTGCTTGCAAGTTAGAACCGGTGCAAGATCAAAATGGCGAACTAGTTATATGGCGAGCGATGTCTTCTCACCCGACGGTCGCAGGCCTTCTTGGGGATGTCGTTCAGGTCCGAGAGCAAGTCATCTTGTTCCTTCTGGAACAGCTCCATGCCCAGCGGCCCAGCCGCTGTCTCCCTGATCGGCTTGTCGTTGAATGAACTAGAAAGAAGATCGAGGCGATTATTTCAGTTTTTTGTTTGTTTTTCAGTGACGCTGATGCAGCCATGGTGCTACCTGATCGACAGTTTAATTAGTTTGTCAAATGTAAGTTCTGATCGACAGTAAGAATGGCCATACCCTATGTAGACACGCATGACTTCTGGTGTGTTCAGGACTTTCCCGAGCGACCACAGCAGTGCTCCGTACACTCTCATCAGCTGAAAAAAAGAACATTTTTTTCTTTACTATTACGTCAGAAAGACTGGCAGCTGCTTATTAGAAGGGTTAATAAACTGTACAGTTGAGTTGAGGTATCAAGGTTACTTCAAAAGATAAGACAAGACAAGATATGTTGCTGCCTGCTGGCGTTGCAGATCGATTTCGAGAGCACACATGCATGCATATAGCACTACAGCAGCAAGAAAATGGAATATGCTGACTTGCTGAGAGGGATAGAGAGAAAAAAGGGCATTATGGCGGTAATCGGGAATACAATACTCGCCTGCTGTGCATCAACTTGGTCGGCCTTGTTGAGAACTATGCGTATCTTGTCATCATGCCCGCGGAGAGACCCGATCACACGCTTGAACTCATCGCTGATGTCAAGCTTATGCGGATCAAACAGGAGAAGGATGAGGTCGCACTTGGCCGCAAACCACGACGTGACTCCGGTGAAATCGTAGCTGCGCTGCGTCCGCTGCTTCTCCCCTGATAAAACTCCTGGAGTGTCCACGAAGGTCACGTGCTCTAACAGCTTTCACAAAGAAACTGGTGGTGTTAGTTTCTCCAACAGCAAGTCGGATGATAAATACTGGGTGTGGGATTAAGGATTGTACTGGATGTGGCATCTGAGAACATTCGAACTTGGACAAAAATGCTGTTCCGAACGATGACAGGCCACTGTATGGCATGTCAGCTTGGACGGCGATGGTGTTTCCAGGAATGCATCTTTCGTCTGGTCCAGACTGCGGCGGCAAAAAGCAGGTGTTGTAGGAATGAGAGGATGCGTGGGAAAGATACGTACTGAATGGAGTCAAGTGTGATTGATAGAGACATAGGAGTCGAACAGAACTTACAGTGATGACAACAAACCTGTCCGTTGTAGGCTCTGGCCCAATATGAGCGCCTGCACAAGGAGTATTGCAGATACTGGTAAATTAAAGTTTGTTCAAAGTAATGATGGGATACAAGAACAATGGGTGATCCATGTTATTGTTTCACCTGGATAACTTGTTTTTAGTAAATGCTTTATGAATGTTGTTTTCCCCGTGGAGTATTGACCCAACAGCATGACCATTGGCTTCGCATCGAAATCGCTGCTAGTCTGTTTGAAGGGGAGGGGGGCAGAAATTACCAGCAAAGGAGCGACACAACACTTTACAACAGATTTACCTTTGTTGTAGAACAAATTAAACTGCAGATAAAACAAAGGAGTGAAAATTACCAGCAAGGGAGACACGAAGTCATGGAACTGATAGGTTTTTTCCAAGGGCCTCAACTTCTCAATGTACGATTTCTTTAGCCCATCGACGATTGAAGTGACTGATTTCAAAGGAATCTGTAAAAATAAGACGCTGCGCTCATTAAGAACATTGTAAAAGTTTGGGCAATACGTTAGCATGCAATGCATCCAGTTATTGGTGTACCTTCTTTCCTGACTTGGAGTTAAACCAGCTGGCAGTCATAGTAGGTGCTTCTGATGGATGACATGCTGCACAGTTGGCAAGCATATATCAGTCAGGTTTCAGAAACTCAACAGAAACAAAAGGGTTAGCTGTTCCACAGCACGTACGTACCAACAATAGCAGACTCGACCTTGCTCCCAGAGTTCTTTTTCTTCGAGGGAAAACATGGGAGACATAAATAATACTGTATGCTATTTCTGCATTTTGATTCAAGTTAAGAGAAAGATACTGTCACGTACTAGTTTTTTAGCCAGACCATCCATTGTGGGGAGCTGCAACTTCTCGAGATCTGAAGCGAAGAAAACATTCAGCGGATTATGTTTTTTTTCTTTCGTCAGATAAATATCATTAATAGGTAAAAACTCCTTTGAATGTGCTTTAATTTACCTGCATTTGGAAGGGTGTCTTGATTGATTTCGTTCCCTGCTTGTGCGAGAGAAACCAGCTGCACATTGCTATCCGGTTTAATGTACAAATAGAAGAGAAAAAAAAAGTCCATGTTGTAGGCCGGAGATCAGACTGAAGAAGAACCTGATCAATGTATACTGTACAAACCTGCATGGCAGTCATGAACTCGTAGAATCCAAGATATCCTTGGCGTTTGGAATCAGCGATCGCCCAAACCTGAAGATGCAAATAATGAAACGTTTTGGTGACATCGGATTGGAAAAAAGAAACATTTTGATGTTTGACTCCGGATTTCTTAAAAAAAACATTGTGGTCTTTGGGATACTGAGAATCCAATCCAAGAGAACGGGTTAGAGATGAAAACACGTGCAATCGCTACGTATGGAAACTCAGTGTAACGATGCTGACGCATCACTCATACTGCTTCCTGCATATGATCCAAGAAATGGCGTTAACGTTTGCCGATGCTTGCATGCATGCATGCAGAATCGCAGGTGGTCTCTTCTAGTCTCTGCTGAGATGTGATGAAGGAGCACGAATGGAGACGTCAATTCACCTGCTTCAGCTCGGGCTTGGAGAGGTTGGACATGGCGAAGAACCTGAGCGCATCGTTCCCCGTCAGACGGCCATCTCCGTCTTGGGGCCGTTCCCGGTGCAAGTGCCATCAAATAAAAAAACTCAGCGACACACATTCGTCCGCAAGACGCGAGAGGGAATTCGACAGGGAGGGAAGCGGGCGTGTCGCGTCGCGTCGCGAAATCAAACCTTCGTCGGCGAGGGCGAACCACTGGAGGTAGGCAGCGCGCTGCTCCTTGAGGCTCAACTTCTTGGGCGACGAGTCCGGCCCCATCTCTCTCCCCGGCCCGTTCACCTCCCTCCCTGCCGGAGTCCGGGGAGGCGGAGACGAGGAGAGGGACGGACGACGACGGGGAGAGCTGGCCAACTCGGGCCTCGAGGAATGCCACCACCGCAAAGGCGCGCGCGGGCAGCGGCTTCCCGCGGATGTATGGGGTGGGGCTCGGCTCCTCCAGCGCGCGGCAAACGCGGCGCCTCCCGTCCATCGACCGCGTGGCGCCTTGACCTGGCAACCACGCGCGCGTCCTTGGGCCTCCACGGTGGGCCCAATCTATGAAAGGAATGGCCTAAGGAAATCCGGCCCGTGCGGGCGGCTTCAGCCCAAAACCATCCCTGTCCCCGGTTGCCAGCTTGCCGCCCAGCCGCTCGCCCCCGCCACGCCAGGCGTATGGCGCGCCGCGCGCGAGACCCGGTCCGCGGGCGCGTTTGGGAGCGGTCAAACGGAAGCGGGGCCCTCGTGGCTCGCTTCACCCACCACGAGCCGCAGGATCTCACGTCGCGTCGCATCAAAAGGAGGTTCACTGCGCGTCTGGCGGCGGGACTTGTGAGTGCGTGCGTGACCCACTCCCAGACTACGCGGCGGCGCCGTGCCTCTGGGCCCGCTCCCGCGGAGTACTAGTAGCCGCGTGGGTGGCGGCGGGCGGCGGGCTGCGTGCGGGTGGACGGTGGTGTGCTGCCGTACTGGCGCGGGGCGCATCCGGATGGCGATGGCCGTTGTAGGGTAGGAGGGCAGCAGGCATCGTACCGGCCGGCTTAGGCTTATCGGGTGAAGTGCGTGGCCACGGTGCCTCCTACTGCACCAATTGCTGCTCTGCTGGCTGCTGCCTGCTGCCTGCAGGTGGAATTGGGAGCCACCGGAGCCGGCAGGCTGCTGCGCGGGTGCAGATTGCATTGAGCCTTCATTGTGACAAAAAAAAAGTGTGGGTCGCGTTGCGTGTCTTGTCCACCGTTATCCTCCTTGATATGAAAGTTTTATGAATAAAAAAATCATGACATTAATTAGAATATTACATGAGATTTTTACGATATATCACTATATTTATTATGAAATAGCTGAAACTATTTTTATCGACATTAAACTATGTCTATTTGTTTTCGACGTATTGGAACAACACACGTGAAACCATGATTGAGATCAATTTATTTTATCTCTATCTATTTCATCTATTCTTATTAATTATTTAGATGTAACATTTAAGTCACATGTTAGTCTACTCCATCCCTTATCTTAAGAAAGTAGAGTGTTTTCGGTACAGATTAGTATACGAGCAAAAATACCACAATACTCCTCATTAAGTACCAACTTTGAGGAAATTCAGACAATTAAAGAGCTGTTAAATTGTTTGCCTCTTTAAAACAACAGCTAATCACGACGGGCTTCTCCATCGGTGAAGAGCTATTAAATGGGTCACGTACTCACGTTAGACACCTCCACTCTCCCTTGCAAGGACGTTATGTTACGGGACTTATCGAGACCTTTGTTACCTTAAATTGGGGACGTAGGGAGCATGAAATTGTGTCATTCCTGCACCTATATATGTGAAGGGGTACAACCGATTGATAATCCTCGAACATATTTTAATCGAATCAATTACTTTATTTGTCGTTTCTGTCTAAAGAGTAGATGTACCCTAGCCTTAGTTGTAGCTTTTCGCATATCCACATTCACATATATTCAACTCTACGTCGTCTAGATCCATCTTGAGTGGTTTGACAACCCAAGACGACCATACGATCTTACCCTCCCGGGGGCAAGATCTAGTTGTCCATTCAAGATACACTACCTCAATTGTCTATTAATTCCTAAACGACTCCACATCGTCTGGGAACGTCCCGAATGACCTTTCGACCCGGAGCATCCTAAGATACCTCTCCCAGGGGTGAGATATATATTCCAGCAAGGAGTAACACGACCCTGCGCCATCGCGGACCATTCAGCCTAGAGAGCGGACCGTCCGGTGCGACGCAGGGAAGGCACCGGTCCTGCGCCCAGGTCGCCGATCGTCTTGCCCAGAGCCGCGGACCGTCTGCGCCGCCGCAGAGGGCACCGTCAGGCGGTACACCCCCAGTGATTGGCGCTCAGACGACGCCAACACACTTTTTGGCGACTCTGCTGGAGAACAAGGTTGTAGATCTAGAAAATCTGGCTATGGCTGATTCTAAAGATCTCAACGTTGCTTCTCCAAATAGCGATACAATACTAACTAATTTGTTGGTCGCTGAGCATAAAAAATTAGAAGATGATATGAAGAAGACGGACAAGGAGATCCAGCGACAATAAGATCAGGTGTTCAAGGTAGCGAATAAGTGGTTCCTCTCGCACTTCGGGGTTGATTGCCACTAGAAGGTCGTCGAGAGAGAGAGAGAGAGAAATAAACGTCGATTATTTGTCAGCCATGCTGCAGCAGTTCCCCACGCTATGTGATGCCAGGTCAGACGATGATATTCAATCTATTAAAATTTCTTTAGATAATTGAATTAAAAGTATCATGGGGGATATAGAGAAGATGACACATGCATTAGGAAAAACTCACATGCCTAATTTATCACATAAATTGGACACTAAAACAATTGCGCCAAACACATCGACAACGAATGGGTTTCCCCAGCCATATTTTGGTATGTCGATGGACTCATATCTAGGACGATTGTCACTGCCATCTTCGCTAAACGATCAACTTTGAGCACGGCTAGACCATCCGCACAAGAATTTGGACCGTACGACCCTCAATCGGACCGTTCGGCACCCTACGCTGGACAGTCTGGAGTCACATAAAGCTTGGGTGCGCTTGCCTTAGGGGGTCGGCGCGAGGCCGAGCGCGAAGGGGGGAGAAAGGTGGCCGGAGACGGGCGTGAGAGAGGTGGAAATCCCGCGGCCTTCGTGTTCGTCCCGCGCCCAGGTCGGGTGCGCTTGCAGTAGGGGGTTACAAGCATCCACGCGGGAGAGGGAGCGAGCGGCCTTACGCGAGCGCCTGTCTCGTCCTCGTCCCCGCGCGGCCAACCCTCTCTAAGAGGGCCCTGGTCCTTCCTTTTATAGGCGTAAGGAGAGGATCCAGGTGTACAATGGGGGGTGTAGCAGAGTGCTACGTGTCTAGCGGAGGAGAGCTAGCGCCCTAAGTACACGCCATCGTGGCGGACGGAGAGGTTTTGGCGCCCGGTTCGTGTGGTGTCGTGGCCGTCGGAGGAGCGCTGGAACCTGGAGGAAGGACAACTGTCGGAGCTGTCGAGTCCTTGCTGACGTCCTCTTGCTTCCGTAAGGGGGCTGAGAGCGCCGTCGTCATAGAGTGTGCGGGGCGCCATCATTGCCTATCTGGCGGAGCGAGCCAGATGGGACGCCGGTCTTGTTCCCCGTGGCCTGAGTCAGCTTGGGGTAGGGTGATGATGGCGCCTCCTGTTGACGTGGCTGGTCTGCGCCCTAGGTTGGGCGATGTGGAGGCTCCTCCGAGGTCGAGGTCGAGTCTGTCTTCCGTGGCCGAGTCCGAGCCCCTGGGTCGGGCGAGGCGGAGACCGTCAGCTGAGGCCAGGGCTGAGTCCGAGCCCTGGGGTCGGGCGGAGCGGTGTTCGTCGTCTTCCGGGGCTGAGCCCAAGTCCGAGCCCTGGGTCGGGCGGAGCGGAGTTCGCCGTCTTCCCGGGCTTAGCCCAAGTCCGAGCCCTGGGTCGGGCGGAGCGGAGTTCGCCGTCTTCCGGGGCTTAGCCCGAGTCCGAGCCCTGGGTCGGGCGGAGCGGAGTTCACCGTCTTCCGGGGCTTAGCCCGAGTCCGAGCCCTGGGTCGGGCGGAGCGGAGTTCGCCGTCTTCCGGGGCTTAGCCCGAGTCCGAGCCCTGGGTCGGGCGGAGCGGAGTTCGCCGTCTTCCGGGGCTTAGCCCGAGTCCGAGCCCTGGGTCGGGCGAAGCGGAGCTTCCTATGGTGCCTGAGGCCGGGCCTGACTGCCTGTCAACCTCACTCTATCAAGTGGCACTGCAGTCGGTACGGCGCAGGCGGCGCTGTCCTTCTGTCAGGCCGGTCAGTGGAGCGGCGAAGTGACTGCGGTCACTTCGGCTCTGTCGACTGAAGGACGCGCGTCAGGATAAAGGTGTCAGGCCACCTTTGCATTAAATGCTCCTGCGATTTGGTCGGTTGGCGCGGCGATTTGGTCAGGGTTGCTTCTTGGCGAAGACAGGGCCTCGGGCGAGCCGGAAGTATGTTCGTCGCTGGAGGGGGACCTCGGGCGAGGCGGAGATCCTCCGGGGTCGGCTGCCCTTGCCCGAGGCTAGGCTCGGGCGAGGCGTGATCGAGTCCCTCGAATGGATCGATCGCTGACTTAATCGCACCCATCAGGCCTTTGCAGCTTTGTGCTGATGGGGGTTACCAGCTGAGAATTAGGAGTCTTGAGGGTACCCCTAATTATGGTCCCCGACAGTAGCCCCCGAGCCTCGAAGGGAGTGTTAACACTCGCTTGGAGGCTTTTGTCGCATTGTTTTGCAAGGGGACCAGCCTTTCTCGGTTGCGTTTTGTTCCGGTGGGTGCGCGCGAGCGCACCCGCCGGGTGTAGCCCCCGAGGCCTCGGAGGAGTGGTTTGACTCCTCTGAGGTCTTAATGCCTCGCGCAATGCTTTGGCTGGTCTGGTCGTTCCCTCATGCGAGCTGGCCGTAGCCCGGGTGCACGGTCGGGTCCCAAGTTCTCGGGCTGGTATGTTGACGCTGTCAACGGTTTGGCCGGAGCCGGGGTTGCGAGAGCAGCCCCCGAGCCTCTGCACGGGGCGAGAGGACGGTCAGGGACAAACTCGACTTTTTTACATACGCCCCTGCGTCGCCTTTCCGCATGGAGGAGGGGGGGAAAGCGCCATGTTGCCATCGGAGGGCGCCGAACATGGTGTCTCCGGTGAGCTGCTGGCGGGTAATCCGAGCGGACGTCCGTGCCCCATTTGCTAGGGGTCGGCTAGAGGCCCAGAGGCGCACCCAAAAGTACCTGCGGGTGATCTGCCGAACTCGGTCCCCTGTCGACGGGGTCCGAGGGCTCGATGCCTCCCTCTGATGGGATTCCGTTACAAGATCGTTCCCGCTGGTCTCGGAAATGTCCTAGGGTACCTCGGGAGCGCAGCCCGAGCCTTGGTTATGTATCGAACGTACCCATGGTCATCTCTCGCTCTGTGTCTGAGGCGGCTATGAACCCTTCGAGGGCCAGCCTTCGAACCCCTGATCAGTAGTGGGCGCGGAGCCCGAGTAGCCTGAGGCGGTCGTTGAACCCTTCCGAGGGGACGGCCTTCGAACCTCTGACCAGTAGTGGGTGTGGAGCCCACGCGCTCTGAGGCGGCTGTTGAACCCTTCGAGGGGCCAGCCTTCGAACCTCTGATCAGTAGGGAGGCTCGGAGCCTGGCTCCTTCACAGAGAAGGACCCTTTTCGGGGTATCCCCCTTTCCTGGTCCCTGTTGTAAGAGAGAGAAAGAGGAAAAAGGAAAAGGATACGAAATCGAATGACGTGGCGTATCTTTTTTGACACGGTCATTATGGTGAAGGTGAAGCGTCGCTTGCTTCTCCTGCCAGAGGCGCCGCCTGACCCGCCGCGGAGTTAATGCGACGAGGCGTGCGGTTCGCGGGGCGGGCGTTGCGCGTGCGCGAGCCGTTCGAGGAACGGAACACGGGCGTGTTGTCTTCACGCCGTGAGAGAGGGTTCTCTCGCTGCCCCGGATGGGACGTAAGCTTGGCTGACGACGTGACCGCTGCTCCTGCCCGCCTGCCACCGCCATTGCTGCCGGCCCATTTTTGGCTGTATTGACCATCGCGCCAGGCTGGCGCTGCTAGGTCGTGCGTAGGGTTGCCTCGAGTCGCGGTACTGGTTCCGCAGTCGAGGAGGCGTGACAGCGGCGCGAGTGGCGGTGCAGTTGCTCGCACGTAGCATCCGGCGCACCGGTTGCGTGACGCGTGGGCCTGGGCTTCCATGCTGGGCGCGCTGGGAGTCGGAGATGTGCACCCACTTGGCGCGGTTGCATGCCGCCTGCATGGCGGCTCGCCCTTTCACCCGCTGGTCTGGGCGAAAGTGGAGGGACGTTTGCAACCGCTGGACAGTTGCATGCACCGCGCGCGGCGGTTTGGCTTCTTCCGCCCTGGGCCGGCTTGCATGACGCGTGGGGCCCAGCCCCCGCGCCGTAGGGGGAGGACCTTGGAGCGTGCTGGAGAAGACTCAGCCCGTGACGGCTGGGGACGCAAGTAGGGAGAGTCGCCTTTAAAAGGAGGGTGACCCCCTTGAAAGGCGACCATGTCTTCGCGCTCCCTTATGCGTCGTGTCTTTCCACCTTCTGAGCCCCCGGTTGGGGGATGCCCGCAGTCCTTCCGCATTGTCGTTGGAGGAACGCAACTCCGTGGGAGTTGGTACCTTTCAGCCATCGTTCGGCTTCAAGGATTTTCATCAGTCAGCCCGGCTGCACCCCTCCGCTGGCGGTCACCCGAGACGGTGACCACCAGCCCCTGGGTGGGGAGAAGCGAGCTGGGCTGCGATCTTGGTCCCACCCTCAGCTTCAAGGATGTTTGTTGGGGCGAAGGCAAAGACGCCACCCTTCGCTCGAGGCCTTCGCTGCAGCCGCTGGTCTGACAGAGACAAAACGGGCAGGGACACCCTTCGCAGGACTCGGCACTTTGACGAAGGCCTGCGGCGACTGAAAGGGAAATGTGCCCTTGGGCCATCTCTAAGTATTTTGGTGATTGAGTGTCAACACAAGTGCTCAAATGTGAATCTATGCCCATGGATGAACAAAGTGCAAATCACAAGTAAAGGTATGTTTCTAAGTCTTAGTACATTGGTTTTGTGTACTAATATACTTGTCTAAGTGTTAGAAACAGAAAGAAGAAAAGAAGAGAAGAGTTGGCTGTGTACAGCCAACAGGCTGTTTCGGTCTGGGGCACCGGACTGTCCGGTGGTGCACCGGACAGTGTCCGGTGCGCCAGGCTGCCTCGGGCGAAGACGCCGCTCTCGGGAATTTGCCGACGGCGTACGGCTATAATTCACCGGACTGTCCGGTGTGCACCGGACTGTCCGGTGAGCCAACGGTCGGCCTGGGCCAACGGTCGGCCGCGCGATCTGCGCGAGACACGTGGCCGAGCCAACGGTCGGAAGGGGGCACCGGACTGTCCGGTGTGCACCGGACATGTCCGGTGCGCCAACGGTGCGCAGATCTGCATCAGACAGCAACGGTCAGAAGCGCTGTTTATGGAAACAAATCGGGCACCGGACAGTGTCCGGTGTGCACCGGACTGTCCGGTGCGCCACGAGACAGAAGGCAAAGATGGCCTTCCAGATTTGTTCCCAACGGCTCCTAGCTGCCTTGGGGCTATAAAAGGGACCCCTTGGCGTATGGAGGAGTACACCAAGCATTCCTACAACTCTTCTAAGCACCAAGACATCAATCTCACGCATTCGTTTCATTGTGATAGCATATAGAGCTCTTGTGGAGTTGCGAACTCTTTGTGTTGCGTTGCGAGCTCTTGTTGCGACTTGTGTGCGTGTTGTTGCTCTGATTTTTGAGTTTGTGTGCGTTGCTCATTCCCACCTTACTCCGTATTTCTTTGTGAACTCAATTGTAAGGGCGAGAGACTCCAAGTTGTGGAGATTCCTCGCAAACGGGAAAAGATCAAAGGAAAGAAAAACACCGTGGTATTCAAGTTGATCATTGGATCACTTGAGAGGAGTTGAGTGCAACTCTCGTCCGTTGGGACGCCACAACGTGGAGTAGGCAAGTTTTGTACTTGGCCGAACCACGGGATAACCACCGTGTCAACTCTGTGATTGCTTTCTTGTGGTTATCGTGTTCTGAGTTCTCTCTAGCCACTTGGCAATTACTGTGCTAACGCTTAATCTAAGTTTTGTGGCTATAAGTTTAAGTTTTTACAGGATCACCTATTCACCCCCCCTCTAGGTGCTCTCAATTGGTATCGGAGCCGTTCTCTTCAAGAAAGGGACTAACCGCCCGAAGAGATGGATCCTAAGGGGAAGGGAATTGTGATCAACGACAAGGAGAAGGAGTCCTTCGTCAACGAGCCAAGGGATGACAAGTCCAATGACTCGGACTCGGGCCACAAGCGAAAAGATGGGAAGAAGAAGAAGAAGACAAGACGCATCAAGGAGATCGTCTACTACGACAGCGATGAGTCCTCTTCTTCCCAAAAGGACGACGACCACGACAAACAAAAAACGGTTAACTCAAACTTTTCTTTTGATTATTCGCGCATTCCACATAGCTCAAATGCTCATTTGCTCCCCATTCCACTTGGCAAGCCTCCTCACTTTGATGGAGAGGACTACGGATTTTGGAGTCACAAAATGCGTACTCACCTATTTTCTCTCCATCCAAGCATTTGGGAGATTGTGGAAAGTGGAATGAAATTTGATAGCTCGGATAGCCCTTCATTCATTAATGAGCAAATTCATAAGAATGCACAAGCTACCACTGTTCTTCTAGCTTCATTGTGCAGGGATGAATATAACAAAGTGAGCGGCTTGGATAACGCCAAGCAGATCTGGGACACCCTCAAGATCTCTCATGAGGGGAATGACGTTACCTTGCTCACCAAAATAGAGTTGGTGGAAGGCGAGCTTGGACGGTTCGCGATGATAAGGGGCGAGGAGCCAACTCAGACATACAACCGGCTCAAGACCCTTATCAACAAAATAAGGAGCTACGGAAGCACGCGATGGACGGACCACGACGTCGTCCGACTAATGCTCAGGTCCTTTACCGTTCTTGATCCTCATTTGGTGAATAATATTCGTGAGAATCCCAGGTACACCAAAATGTCGCCCGAAGAAGTCCTAGGAAAATTCGTCAGCGGGCGAATGATGATCAAGGAGGCAAGGTATGTGGACGACGCCTTGAATGGACCGATCAATGAGCCGCAACCTCTTGCTCTCAAAGCCACAAGGAGCAAGGAGGCGCTACCCAGCAAGGTGGCGCAAATTGAGGCGGCCGGTCTTAATGATGAAGAGATGGCCCTCATCATCAAAAGATTCAAGACGGTGCTAAAGAGTCGCAATGGACAGCCAAGCAAGACTAAGACCAAGGGAAAGCGATCATGCTTCAAATGCGGTAAGCTTGGTCATTTTATTGCTAACTGTCCGGATAATGAAAGTGACCAGGAAAAGGGGAACAAAAGAGAGAAGAAGAAGCACTACAAGAAGGCCAAGGGCGAAGCACATATCGGAAAGGAGTGGGACTCGGACTGCTCCTCCTCCGACTCCGACAATGAAGGACTCGCCGCCACTGCCTTCAACAAGTCATCTCTCTTCCCCAACGAGCGTCATACTTGCCTTATGGCAAGGGAGAAGAAGGTGAGTACTCGAGATAACACTTATGTTTCTTCTAGTGATGATGAATCTAGTGATGAAGATGAAATTGATTATTCATGCTTGTTTAAAGGTCTAGATAGAACCAAGGTAGACAAAATTAATGAATTGATTGATGCCTTGAATGATAAGAACATACTTGTAGAAAAGCAAGAGGATTTATTGTATGAAGAACATGATAAATTTGTAGAAGCTCAAAGATCTCATGCTCTAGAAGTTAAAAGAAATGAATTGCTTTCTTGTGAATTATCTTCTTGCCATGATATGATTTCCAAATTAAAGAGCATTAATGATGATTTGAATGCTAAGTTAGAGATTGCTAGTAAATCCATCTCTTGTGTAGAAAATATTACAATTTGCACTAGGTGTAAGGATTTTGATGTTAATGCTTGTAGTGAACACTTAGTTTCAATTTCAAAACTAAATGATGAAGTGGCTAGTCTTAATGCACAACTTAAGACTAGCAAAAGTGATTTTGAAAAACTAAAATTTGCTAGGGATGCCTACACGGTTGGTAGACACCCCTCAATTAAGGATGGGCTTGGCTTCAAGAGGGAAGCCAAGAACTTAACAAGCCATAAGGCTCCCATTCCCGCCAAGGAGAAAGGGAAGGCCCCTATGGCTAGTAGTGCAAAAAGGAACCATGCCTTTATGTACCATGATAGGAGACATGCTAGAAATGCTTGTAATGATTTTGATTCACATGTTTATGATTCTCATGCCATGTTTGCTTCTAGTTCTTCCTTTATGCATGGTAGAAATATGTCTAGGAAAAATGCTATGCCTAGAAAGAATATTACTCATGCTCCTAGGAAAATAGTGAATGAACCTTCTACAATTTATTGTGCTTTAAATGCTTTCTTTGCTATTTGTAGAAAGGATAAGAAAATTGTTGCTAGGAAGATAGGGGCAAAATGCAAGGGAGACAAAACTTGCATTTGGGTCCCTAAGGACATTTGCACTAACCTTGTAGGACCCAACATGAGTTGGGTACCTAAGTCCCAAGCCTAAATTTGCCTTGCAGGTTTATGCATCCGGGGGTTCAAGCTGGATTATTGATAGCGGATGCACAAACCATATGACGGGGGAGAAGAAAATGTTCACCTCCTACGTCAAGAATAAAGATTCCCAAAATTCAATCATATTCGGTGATGGGAATCAAGGCAAGGTAAAAGGGTTAGGTAAAATTGCAATTTCTAATGAGCATTCTATTTCAAATGTGTTTTTAGTAGAGTCTCTTGGTTATAATTTACTGTCTGTTAGTCAATTATGCAATATGGGATATAATTGTTTATTCACAAACATAGATGTGTCTGTCTTTAGAAGAAGTGATGGTTCACTAGCTTTTAAGGGTGTATTAGACGGCAAACTTTATTTAGTTGATTTTGCAAAAGAAGAGGCCGGTCTAGATGCATGCTTAATAGCTAAGACTAGCATGGGCTGGCTGTGGCATCGCCGCTTAGCACATGTAGGGATGAAGAACCTTCACAAGCTTCTAAAGGGGGAACACGTGATAGGATTAACCAATGTGCAATTCGAAAAAGATAGACCTTGTGCAGCTTGTCAGGCAGGTAAACAAGTGGGAGGAGCACATCACAGCAAGAATGTGATGACCACTTCAAGACCCCTGGAGCTGCTGCATATGGACCTCTTCGGACCCGTCGCCTATCTGAGCATAGGAGGGAGTAAGTATGGTCTAGTTATTGTAGATGATTTTTCCCGCTTCACTTGGGTGTTCTTTTTGCAGGACAAGACTGAAACCCAAGGGACCCTCAAGCGCTTCCTCAGGAGGGCTCAAAATGAGTTTGAGCTCAAGGTGAAGAAGATAAGGAGCGACAACGGGTCCGAGTTCAAGAACCTTCAAGTGGAGGAGTTCCTTGAAGAGGAAGGGATCAAGCACGAGTTCTCTGCTCCCTACACACCACAGCAAAATGGTGTGGTAGAGAGGAAGAACAGGACGCTCATCGACATGGCAAGGACGATGCTAGGAGAGTTCAAGACCCCCGAGTGCTTTTGGACGGAAGCCGTGAATACAGCTTGCCACGCCATCAACAGGGTCTACCTTCATCGCCTCCTCAAGAAGACGTCGTATGAGCTACTAACCGGTAACAAACCCAATGTATCTTACTTTCGTGTATTTGGGAGCAAGTGCTACATTCTAGTGAAGAAAGGTAGAAATTCAAAATTTGCTCCCAAAGCTGTAGAAGGGTTTTTGTTAGGTTATGACTCAAATACAAAGGCGTATAGAGTCTTCAACAAATCATCGGGTTTGGTTGAAGTCTCTAGCGACGTTGTATTTGATGAGACTAATGGCTCTCCAAGAGAGCAAGTTGTTGATTGTGATGATGTAGATGAAGAAGATGTTCCAACGGCCGCGATACGAACCATGGCGATTGGAGACGTTCGGCCACAGGAACAAGATGAAGGAGATCAACCTTCTTCCTCAACTATGGTGCATCCCCCAACTCAAGACGATGAACAGGTTCACCAACAGGAGGCGTGTGATCAAGGGGGAGCACAAGATGATCATGTGATGGAGGAAGAAGCGCAACCGGCACCTCCAACCCAAGTTCGAGCGATGATTCAAAGGGATCATCCCGTCGACCAAATTCTGGGTGACATTAGCAAGGGAGTAACTACTCGATCTCGATTAGTTAATTTTTGTGAGCATTACTCCTTTGTCTCTTCTATTGAGCCTTTCAGGGTAGAGGAGGCCTTGCTAGATCCGGACTGGGTGTTGGCCATGCAAGAGGAGCTCAACAACTTCAAGCGCAATGAAGTTTGGACACTGGTGCCTCGTCCCAAGCAGAATGTTGTGGGAACCAAGTGGGTGTTCCGCAACAAACAAGACGAGCACGGGGTGGTGACGAGAAACAAGGCTCGACTTGTGGCAAAAGGTTATGCCCAGGTCGCAGGTTTGGATTTCGAGGAGACTTTTGCTCCTGTGGCTAGGCTAGAATCAATTCGTATCTTGCTAGCATATGCCGCTCACCATTCTTTCAGGTTGTACCAAATGGATGTGAAGAGCGCTTTCCTCAATGGGCCAATTAAGGAGGAGGTGTACGTGGAGCAACCCCCTGGCTTCGAGGATGAACAGTACCCCGACCACGTGTGTAAGCTCTCTAAGGCGCTCTATGGACTTAAGCAAGCCCCAAGAGCATGGTATGAATGCCTTAGAGACTTTCTAATTGTTAATGCTTTCAAGGTTGGGAAAGCCGATCCAACTCTTTTTACTAAGACTTGTGATGGTGATTTGTTTGTGTGCCAAATTTATGTCGATGACATAATATTTGGTTCTACTAATCAAAAGTCTTGTGAAGAGTTTAGCAGGGTGATGACGCAGAAATTCGAGATGTCGATGATGGGCGAGTTGAACTACTTCCTTGGGTTCCAAGTGAAGCAACTCAAGGACGGCACCTTCATCTCTCAAACGAAGTATACACAAGATTTGTTGAAGCGGTTTGGGATGAAGGACGCCAAGCCCGCAAAGACACCGATGGGAACCGACGGACACACCGACCTCAACAAAGGTGGTAAGTCCGTTGATCAAAAAGCATACCGGTCAATGATAGGATCTTTACTTTATCTATGTGCTAGTAGACCGGATATCATGCTTAGCGTATGCATGTGTGCTAGATTTCAATCCGATCCTAAGGAGTGTCACTTAGTGGCAGTGAAGCGAATCCTTAGATATTTAGTTGCTACGCCTTGCTTCGGGCTCTGGTATCCAAAGGGGTCTACCTTTGACTTGGTTGGATACTCAGACTCCGACTATGCTGGATGTAAGGTCGATAGGAAGAGTACATCGGGGACGTGCCAATTCTTAGGAAGGTCCCTGGTGTCATGGAACTCTAAGAAACAAACATCCGTTGCCCTATCCACCGCTGAGGCCGAGTACGTTGCCGCAGGACAGTGTTGCGCGCAACTGCTTTGGATGAGGCAAACCCTAAGGGACTTTGGCTACAATCTGAGCAAAGTCCCACTCCTATGTGATAATGAGAGTGCTATCCGCATGGCGGAAAATCCTGTTGAGCACAGCCGCACAAAGCACATAGACATCCGGCATCACTTTTTGAGAGACCACCAGCAAAAGGGGGATATCGAAGTGTTTCATGTTAGCACCGAGAACCAGCTAGCCGATATCTTTACCAAGCCTGTAGATGAGAAGACCTTTTGCAGGCTGCGAAGTGAACTAAATGTCTTAGATTCGCGGAACTTGGATTGAATTGTAGCATACATGTGTTTATGCCTTTGATCATGTTCATTCTGCATTTTGTTGCTTAGTATGGTGCTCAAGTTGTACAAACATTCCCTGGACCTCACAAGTCCGTTGCAAAGTGATGCACATGTTTAGGGGGAGATGTGTTACAACTTGACCCTGTGAGACTAACCATATGCTTGAGTTTGCTTGATTTAGTCTCGAAGGAGAATTGAAAGGGAAAAGGTGGACTTGGACCATGAAAGACTTCCACTGCACTCCGATGAGAGGGTAACTTATTCCAAGTTCATCTCATGAACTCTTTATTGCCTTTTGCTCTTAATTGAAGATTTTGGTGAGGCAATGGGGTTCTAGGGCCAAAATTGATCCCGTTTTGGTGCTTGATGCCAAAGGGGGAGAAAATAAAGGCCAAAGCAATAAATGGATCAGCTACCACTTGAGAGATTTGAAAATAGTAGAGTAGAGCTTTTGTTTTGTCAAAACTCTTATTGTCTCTTTTGTCAAAAGTTGGCTTCTTGTGGGGAGAAGTAGTGATTATGGGAAAAAGGGGGAGTTTTTGAAATCTTTGATCAATCTCTTTTGGAATGACTCTCTTTATGCTTCAACATGTGTGTTTGACTTAGAGATAGAGATTTGAGTTTGATTTACAAAAACAAACCAAGTGGTGGCAAAGGATGATCCATATATGCCAAAATTGAATAGAACTCAAATTTATTCTATTTGAAGTGTTTTTGCACTTGTTCTAGTTGCTTTATGTTGTGTTGGCATAAATCACCAAAAAGGGGGAGATTGAAAGGGAAATGTGCCCTTGGGCCATCTCTAAGTATTTTGGTGATTGAGTGTCAACACAAGTGCTCAAATGTGAATCTATGCCCATGGATGAACAAAGTGCAAATCACAAGTAAAGGTATGTTTCTAAGTCTTAGTACATTGGTTTTGTGTACTAATATACTTGTCTAAGTGTTAGAAACAGAAAGAAGAAAAGAAGAGAAGAGTTGGCTGTGTACAGCCAACAGGCTGTTTCGGTCTGGGGCACCGGACTGTCCGGTGGTGCACCGGACAGTGTCCGGTGCGCCAGGCTGCCTCGGGCGAAGACGCCGCTCTCGGGAATTTGCCGACGGCGTACGGCTATAATTCACCGGACTGTCCGGTGTGCACCGGACTGTCCGGTGAGCCAACGGTCGGCCTGGGCCAACGGTCGGCCGCGCGATCTGCGCGAGACACGTGGCCGAGCCAACGGTCGGAAGGGGGCACCGGACTGTCCGGTGTGCACCGGACATGTCCGGTGCGCCAACGGTGCGCAGATCTGCATCAGACAGCAACGGTCAGAAGCGCTGTTTATGGAAACAAATCGGGCACCGGACAGTGTCCGGTGTGCACCGGACTGTCCGGTGCGCCACGAGACAGAAGGCAAAGATGGCCTTCCAGATTTGTTCCCAACGGCTCCTAGCTGCCTTGGGGCTATAAAAGGGACCCCTTGGCGCATGGAGGAGTACACCAAGCATTCCTACAACTCTTCTAAGCACCAAGACATCAATCTCACGCATTCGTTTCATTGTGATAGCATATAGAGCTCTTGTGGAGTTGCGAACTCTTTGTGTTGCGTTGCGAGCTCTTGTTGCGACTTGTGTGCGTGTTGTTGCTCTGATTTTCGAGTCTTGTGTGCGTTGCTCATTCCCACCTTACTCCGTATTTCTTTGTGAACTCAATTGTAAGGGCGAGAGACTCCAAGTTGTGGAGATTCCTCGCAAACGGGAAAAGATCAAAGGAAAGAAAAACACCGTGGTATTCAAGTTGATCATTGGATCACTTGAGAGGAGTTGAGTGCAACTCTCGTCCGTTGGGACGCCACAACGTGGAGTAGGCAAGTTTTGTACTTGGCCGAACCACAGGATAACCACCGTGTCAACTCTGTGATTGCTTTCTTGTGGTTATCGTGTTCTGAGTTCTCTCTAGCCACTTGGCAATTACTGTGCTAACGCTTAATCTAAGTTTTGTGGCTATAAGTTTAAGTTTTTACAGGATCACCTATTCACCCCCCCCTCTAGGTGCTCTCAGCGACGTCTTCCCGCGGCGCGGCCTCGTTCAGTCCCAAGGCCCACGTGTGATCTGGCCCATTGTAACGGGCCCCGTTGGCCGCCTCTGTATTACGGGCCTAACTTGTAAAGGCATACTTGTAATTACAGCTTGTAACCCTGCTTTATGGGAATATTCTGGGAATAAACTAGGTGTCTGAGGGCACATGCGTCCTTAACACAAGGCGTCGGGCACTCAGATACCTATAAATACCCCCGCACAGTGCCCATGAAGGGCTAGATTAACAGAGCTATTGCCCCCGAGCACGTAACCCTGTTGTCACCACTGTTCACCATTGTTGGCCTTCTTGCTGCTGAGAGCAAGTTCCAACATTTGGCGCCCACCGTTCGTGCTACGACCAAACCACCCGCGATGGCACCCAAGAGAGCTAACCCGAAAGCTGACGAGGCTGCGAAGGCAGCACTGCTTGCCGCAAGGAAGGGCAAGGCCCTCGCCCTCACCCAATCCACCCACCAAGAGCTCACCGAAGACAATATTCCCCGCACCTGCGAAGACGACACCCTCCGCACCTGCGGGCCCGAAGGACAGTCGCAGCCGCCCCCAGGCTTCGCCCCACTGGAGGGCGCGGATCTCACCGAGGACGGCGAGGCCCTCGGCGTCTCAACAGAAGAACAACTACAGCTGCGCGCCCTGCGCCTCAAGAATCGCAATCTTCAGAGGCAGAAAGAGATACTGGAGGCCAAGCGCCAGCGTGTGTCCGCACTAGCCAAGGTGCGGCAAATGATACGCGACGAGGAGCAGAAGTCCCAAGACCTCGAGCGCGAGATCGCGTTGATGCAGCGCGAAGGCCACCTCGGTCCACAGCAAGAGCCACCCCTCCAGCAGCGCGCCCAACCGGAGGACACACGGGAAGGCCACCTCGGCCTGCAGCGTGGCCCACCCCCGCAACACCGGGCGCAGCCGGAGAGCCCGCGTTTCCCCCAGCATGACTACGCCTTCCAGCACAGCGCGCCATTCCAAGGGGTCAACTACCTCGACGAGCGAAGTCCCCTGGCGCCACACCTGCAAGTGACACCTTGGCCAGCTAACTTCCGGGCAGGGGCATATCCCAAGTACAACGGCAGCACCGACCCCGCACAGTACATAATGAGTTATCAAGTCGCCGTTGCATCCGCCGGAGGGGACGACGCCACAATGGCGAAGTCTTTCATCATCGCTCTAGAGGGCCCAGCACTCACCTGGTTCACCAGATTGCCTCCGCTGTCCATTGATTCGTGGAGAAGTCTCAGGGACAAGTTCCTTCTCAACTTCCAAGGGTACCGTCCAGACACCGACGCTTTGGCCGAGCTCTCGCTTTGCAAACAGCTGGAAAAGGAGACTCTGCGGGAGTATTACCGCAAATTTTTAACGCTCAAATCACAACTGCCCTCCGTCGATGATCAGATTGCTATCCACTACGCCATCAGTGGCCTTCGGGCTGGCGTCCTCTACAGCCACTGTATCAGAGATCCACCCAGGAACCTCCAGGAGCTATATCAGCTCTTCGAAAAATATGCCAAATCTGAAGAGCTCCACCAGCGCAAGGTTGAGTCACAGCGGAAGCCCAAAGATGCCCCGCAGTCCAGCCGCACGTGGACGAGGACTCCGCAACCAGACTCCGGTCGAGATGGCCGCAGTCAACAGCAAGTGCACAACATCGCCAACCAGCAGCCTGCTGCTGACCCCCCTCGTCGCCAGGAATATCCCCCCCAGGGCCGCGGAAATGGAGCTCGTGGCAGGGGTCGAGGGCGAGCGCAGCCGCCGCGCCGGTTCTACTGCCTTTTTCCACGGCGAAGACTGCGCCCACCAAACCAAAGACTGCCCCGAGACGAAGGCCACCAGAGACAGAATGGCGCGGGCGCAGCCAGCCGACAATCCCAGAATTGTCGCGCATAATTACCAGCCACCCCCTCCACCATATATCCACGCTCCCGCTCCGCATCCACCGCACCACGCTTACCAACACCATCAGGAAGTACAAATCGTACCTCCTCCACCCCCACCACCACACCAGCAACACCAAAACATCCCCCATGCCCCAAAGCAGGAAGACTTCGCCGATCAGCCATATCGTGGAGTCATTCACATGATAACAGGGGGGTCCAGCACTGACTTCGACACCAAGCGGCAGAAGCGGGACCACTACCGCAGCATCAACCATGTCGCGGTCACTGGCCCAGTCGTGCAGACGAAGTGGTCCCACATACCGTTAACCTTCGATGCACGAGACGTCGATCTGCGCAGCGCCCCCCACATTGACGCTATGGTCATCAATTGCAGCATGGCAGGCTGGGACTTACACAAAGTCCTAGTCGACAACGGCAGTCAGGCGGACATCATCTTCCTGCACGCCTTCGATCGCATGGGTATAAGCCACAACTTGCTGAAGCCTTCGGACAACCCTTTGTATGGTTTCGGCGGCAAGGGCACCTTTCCAGTTGGCAAGATAGAGTTGCCCCTCTCCTTCGGTGTAGCACCCAATGCCCGAAGTGAGCAAGTAACCTTCGACATTGTCGATATGGTATATCCATACAACGCCATCATGGGCCGGGGCTCCATCAATAAGTTCGAAGCTGCCATCCACGGGTTGTACCTATGTATGAAGATACCAGGTCCGCTAGGCGCCATCACAATCTACGGCAACCAGCAGACGGCGCGCAACATAGAGCGGGACTTCGTGCCTGGTCAGAGGAACGTACACTATCTCACGACCCAGCGCGAAGTCCCTGCGCCGGCCAGCCCAACCGACAAGCAGCACGACAAGGCACAGTTGCAGTGCCAAGACGGGACCAAGACTGTCCCCCTCGATCAGGCCACGCCCAAGCAGACAGTCACTATCAGCGAAGACCTCACCTCACTTGAAGAAGGGAAACTTCTCTGCTGCCTGGCCAAGAATAAAGATGTCTTCGCCTGGTCCGCCCTCGACCTGGTCGGAGTCAGCCGATCCATAATTGAGCACAGCTTGGGAATTGACCCTTCGGTGCGACCCAAAAAGCAGAGGCTTCGCAAAATGTCAGACGAAAAGACAGAGGCCGCCAAGGCAGAGGTGCACCGCCTCCTGGAGGCTAAATTCATCGAGCCAGTGGCTTACCCCACGTGGCTCTCCAATGTTGTGATGGTGCAGAAAAAAAGCGGGAAATGGCGCATGTGCATAGACTTCACCAGTCTCAATAAGGCCTGCCCAAAGGACAATTTCCCGTTGCCGCGGATCGACAAAATAGTCGATAGCGCGGCCGGATGCGAGGTCATGTCCCTCCTCGACTGCTTCTCCGGCTATCACCAGATATACATGAAGGAGGAAGACAAGGCTAGCACCAGCTTTATAACACCCTTCGGCACTTATTGCTTTGTCAGAATGCCGGAGGGTCTCAAGAATGCCGGGTCTACCTTCTCCAGACTCACCAAAACAGTACTCGAAGGGCAGGTCGGCAGAAATATATTTACATATGTGGACGACATCGTCGTCGCCAGCAAGAATAAGGAGGACCATCTCGCCGACCTGGCAGAGACATTCGCGAACATGCGAGAGGCACGACTCCGCCTAAACCCGGAAAAGTGCGTCTTCGATGTTCGCCAGGGCAAGATATTGGGCTACCTGGTGTCCCGTCGCGGCATCGAGGCCAACCCAACCAAGATCCAGGCCAGCGTCGATATGTCGCCTCCGCAGTCCGCTAGGGACGTCCAGCGCCTGACAGGCAGGTTGGCCGCTCTCAACAGATTCATCTCCAGGTCCGCCGAGCGAAGTCTCCCCTTCCTCAAAACACTCCGCGGCGCGAAGGACTTCGCCTGGGGACCGGAGCAAGCAGCGGCCTTCGCCTCACTAAAACAGTACCTGTCGGAGCTGGCCATCCTCACAAGCCCCGACTCCTCGCTCCCCTTATTGCTCTATGTCGCGGCTTCGCCGCACGCGGTCAGCGCGGCACTGGTACAGGAGCAGACAGTCGAGGGCGCAGTCAGACAGTGCCCTGTCTACTATGTCTCCGAAGTCCTGACACCGTCCAAATGCAACATGACAGAGCTGGAGAAGATCGCCTACGCAGTTGTTATGTCCTCGCGCAAGCTGCGCCATTACTTTGAAGCATTCAAGGTCCGAGTCACCTCAGACAGGGGGCTCGGCGAACTATTCAGAAACCCGGAGGCATCAGTGAGGATTGCCAAGTGGGCAGCCGAACTCTCCGGCTACCACATCAGCTTCGAGCCCAGGACAGCTATCAAGTCGCAAGTCCTGGCAGACTTCGTCGTCGACTGGACTGGGCCAGTAACACAGCCGGACCCGTCCACAGAAAAGGTCTGGACTATCCATTGCGACGGTGCATGGTGTCATGCGGGGGCAGGCGTCGCTGCAGTCGTCACCTCACCAGCCGGAGTCAAACACAGATATGCAGCACGCCTCAGCTTCGCTCTGGAATCCGACAAATGTACAAACAACATAGCAGAGTATGAAGCAGTTATCCTCGGCCTCCGCAAGCTAAGGGCCCTCGGAGTCACCACATGTATCATCAAAACAGACTCCAAGATAGTTGCCGGCCAGGTCGAGAAAGACTATGCAGCAAAAGACCCCGCGCTCATGCAATACCTCGCGGCTATCCGAAGTCTCGAGAGACAGTTCAAGGGATTCACCCTACAGCATGTGGACAGGGCCAGGAACGAGGAGGCCGATGCATTAGCCAAGGCCGCCGCCAGGGGCGAGCCCCTGCCCTCCGACGTATTCTTTCACACCATCGGCACGCCGGCCGTCCGGAGCCCCGAAGGACTCCAAATAACTAATGATAGCGAGGGCCACCGCATAGTCAACCTAATCATGACCGAAGACTGGCGGGCACCAATAACCCTGTTCCTACAGGGATACTATCATCCAACCGACGTCAGTGAGGCAAAGCGCCTCAGACATCGAAGCCGGGACTTCGCACTGATCGAGGGCCAATTATACAAGAAAGGGGTCAGTCAGCCAATGCTTAAATGCGTCACCGAAACCGAGGGCATGCAAATCCTGCGCGAGGTCCACAGTGGCACGTGCGGCTCGCACGCGGGGCCAAGGGCCCTGGCTGCAAAGGTGATCCGACAAGGGTTTTACTGGCCTGCAATGATCTGCGCCGCAAATCGAGTCACAAGGTCCTGCGAAGCCTGCCAGAAGTTCTCTCCTCGGTCAGGCAACCCCTCGCAATATACAAAGCTGATTGCCCATACATGGCCTCTCCAGCGCTGGGGCCTGGACATTGTCGGGCCCCTGCCCACCGCTCAGGGGAACCTTAAGTTCGCCTTCGTAGCCGTCGAATACTTCACCAAATGGATTGAAGCGAGGGCTGTTTCCACAATCACATCAAAGACTGCCCAAAAATTCTTTTGGCAGAACATTGTTTGCCGCTTCGGAGTACCGTCCGAGCTAACAGTTGACAATGGCAAGCAGTTTGATAGCCAAGATTTCAAGGATTTTTGTTTCTCCATCGGCACCAAGCTTGCCTTCGCTTCAGTCTATCATCCGCAGTCCAACGGGGTCGTGGAGCGTGCCAATGGGAAAATCTTCACAGCTGTCAAGAAGATGCTCCTCGATGAAAAAAAGGCAGATGGACCGACTTGTTACCGGAGGCGGTCTGGGCGCTAAACACAACTGAGTGCAGGGCGACCGGGTTCACTCCTTTCCGCCTTCTATACGGATCGGAGGCAATGACCCCGCAAGAAATAAAGCATGGGTCTCCGCGTACAGCTCCGTCAGCCGTCCCTGACGTGGATGAGCCAACCTCAAAAGATCTCATTGACGGAGACCGGTTCTTCGCCCTGCAGGCCCTAAACAAATACCAAGCCCAGACCAAAGCATGGCGCGACCGCGCAGTCATCCCAAGGGAGTTCAACGCAGGGGACCTCGTACTCATCCGAACAGCTCGGACGGAGTCCAAGGGCAAGTTGGAGCCCAAGTGGGAAGGCCCCTTCATAGTCAAAACAAAAGCCTCCCCTAGCGCTTACAGGCTCACAACGCCAAATGGCGAGGACCTGGAGCACTCCTGGAACATCGACAACCTTCGCAAATTTTTTGTTTAATCCATTTAGGGCTGACTTCGCCCTTGTAATTCACCGCAAACAATCTTGTACCGGCCCGGACTCTTTTCCTCCCGGGGGGTGAGGTTTTTAACGAGGCGGAGCCATGTAATATATGTGAGAAAAATCCCCCGCAAAAACATGTGTCGAAAAAAGACCGCGACAACGGTCTTCGGCATTCGACCAATTCGAAGTCACCGCGAGGCTAAGCGCTAGCCACCCTCGCGTGCGACTAATCCGCGCAGAAGTCGCCTAAGGGTGCAGCCGGACTTAGCACAACAAGTGCGAAAAATTCCGACGTCTATCGCGAAGACTATCCGCGCAGAAGTCGCCTAAGGGTGCAGCCGGACTTAGCACAACAAGTGCGAAAAATTCCGACGTCTATCGCGAAGACTATCCGCGCAGAAGTCGCCTAAGGGTGCAGCCGGACTTAGCACAACAAGTGCGAAAAATTCCGATGTCTATCGCGAAGACTATCCGCGCAGAAGTCGCCTAAGGGTGCAGCCGGACTTAGCACAACAAGTGCGAAAAATTCCGACGTCTATCGCGAAGACTATCCGCGCAGAAGTCGCCTAAGGGTGCAGCCGGACTTAGCACAACAAGTGCGAAAAATTCCGATGTCTATCGCGAAGACTATCCGCGCAGAAGTCGCCTAAGGGTGCAGCCGGACTTAGCACAACAAGTGCGAAAAATTCCGATGTCTATCGCGAAGATTATCCGCGCAGAAGTCGCCTAAGGGTGCAGCCGGACTTAGCACAACAAGTGCGAAAAATTCCAATGTCCATCGCAAAGACTCCGCGTAAGAGCCGCCCAAGGGCGCAGCCGACCCAGCACAACGAAAGCAGAAACGACAGCAAGACCAACTGTAATCACACCGGCACAGCATAATCAACCATACCAGACAAAGTACACAGCGCCCTCGCAGGCGCAGGCACGCGAGGGCACACAACTCCATTTTACAAGCCCTCACACATACACAAGCGAGGGCACCACGCTCTACATCGGCTCAACCTTAGGAATAATTCTCATCTCCCTATAATTAAATAACATTATCCTAAGTTCCTCACCCGCAAAAAGACTTCGCAGTTCCCCTTCCCCTGCACCCGCGGCGACCGGCAAAGACAGCAGCTCCTGCCGACCAGCCCTACTCACGCGAAGCCGAGCCCCCTCCTCCACACTAACCCTACGCTCTGCAACCGCCCTTCGTCGTCGGCGCCCGGTACTAGGACCTGACACGTCTGGCGCGTCCGCAAAATGTGGCACAGCCTCCGCCGCAGCCACGTCCAAGGCCACAAAATAATCCAAGTCCTCCTCCGACGACTCCTCAGTCCACTCAACCGAGCTCCCAGAGTCAGTAAAATCAAAAAACTCAGATACAGACCCACCATATTCATTTCCATCTTTCGCGGTCGAAGCCGCCAAAAACTCAGTAGTAGCGGTTGCGTGCGCAGGCCCAAAATCTTGAACCTGCGCAGCAACCAAAATTCAGTACAACATCCAAAAATTCCCCAACCCTAATCACCCACTACGCCACCTGCGAAGGCCCTGCCGCTGCGGGAGCCTCCGCCGCAGCCTCCGCCGCTGCCTCTGCCCCAACCGCCGCAGGATCTTCAGCGCTCGGCACAGCAGCTGCGGGGGCATCGGGCGCGCCTTCGGCCACCTTTGGGGGCAGGTCTTCACCGGGCGCAGCAGATGCGGGGGCGCCTGGTGCGTCTTCCGCTGTCTCCGGGGTCGATCCCGGGGCGACTCCAGTCGCGGCCTCCGCAGGGGTCGTCTCCGGGTCAGGCAACGCGCTGTTCAGCGCCCCGAAGTCGTCCACCCGATCGCCGCGCTCCGCCTAAGACAAAACGCACAAAAATTCAGCAAACACACGCACAGACCGCATGCAGCAAACGCCGAGCAAACGACAACGTTACCTGAGCCCTCGCAGCCTCGGCCCGCGCCCTGACCACCTCTCGACCGTACGAACCCCACATCCGGTCATAGAGGGCCCCGGCGGATTCCTTCACCACGGGGTCTTCGACCTCAAAGATATCTCGCCCAAAATCCTCATCTGCCTGGTCGAGGGCCTCAAAGTGCCGGCACCCTTCGCGAGAGAGTGCGTTCATCGCTGCCTCGCAGGTGACCAGGGAGGTGAACGACATTAACCCCGCCAAGACAGTGGGGAGCTCCTGCAGTTCCTCCTGCACCCATTCCAGACAGCGAAGCCCGGCCTCTCGCTCCGGCACCTCGAAGTCACCGGTCCGCACACCCAGCTCGCGATATGCAGTCATGAGCTGCGTGCGCGTCCGTTCAGCCTTCGCTCGCATCGCGGCCTCGGCCCCCTCCGCGCGGCTCTCCAGGGCAGTAAGCCGCCCCTGCAGCTCTCCGGCGAGCTCCTTGCGATATTGCCCTCCGCCCGCGCCAGCCTGGCCTCCGCCTGCGCAGCCTGCTCTTTGGCGATGGCTTCGTTGGCCTCCCTCCTCTCCCCCGCCAGCTGGCGCCGGAGGTCAGCCTTCTCCTTCTCCAGGGCGGCCACTTTGTCCGCCAGTTTGCGGCACTTGCTGTCGGAGGCCGACTTCTCACGGACAGCGTCAGCATGTTGCGTCCGAAGTCTCTCGACTTCGGCAGACAAAGCTGCCGTAAGGGCCCCCGACGCAGTGCGGCTGGTGAAGTCAGCCACCTGCAGAGCACACGTAAAGCCGCTGTTTAAAAAAAAAACTCAGCGGACCTGACTCAGCGCCTCCGTCGCCCGACTCAGCGCCTCCGTCACTCCTTTCAGCCGGCGGGTCGCTACGCCCGCCTCGTCCCTGACCAGCGCGAGGGCCGACACCTCGCCTCCGGCGCCGAGGGTCTCACTCCTTGCCTTCGGCGCTAGCGCAGCTGTCACGATCGCCGCGCCAGGCGCAGCAAGAGCAAGCTGGCCCTCGTCCGACCCTGCAACGCGTCAACAGATTAAAAAAAATATAGACTTACCCCCAAGATAATCATCCACATTAATCTCGGTGCCGAAGTCGGCAACGCGTTTGCCCGGCAGTGGCAACGCCCGAGCCGCCTTCGCAGCCTCCGCCACTCCGCCGGCCGGCGGCACCACCTTCGTCAGTCTGGGGCCTCCGGCGCCCACCGTCGCCTCCGCGCCTTGCTAGGTGCAGAGACGCCCGCCTTCGCCGGCAGCGGCGGTTTGCCTCCGCCGGGGGCCGCAGCCTTCGCCGGTCCCCGCTGCCTTTTCGGCCGAGCTTCGTGAACCCTGACAGTCGCCTGGCGTTTTTGCGCCGCACCTTGGCGATCCTTGTCCATCACTGCCCACACAACAGCACCGATATTTTGCCCGTAAGGAAAAACTCTCCACCGATGAACCATACGAGATGTAAAATAGTCCTCCTCAGCCGCGCAGGGGATAGGAACGTCTTTAGGCCAACAACCCCCGGTAACCCTCAGCATCCGAGCCGAAGACTCCTGGAGCTCGGGCGAAGACATCCTTTCCCCCGGGGCCGCACACGTCCTCATTAACTCTCTAGCAAAACTATCAGACACCCCAAGTCCTCCCATCGCAGTACCTAATTTTCTCTTTTTCGAGGAGGCGGCGGCCACCAGCGCAGGGTCGCCTCCAGTCTCCACCGCCGGTTTCTTCCCACGGCGGTCCGCTTCGTCTTGGCCAGGGTAGCCGTCGTACGGCAATTGATTTAATTCGAAGACCCTGTTCAAACGTTCATTTGACCCGCGGATATCAAAGCTGCGCTGGCCTTTCGTCCTCGGCACGTAACGCCCCACGAGCCGCACCGCCAAGTCCTCCGCATCACGCACAAAGGCGGTCGGGTCACGGTTTCGCAAATTCAGTGCGAAGGCAGGACTTCGCACCACCCTTCCTCCGTGAAAAGGCATCTGACGAGGGCATACTTCGCCCAGCGCCCAGCCGTGCGCCAAGGGCCAGACCCCGTACGCCGCGAACTCTTCAACTAAATCACGACCGCTGCTCTGGCCGGCGGCGCACCGAAGGGCCCCTTCGTCTGCATCCTCTTCTGCCACTTCAAAAGGCGGATACGCAGAGTAATAGTGAGAGCACATTTCAGACACGGGGAGTCCTTCATGGCCTTCGACAGTAGCCTCAGCAACGTAAAACCAAAATTCATTCCAATTGCCCCACTTGTTGCGGGCGCACGGGACCAACTCCACTACTGGCATTGTGGTCTTGCCGGTCTTCGGCGTGAATGTGCATGACCCGAACTGGGCAACTCCGTCCTCAACCATCCTTTTCTGCCAATGCAAACAATAATTCTTCGCAAAAACTTCAACTGACGGCTGTCCGCCGTACGAAGTCGTCGCCCAGACATACTTCGCCAGCGCCACTATGGCGTTCGGTGTCAGCTTATGTATTTGAACACTGAATCTACGCAGGACTTCGCCAACAAACTGGAGCGCAGGCAAGCGGAGTCCGGCGACGAAGAACGCCTCGAAAACAACTAACTCGCCCTCCGGCTCGGGGACTTCCTCCGTCCCCGGAGCACGAGCGACTCCGCCTCCAAAGTAGCCCAACCGCTGCATATCTTCAATGCGGGCTGACGTCATCCGTGACACACCAAAATCAACAGAGTCGCCGGCGCGCAACTCCTCCACCATCACGCTACTCAACGTCTCCTCAGACGAGGCGGCGGCCGGCGGCGTGGCGTCGGCGGAAGAAGAAGAGGATGGCATTGCTACGTACCGTCGGCGGCGGCGGGCGGTCTGCTTCACTCGAGCCAGAACGCCGGCGAGCAAAAGGAGCAGCGGAGGAAGAGGAGCAGCAAGACAGCGGGCGGCTAGGGTTTTACGGAGCGCGGAAGGCAAAGTTCAAACAGCGCCGCCCCCGCCCCCTTTTATAGGCAGGGCGCGGCTCTTCGGGAAACCCGCAATCCGACAGGCCGCGACGCTTCGGGAAACCCGCAATCCAATAGTACGCCGTCCATCAACGGTCACATCAAAAACCCCCGCGGAACCACTTCGAGCGAGGGCAGCGTCTCCGCCATCTAGCGACGTCTTCGGCACCAGGTGACTTTGTCGAACTGGTCCCTCGGAGGGCAAATGTTGGGGCGAAGGCAAAGACGCCACCCTTCGCTCGAGGCCTTCGCTGCAGCCGCTGGTCTGACAGAGACAAAACGGGCAGGGACACCCTTCGCAGGACTCGGCACTTTGACGAAGGCCTGCGGCGACGTCTTCCCGCGGCGCGGCCTCGTTCAGTCCCAAGGCCCACGTGTGATCTGGCCCATTGTAACGGGCCCCGTTGGCCGCCTCTGTATTACGGGCCTAACTTGTAAAGGCATACTTGTAATTACAGCTTGTAACCCTGCTTTATGGGAATATTCTGGGGATAAACTAGGTGTCTGAGGGCACATGCGTCCTTAACACAAGGCGTCAGGCACTCAGATACCTATAAATACCCCCGCACAGTGCCCGTGAAGGGCTAGATTAACAGAGCTATTGCCCCCGAGCACGTAACCCTGTTGTCACCACTGTTCACCATTGTTGGCCTTCTTGCTGCTGAGAGCAAGTTCCAACAATGTTCATCATCCTCGCTGGGGTGGAGACCGGGCTGAGCCGGAGCTCTACCTCCCGCGCGGGTTCGTGGGTTCGTGGGTAGCGGTGTCAGCATGGACAGAGGCAGAGTTGGCTCGAAAATGAAGACTTGGTCGGCCGGAGCCTGGCCGGGTCGTCCGTTAGCGGGACCGACGCCGGAATTGATCCACCGAGGCCTCGGGCCGGGCTGATGTCCTCGGAGGACAGCTGGCCGAGGCCTCGGGGTGACCAGCCAAGCCGCCTGCTCGGGCCGGATTTTCGGAGAAGACCCTGGCGGCGATGGCCCGGGCTTGGTGATGACGTCGTCCTTCAGAGTGGAGATCCTCGGATCGGGTCGCCGTCCGAGGCTAGGTCGGACCTCGCCGAAGGTGTAGTCGACGCCGAGGGTGCTGCTGCTCCCTTCAGCCGTCAAGATCCGAGCCTGCAGGATCGGATTGTCTTGTAGCGTGTGTTTTCTGCGGCCGCCGAGGCCCAAACACACCCTCGCCGTGTTGTAAAGCTGCGCTTCTTTTCCTCTTGTTTCGAGTATCTAGACTTTTTCGTCGGTAACAAAATTATCTGTGCGAGCGAGAGTTGCTTTTCACGGAAGGTGATGGGTGAGGTATTCGTATCCCAGAGGCGTAGGAATCCCTCGGCTCGGTCGGCCTTGCCGCTTACGCGCGCTCTTGCCCGTCCATGGGGTTCTGTCACCGTCGCAGTCGAGAAGGCCCGAAGAACCACTTCGGCAGAGGAGCTTTCGAGCGTGAAGACTTGTTCGGTCCGCGGAATCACTTATCCGAATGTGAATTACTTATCGCAGAAGGTGATGAGTGAGGTATCCGTATCCCGGAGGCGTAGGAGTCCCTCGGCTCGGTCAGCTTGGCTGCTTACGTGTACTCCATCGTTTTCAGGATCCACTTCCGAAGTGGTCGAAAAGCACGAAAGACATTCTGGCAGAAAGGATCTTTTTTCGAGGAAAAAATTCAACGCAGAGGGGGTTCCCCCTTTTAGCCCCTGAGGGAGGGTCGGGCTTTGCCGAGGCAAGGCTGACCCTTCCTTGATGACTAAACTTTGCATGAGAGCGAGGTATATGAACAACTTGAAAACATCTTAAGGGTAGAAGCGACGTAGCTGTTGGATGTTCCAAGCGTTGTTGTAGACCTCACCTTGGCTGTTGGCCAGCTTGTATGTTCCGGGCTTCAGAACTTTGGCGATGACGAACGGCCCTTCCTAGGGAGGCGTGAGCTTGTGTCGCCCTCGGGCGTCTTGTCGCAGCCGAAGCACCAGGTCGCCCGCCTGGAGGTCTCGGGACCGGACCCCTCGGGCGTGGTAGCGTCGCAGGGACTGCTGGTACCGCGCCGAGTGTAGCAAAGCCATGTCCCGAGCCTCTTCCAGCAGGTCCAGCGAGTCTTCTCGATTAGCCTGGTTGCTTTGGTCAGCATAGGCCCTCATCCTTGGGGAACCGTATTCTAAGTCTATGGGCAAGATGGTCTCGGTCCCATAGACTAGAAAGAACGGCGTGAAGCTCGTGGCCCGGCTCGGCGTTGTCCTCAAGCTCCAAACCACCGAGGGGAGTTCCTTCATCCATCGCTTGCCGAACTTGTTGAGGTCGTTGTAGATCCGAGGCTTGAGTCCTTGTAGAATCATGCCGTTGGCACGCTCTACTTGCCCATTCGTCATGGGGTGAGCCACGGCGGCCCAGTCCACTCGGATGTGGTGATCCTCGCAGAAGTCCAGGAACTTTCTGCCGGTGAACTGGGTGCCGTTGTCGGTGATGATGGAGTTCGGGACCCCAAAACGGTGGATGATGTTGGTGAAGAATGCCACCGCCTGTTCGGACCTGATGCTGTTTAGGGGTCGGACCTCGATCCACTTGGAGAATTTGTCGATGGCGACCAACAGGTGCGTGTAGCCCCCGGGTGCCTTCTGCAAGGGGCCGACGAGGTCCAGACCCCACACAGCAAAAGGCCAAGTGATGGGTATCATCTGCAGAGCCTGAGCAGGCAGGTGGGTCTGCCTTGCGTAGAACTGACACCCTTCGCAGGTGCGGACAATTCTAGTGGCGTCGGCCACCGCCGTCGGCCAGTAGAAACCTTGCCGGAAGGCGTTTCCGACAAGGGCTCGAGGTGCCGTGTGATGGCCGCAAGCCACCGAGTGTATCTCTCGTAGGAGTTCCTGACCTTCGGTGATGGGAATGCATCGCTGGAGGATACCTGAGGGGTTGCGGTGGTAGAGCTCTTTCCCGTCTCCCAGCAAGACGAACGACTTGGCGCGTCGCGCCAATCGCCGAGCTTCGGCTCGGTCGAGGGGCAGCTCTCCTCGGTGGAGATATTGCAGGTACGGGGTCTGCCAGTTTTGATTAGGCGTGACCATGCTTCGCTCCTCCTCGACGCGCAGTGCCTCACCCTCGGGGGCCGAGGGTACCTCGGGCTGAACCGAGGATGCCTCGGGCCGAGCCGAGGGTGCCTCGGGCTGAGCCGGGGGTGCCTCGGACTGAGCCGAGGGTACCTCGGGCTGGGCCGAGGGTGCCTCGGGCTCAGGCGTGTCGTCGATCTTGACGGAGGGTTGATGCAGGTCTCGGGAGAAGACGTCCGGGGGAACCGTTGTTCGCCCCGAGGCTATTTTAGCCAGCTCGTCTGCAGTCTCGTTGTAGCGCCGGGCGATGTGGTTGAGCTCGAGCCCGTAGAACTTGTCTTCCAGGCGCCGAACCTCATCGCAGTAGGCCTCCATCTTCGGGTCGTGGCAGTGGGAGTTCTTCATGACTTGGTCGATGACGAGCTGCGAGTCACCGCGAGCGTCGAGGCGTCGGACCCTTAGCTCGATGGCGATCCGCAACCCGTTGACCAGAGCCTCATACTCGACCACATTGTTGGACGCCGGGAAATGGAGGCGTAGCACGTAGCGTAGGTGCTTCCCGAGGGGCGAGATGAAGAGTAGGCCTGCGCCGGCTCCTGTCTTCATCAGCGACCCATCGAAGAACATGGTCCAGAGTTCCAGCTGGATCGGAGCTGTTGGGAGCTGGGTGTCGACCCATTCAGCCACGAAGTCCGCCAAGACCTGGGACTTGACGGCCTTCCAAGGGGCGAACGAGATTGTTTCGCCCATGATTTCCACCGCCCACTTTGCGATTCTACCCGAGGCCTCTCGGCACTGGATGGTCTCCCCCAGGGGGAAGGATGACACCACAGTTACCGGATGAGACTCGAAGTAGTGTCGCAACTTCCGTCGCGTCAGGATCACCGCGTACAGCAGCTTCTGAACTTGTGGGTAGCAGGTTTTGGTCTCGGACAGTACCTCGCTGATGAAGTAGACTGGCCTCTAGACAGGCAATGTATGCCCCTCTTCTCGTCTCTCAACCACAATCGCGGCGCTAACCACCTGAGTGGTCGCGGCGACGTAGATCAAGAGGGCTTCTCTGGCCGCTGGGGGCACCAAGATAGGCGCATTCGTGAGGAGCGCCTTCATGTTCCCGAGGGCTTCCTCGGCCTCAGGGGTCCAAGTGAAGCACTCGGCCTTCCTTAAGAGGCGGTATAGAGGCAGACCTCTTTCGCCGAGGCGTGAGATGAAACGGCTCAGAGCCGCAAGACATCCCATGACCCTCTGTACGCCCTTCAAGTCCTTGATGGGCCCCATGCTGGTGATGGCTGCGATCTTCTCCGGGTTGGCTTCGATGCCCCGCTCGGAGACGATGAACCCCAAGAGCATGCCTCGGGGTACCCCAAAGACACACTTTTTGGGATTGAGCTTCACGCCTTTCGCCTTGAGACATCGGAATGTCACTTCAAGGTCGGAATGATGGTCGAAGGCTTTCCTCGTCTTGACTATGATGTCATCGACGTAGGCCTCGACCGTCCGGCCAATGTGTTCGCCGAACACATGGTTCATGCACCGCTGGTACGTCGCATCGGCATTCCTCAAGCCGAACGACATGGTGACATAGCAGTACATGCCGAAGGGCGTGATGAAAGAAGTCGCGAGCTGGTCGGACTCCTTCATCCTGATTTGGTGATACCCTGAGTAGGCATCGAGGACAGACAGGGTTTTGCACCCAGCAGTGGAATCCACGATTTGATCGATGCGAGGCAGAGGGTAGGGAACCTTCGGACATGCTTTGTTTAGACCAGTGTAGTCTACACACATCCGCCATTTCCCTCCTTTCTTTCTCACAAGCACAGGGTTGGCAAGCCATTCGGGATGGAATACCTCTTTGATGAACCCTGCCGCCATTAGCTTGTGGATCTCCTCGCCTATGGCTCTGTGCTTTTCTTCGTCGAATCGGCGCAGAGGCTGCTTGACGGGTCGAGCTCCGGCTCGGATGTCCAGCGAGTGCTTGGAGACATCCCTCGGTATGTCGGGCATGTCCGAGGGACTCCACGCGAAGACGTCGACGTTCGCACGGAGAAAGTCGACGAGCACTGCTTCCTATTTGGGATCGAGCTCGGAGTCGATCTGGACTTGCTTGGAGGCGTCGCCGCTGGGGTCGAGGGGAACAGACTTAACCGTCTCCGCTGGCTCGAAGTTGCCGGCATGACGCTTCACGTCTGGCACCCCCTTAGAGAGGCTCTCTAGGTCGGCGATGAGGGCCTCGGATTCGGCGAGGGCCTCGGCGTACTCCACGCACTCGACGTCGCATTCGAACGCGTGTCGGTACGTGGGGCCGACGGTGATGACCCCGTTGGGGCCCGGCATCTTGAGCTTGAGGTAGGTGTAGTTGGGGACGACCATGAACTTCGCGTAGCATGGCCTCCCCAGTACCGCGTGGTAGGTTCCTCGGAACCCGACCACCTCGAACGTGAGGGTCTCCCTTCGGAAGTTGGAGGGTGCTCCGAAGCAGACGGGAAGGTCGAGTTGTCCGAGGGGCTGGACGCGCTTCCCGGGAATGATCCCGTGGAAAGGCGCAGCGCCTGCCTAGACCGAGGACAGATCAACACGCAGAAGCCTGAGGGTCTCGGCGTATATGATGTTGAGGCTGCTGCCTCCGTCCATGAGGACCTTGGTGAGCCTGACGTCGCCGATGACGGGGTCGACGACGAGCGGGTATTTCCCCGGGCTCGGCACGTGGTCGGGGTGGTCGGCTTGGTCGAAGGTGATGGGCTTGTCGGACCAGTCTAGGTAGACTGGCGCCGTCACCTTCACCGAACAGACCTCCCGACGCTCTTGCTTGCGGCGCCGAGCCGAGGCGTTTGCCGCTTGCCAACCATAGATCATGAAGCAGTCGTGGACCTCGGGGAACTCTCCTGCTTGGTGATCTTCCTTCTTGTCGTCGTCGCGGGCCCTACCTCCCTCCGCGGGTGGCCCGGCCCTGTGGAAGTGGCGCCTAAGCATGGCGCACTCCTCAAGGGTGTGCTTGACGGGCCCCTGATGATAGGGGCATGGCTCCTTGAGCATCTTGTCGAAGAGGTTGGCACCTCCGGGGGGTTTCCGAGGGTTCTTGTACTCGGCGGCGGCGACAAGGTCCGCGTCGGCGGCGTCGCGTTTCGCTTGCGACTTCTTCTTGCCCTTCTTCTTGGCGCCGCGTTGAGTTGACGCCTCGGGGGCATCTTCCGGTGGGCGGCCCTGGGGCTGCTTGTCCTTCCGGAAGATAGCCTCAACCGCCTCCTGGCCAGAGGCAAACTTGGTGGCGATGTCCATCAGCTCGCTCGCCCTGGTGGGGGTCTTGCGACCTAGCTTGCTCACCAGGTCGCGGCAGGTGGTGCCGGCGAGGAACGCGCCGATGACATCCGAATCGGTGATGTTGGGCAGCTCGGTGCGCTGCTTCGAGAATCGCCGGACGTAGTCCCAGAGAGACTCTCCCGGCTGCTGCCGGCAGCTTCGGAGGTCCCAGGAGTTTCCAGGGCGCACGTACGTGCCCTGGAAATTGCCGGCGAAGGCCTGGACCAGGTCGTCCCAGTTGGAGATCTGCCCCGGAGGCAGGTGCTCCAACCAGGCGTGAGCGGTGTCGGAGAGGAACAGGGGGAGGTTGCGGATGATGAGGTCATCATCGTCCGTTCCACCCAGTTGATAGGCCAGCCGGTAGTCCGCGAGCCACAGTTCCGGTCTCGTCTCCCCCGAATACTTTGTGATAGTAGTCGGGGGTCGGAACCGGGTCGGGAACGGCGCCCGGCGTATGGCGCGGCTGAAGACCTGCGGACCGGGTGGTTCAGGCGAGGGACTCTGATCCTCCTCGCTGTCGTAGCGCCCCCCACGCATAGGGTGGTAGCCTTGGCGCACCCTCTCGTCGAGGTGGGCCCGACGGTCGCGGTGATGGTGCTCGTTGCCGAGGCGACCCGGGGCCGCAGGCGCTGTGTTGCGCGTGCGCCCGGTGTGAACCGAGGCTTCCCGCATGAATCGGGAAGTCGCGGTGCGATGTTCCGAGGGGTACCCCTGCCTTCGAGAGGCGGAGCTTTTGGCCCGTCGGACCGCGGTGTCCTCCAGGAGATTCTTGAGCTCTCCCTGGATTCGCCGTCCCTCGGTGGTTGATGGCTCCGGCATCGCGCGGAGGAGCATTGCCGCTGCAGCCAGGTTCTGGCCGACTCCACTGGAAGCGGGCGACGGCCTCATCCTGGCATCGTCGGCGATGCGGTGCTGGAAGCCCTGGGGTAGATGACGCATTTCCCCGGCCGGAGGTTGGCCCGCCCATTCCTGCCCGACGTCCCGGCGGATCGGCTCAAGTGCTCCTTCTCCCTCGTCGAGCCTGGCCGACACCCCGCGGATTTGCTCGAGCTGTGGGTCATGACCCCCCGCCTGAACGGGGACCACTGCTAGCTCCCGTAGGATGTCAACGCGAGGCACAGGCCTAGGGAGATCACCGTTCTCCGGCACACCAAGATGGTTGCCTTCGGAGGGACCCCCTAGATCGACGTGGAAACATTCGTGACTCGGGCCGCAGTCCTCGTCACCGAGGCTGCGGCTACTGTCGGAACAGTCGGAAAGGCAGTAGTCGCATGCGGTCATGAAGTCCCGCATGGCACTGGGGTTGCCAAGTCCGAAGAAATCCCAACAGAAGTCGGGCACGTCGTCTTCCTCGGACCCAGAGGGCCCGTAGGTCGAGACGTCCGTCAGCCGGTCCCAAGGTTACCGCATACGAAACCCCAGAGGGTTTGGACTCGCCTCTACGAGGGCGCCCGCCAAAGCGAAGTCGTTTGGCGGGTCGAGGCTGAATCCAGGGGCGTGAGATGAGAATCGGTCGGTACCTCTTGGTCGACGGGCGGTGATGAAGTCACGTCAGGGACTGACTGCACCGTCGTCTCTGGTACGAGGGTGACGCCCAGCAAGCCTTTCGCGAGCGTTCTGGCGTCGTCCGTTTGCTTGGAATTGGCGCGTTGCGGGGAGACGGCGCTCGTCTTCGTCTCAAACGCGAGGTCGATGCCCGGCGCACCCCCCGTTGGGGTGCCGGTGCTGTCGACTCGCTCGACAGCCGACGAGGCGCTGCCTCCTGCTTGGCCTTGGTTGCCCCGCCTCCTCCTCCGTCGGCGGGGGAGAGGACGGGGTGAGCTCGAATGTTGTTCTTCCACCACGCGGGGAAGACGTCGTCGATTCCGCCGCCGGCGGGCGGGCTGTCGGCCTCCATTGCTGCTGTCGCACGGCGGGGAAGGAGTATCATGTCGTAGTTGCCGTCGAGGGACATGAACTCAAGACTCCCGAAACGGAGCACCGTTCCGGGCTGGAGAGGTTGCTGGAGACTGCCCATCTAGAGCTTGACGGGAAGCTGTTCGTCAACACGCAGCAGGCCCCTACCTAGCGCGCCAACTGTCGGCGTTTCGAGACCGGGGGGTCCCTGGGCCGACGAGTGAAATGTCGCCGCGTGCCCCAGCCTAGATGGGTCGGCGCGAGGCCGAGCGCGAAGGGGGGAGAAAGGTGGCCGGAGACGGGCGTGAGAGAGGTGGAAATCCCGCGGCCTTCGTGTTCGTCCCGTGCCCAGGTCGGGTGCGCTTGCAGTAGGGGGTTACAAGCGTCCACGCGGGAGAGGGAGCGAGCGGCCTTACGCGAGCGCCTGTCTCGTCCTCGTCCCCGCGCGGCCAACCCTCTCTAAAAGGGACCTGGTCCTTCCTTTTATAGGCGTAAGGAGAGGATCCAGGTGTACAATGGGGGGTGTAGCAGAGTGCTACGTGTCCAGCGGAGCCGCGGAGGAGAGCTAGTGTCCTAAGTACACGCCATCGTGGCGGCCAGAGAGGTTTTGGCGCCCGGTTCGTGTGGTGTCGTGGCCGTCGGAGGAGCGCTGGAGCCTGGAGGAAGGACTGCTGTCGAAGCTGTCGAGTCCTTGCTGACGTCCTCTTGCTTCCGTAAGGGGGCTGAAAGCCGCCGTCGTCACAGAGTGTGCGGGGCGCCATCATTGCCTATCTGGCGGAGCGAGCCAGATGGGACACCGGTCTTGTTCCCCGTGGCCTGAGTCAGCTTGGGGTAGGGTGATGATGGCGTCTCCTGTTGACGTGGCTGGTCTGCGCCTAGGTTGGGCGATGTGGAGGCTCCTCCGAGGTCGAGGTCGAGTCTGTCTTCCGTGGCCGAGGTCGAGTCCGAGCCCCTGGGTCGGGCAAGGCGGAGACCGTCAGCTGAGGCCAGGGATGAGTCCGAGCCCTGGGGTCGGGCGGAGCGGTGTTCGTCGTCTTCCGGGGCTGAGCCCAAGTCCGAGCCCTGGGTCGGGCGGAGCGGAGTTCGCCGTCTTCCGGGGCTTAGCCCAAGTCCGAGCCCTGGGTCGGGCGGAGCGGAGTTCGCCGTCTTCCGGGGCTTAGCCCGAGTCCGAGCCTTGGGTCGGGCGGAGCGGAGTTCGCCGTCTTCCGGGGCTTAGCCCGAGTTCGAGCCCTGGGTCGGGCGGAGCGGAGTTCGCCGTCTTCCGGGGCTTAGCCCGAGTCCGAGCCCTGGGTCGGGCGGAGCGGAGTTCGCCGTCTTCAGGGGCTTAGCCCGAGTCCGAGCCCTGGGTTGGGCAGAACGGAGCTTCCTATGGTGCCTGAGGCCGGGCCTGATTGCCTGTCAACCTCACTCTGTCAAGTGGCACTGCAGTCGGTACGGCGCAGGTGGCGCTGTCCTTCTGTCAGGCCGGTCAGTGGAGCGGCGAAGTGACTGCGGTCACTTTGGCTCTGTCGACTGAAGGGCGCGCGTCAGGATAAAGGTGTCAGGCCACCTTTGCATTAAATGCTCCTGCGATTTGGTCGGTTGGCGCGGCGATTTGGTCAGGGTTGCTTCTTGGCGAAGACAGGGCCTCGGGCGAGCCGGAAGTATGTTCGTCGCTGGTGGGGGACCTCGGGCGAGGCGGAGATCCTCCGGGGTCGGCTGCCCTTGCCTGAGGCTAGGCTCGGGCGAGGCGTGATCGAGTCCCTCGAATGGACCGATCCCTGACTTAATCGCACCCATTAGGCCTTTGCAGCTTTGTGCTGATGGGGGTTACCAGCTGAGAATTAGGAGTCTTGAGGGTACCCCTAATTATGGTCCCCGACAAGAATAGTACCAAACCGTTCGATCTGCTCGCAGACTGTCCGACTACGAAGTTTGGACCGTTCGGAACATCAGAATCCACATGTGATCGGCCTAGTACAGAAGGCCAGCATAAAGACAGTCGGCCACCTAAGCCCCACGAGACGAAAGGTTACACATCATGAGTTTGTTTGGCCTATTAAGGAAATCTTCTACTCGATCTCGCCCGCACTCGGCACAAAAGGGGAAAATTAAGTTCAAATTTAATATTGCTAAGTGTGATAAAATATTTGATGAGTTACTTAAGCATGGTAATGTTAAATTGTCACATACAATTTCTTATGTTGAAGAATTAAAAGGGTGTGTATATTATAAATGGCATGGCTCCTTTTCTTCATAACACCAATGATTGTGATGTTTTTCGTCGGCAAATACAATCAACTATAAACGAAGGTTGGTTAAGATTTCAAAAAGAGGTGAAGAATGACACACCACCTGTCTCTATCACCACATTAGAGTCAATGAGCAAAAATGTCTTAGTTCGGTCGTGTCCGACCGATAAAAGCAAAGATAAAACATCATCATTGGTGATTCTCTCACGCCAAATATATCACGCAGAGTGGTTGCTCAGAAGGCTCTGAACAAAAGAAATACTGGAGCCATCGAAGGGCAAGCACTATCGGACACCCGATCACGGTCACCTGTCTTGCGTATGCCGAACGGTCTGGGTACTAAAGTCAGATAGTCTAGGACAAGCGCGGACAGTCCGACTATGAAGGTCAGACGGTCCGCAAAACGACCAAAAGCAGTAGCAACCTCATACCGTCAGACCACAACGTTCCGAAACATGTACTATGAAGCAAAACAATTCCGAAACGTCTGACCGACTCAGCAGAGTCGGCCATATTTTTTATTAGATGCTTGCTAAATATATAAAGAAGAAGGTCGTTCCACACAACTGGCCGATAAAACAAAAGAAGTCAAAAAGATAATATGTGCGAAAGCAAAGGCCAACTAAACCAGCCCAAAAGGTAGCATAGCCAAGATCGTCTGGTCATCTTCCTCTAGGTATGACATGGTGCTTCCCGGTCTATCCATCGTCGATGTGTTGTCCTACTCAAGTGTGGGGTGGTACGACGATTAATCTGTATTACTGGATCAATCCGTTTTGGTTATTTGAGCTGGGGCACCACAAGTTTTTGCCTATTAACATGTTGATCATGCAGACATGGCCAAAGATGATGTAATCTGAAATTGTCTCTGTGCATCAAAAAAGTTGATATAGGGGACAGTCCGCGTCTCGCGATCAGATTAACTCAGACGATTATCTTTATCTCGTGCATGATTATCCATCTAATCACGTGGGATTTGTTAGCTATCGCATAGGAACGTGTCCAGATCTCCCCTATATATACGAAGGGGTAAGGCCGATTGAGAACCACCGAATACATTCCAATCGAACCAATTACTTTATTTATCATTCCTGCCCTAGGAGTAGATGTAGCCTAGCCTTAGTTGTAGCTTTCCACATATCCACCTTCATCCCTATTTGACTATACGTTGTCTAGATCAATCTTGGGTGGTCTGTCGACCCCAGGATCTTACTCCCCCCGTGGGGCGGGATCTAGTTGTCTATTCAAGATACATTAACTCGACTGTCTCTTAATTTATAGACGACTCCACATCATTCGGGGATGCCCCGAGTGACCTGTCGACCCCGAGCACCCTAAGGTCTCTCCCAAAGTGGGTGAGATCTATATTCCAGCGAGTAGGAAGACAACATGCGCCATCGTGGACCATCCGGTCCAGAGCGGGACCGTCTAGTGCGACGCAGTGAAGACGCCGCTCCTGCGCCCAGGTTACAGACCGTCTAGCCCAGAGCCGTAGACTGTCCGTGCCACTGCAGAAGGCACCACCAGACGATACACCTCTAGTGATTGACGTCGAGATGGACACTAACATGCAGCTAAAGTTTACAGTATAACGATGATAACAGGTGGTTTTTTTTCGATGCTGTTACTTGTCTTCTCCCTCGACTCATTGCGCTGCAGCTAATATCATATCACTGCTTATGTGGCACCATCTACACGTAGTAGCGCGTGGACTCCGTTCCGGCCAAAAAAAATCCTGCGTCGTCAAGCAGGAATCGATGACCACAGAGACCGGCCAAAAAAAAAAAAAAACCAAACGTGTTATTGCTGCACCTAAGGAAACGCGGCCGAGGACGAGAGTGGGCCAGCGGGGTCGAGGAGGTAAAGAAAACTAATGGCAGCGAAGGAGGGAGGCAGTGGGGAAGGTGGGAAGCGGCTGCCCAAAGCCACCTCCACCACCAGGCCTTCTTCTACCCCCATCCCAACGCCCAGGCCACACCAGCGCAGCGAGCTCTCTCCTCGTAGCGGAGTCCCAGCCCCTCACGCCCTCCCGATCGCGCTCGTCGGCGCCCTTGTCGACTCGAGCCCGCTTCTGGGCCGATCGACAGCGAGAGCGAGAGCAGCGGCGCGCCGAGGAGAGCTCTTTCGGTGCTGCTGTATAACGACGACGACAGCAGGCGGCAGATAACACATAAAGGCGCGCGATGTGCGACGCGGCGGCCGTGGCGGCTCCGCGGTACAGGGGCGTGCGGAAGCGGCCGTGGGGCCGGTTCGCGGCGGAGATCCGGGACCCGGCGAAGCGCGCGCGCGTCTGGCTCGGCACCTTCGACTCCGCCGAGGCCGCGGCGCGCGCCTACGACGTGGCCGCGCGGGCCCTGCGCGGCCCGCTCGCCAGGACCAACTTCCCCGCGCTCACCTCCCGCCCTCCTGCCAACCTGCCCGCGCCCACGCCCACGTGCAGCTCAAGCTCCACCGTCGAGTCCTCCAGCGGGCCCCGGGCCGGGGTGCCCAGGGCGGGCAGGCGCGCTGCTGGGAAGCCGCGTGCCCCGCGGCAGGCGGCCGCGCCCGCCGACGCCGACTGCCGTAGCGACTGCGCCTCGTCGGCCTCCGTCGTGGACGACGGCGACGACGCCTCCACGGTCCGGTCGCGCCCGGCGCTCGACCTCAATCTCCCCGCGCCGCTCGACGTCGACGATGGTCATGACCTCGAGCTTTGCACGGACCTGCGGCTCTGAATAGGCGACCGGATCCACGGACGGATCGGGACGAAGGGAGAGAAGGCGGTTTTTGCTTTGGTCTTCTTTTCTTGATCAGATTCTGCCTTGCTTTGACTTGTCGTGCTCGAGGGAGCTTGTACCAGTGCTGCACTGTACTACTCGATACGAATGGCAATAGAATTGGATGACGATTCCTGCAACGCTATGCAGACTGCGGATCCGTTCAGAGGTCAGTTAGATCGTCGAGAGATTGTGTTTTTTCTTCTTCTTTCTTCGTATCTCTTGTTTGTGGATCTGATATTAGTTATTACATCCTACTGCGGATCCGTTCAGAGGTCAGTTAGGCATGATTTTTGTGAGAGAGTTTTTATACAGGCCAGGTCAGGCATAACATCAACTGTTTCATACAGGCTCCACCATTGTTTATTAGACCAAGCAGTAATTGCCGTAAAATCATGCCTTACAGTATGTACTGTGGGTCTGTTTGGTTTGATGTCTAAATTGCCATACTTTGCCTAACTTTTCTTTCTAAGGTTAGGGGCCTGTTTGGTTCGTGGCTAACTACGCCACACTTTGCCTAAGGTTAGTCGTTCAAATTGAAGAACTAACCTTAGGCAGAAAAGTTAGGTAAAGTGTGGCAAGTTAGGCAGGGAACCAAACATGCCCTAGTTCTTCAATTCGAACACCTAATCTTAGACAAAGTGTAACACATTTAGCCACGAACCAAACAGCCCCAGTAACAGGAAAGGTCAGGCGTAACATCAACTGTTAGCATGGACGTCGCTGAGATCTGAGACAACTCGTAGGAAATTTACAGAATTACAGCCATAGGCATAGGCTAGTCCCACAAGTTGTGTTTGGCTCTCAATGTACAGTATGTTACTATCAGTTTCACATTCAAATTCATCACGACTTCAGTATGTAGCAAATGCTCTTGGACTTGCGAACGACGCTTCAAATTTCAAAAATACCAATTCTTCTTCTTTTTTTCTTGTACTCCGTCGTACCTACCTTTTTGCCCATTTCACGAGGCTCCGCTCGGCGCTCCTGACACCATCGGCCATCGCGCTTCGCGCCCGCAACTGCTCGACCGAGCCGGGACCGGGCGGCGCCCGTTCGTTGCGTATCCCGCAAGTTGGCCGGCCTCCCTCCGCCTTGGGAGGGGAAAGCGGAGGAGGAAGAGGGAGCCAAGCGGTCAAGCCGGCTCGGCCGATCGCCTCCCACCAAAATACCCCCGAATCCCCATCCCCAAGCAACACCCAGAAAAGGCGACAAGTGCCGAGGTCTGGGGAGCGATGGTTGTGCGGCGGCTGGGCGGCACGGGGCGCGCGCTGCTCACGCTCCCCAACATCCGGAGGCGGGCGTCCAACTCCTGGGCCGCCGTCTGCGACACCTTCTTCTCCACCAAGGTGACGACTGACAACCTCTCCCCATGTGTCCCTATCGCCCCTGATGTGATTTTGCTTGATCCGCTGACCCGCAGCAAGTGTTCGAGAGCCACCGCATCGTCTTCACCGTCGGCACCTCAATCGCCTCCGTCCTCACGGCTTGGGCCGGTACGCTCCTCCCTGCTCTGACAGATCAGCTGCTGCTCTAGATTTCAGTACTGGTCACGGTTAGGTGGTGTGGCCGTGTGGGTGATGTGTGAATAATCAACGGTCTAGAGGTTTACGTTGATTCATCAGGCTGGGTTTCACAATCGCTTTAGGCTGTAATTTTTGGGAGGCAGTGCTGCAATCGTGCAGCTTATATGTTGCCACAGCTTTGTTACTCATAGTGCTTCACTTTTGTAAGGGTTAGGGAATAACCAGATCGGAACTCCACAGCGATGGTCTGCTCGTATCCAGTGTGGCTGAGATAGAAGCTTGGAGTGTGTTTGCATCCCATTTTTCCTTGGAAAAGCATAGTTTACCTTAGTGTTGGATTCTTTGCTGATTTCCAATTGAGTGCATCAGATGATTATTTTAATTTAAACTCATGCTCACCAATTCAATTATATTTTGTTAAATTTGAGTCACATCTCTGTGATTCGAACTGGTAGTTTCTCGTCCATTTGTAGCAGCTTGGATTAGCAGAGAACAATGTGACTAACGTCCGTTTTAAGTATTCGTAATGTTCTGAATGGTTACTTATGTTTTTTAGAATATCATCATTGGATGGATTCACAAAATTTATATTGTGATTTTTTTTCGCACTATAGGTTATTCACTTCGCCATGTGCAACAATTAAAGATTGAAAGGAGGCTTGAGTCAATTGAATCATCTGTAAGTAATTTAGAAGGAATACTGTTTTTGTTGGTGAAGCGAGTTTGTTCTCTCCTTTCGGCTCTGTTTATTTATAAGCTGATAATCCAGCAGGTGGTGTGAGCGCTAAGACGCTGTTGTGTAAACTCTTAGCCTCTGACCAAAAAAGGAAAAAAAAACACTGATTTTCTCAAGTGTGCAGGAGTGTTATGTGTCTTTAAGTCAAAAAGAGATAACTGGTCTGAAAACACACACTTTTGAAATACAAACTCTCTCACATAAGCACTGACAACAAATGCACACCCCCCAGACAGACAGTAAGATCACACAGAAGAAATACTGTCAAAGCTTTTTTTAGTTACTCTTTAACAGTGTTGTATCCTCTACACCTGTTTGGGCCATTTTCATTTCTCACTTCTTAGCTTAACCTTAACCTACATATGCAAAGATGAAAGCTGACAACAAAGCAATTTTGGAATTTGGACTGCTCCACCGTAGGCTTAAAATTTCAGGGCATATTAGAAACTTATGTGGTGCTATTTTGTTTCCCGAGCAACATTTTGTTTGTTGAAACGAACATGCAGGAAAGCTGCCTGTTGTATTACAAGGAAAATTGGTTTTGGGGGACTATTTTTTTCCTGATTTTTTCAGTAGGATGCTGTTAATTAACCCCTTGTCTGCAGGACAGTGTCTAGAAGTTTTTTTTCATGTGTCTAGAAGTTTTTTCGTCCTGTAGACAAATTTTTCATATTAGAAAGGAAGAGCAAAAATGTCTTGCAGACAAACTTCCCATATTAGAAAGGAAGAGCAAAACACTCTCTGAAGGGGAACTACCATCACAGATTACAATACCACCTTAAGCCACACCTAGTATTCCAACAGAACATACCTTGTTGTGCTGTTGACAACAAGATTAAAGTGTTCTCACTGTTCACTTCATTTGCATCTATTTCAGTTGCTTATTTTCATTTTTATGGTGCACTCCGATGTTGAAGATACACTCTTTAACCCAGCCAAAAAAACTTGATGCTTTAGGTTTTTATATTGTATCACGTTGCTTTTTGAATGGTTGGATTATCTGCTTTCTTTGTCCCTTTCTATTTTCATCTGTTCTTTTTTCTCGTATTGACTGCTGGACATATTTACTTGTACCATTTCTTGATATGTTAACAGCTGAAGGATAACCACAAAGTTGAACATGAAGAGATAAAAAAGATCGTCACTTCCAGCAATATTAGCGCTCCAGGCTGTGTAGCCACGGCGATGACCACAATGGTTGTTGGGTATGTTGTTGCTGTTGATATTTAACTTTGGTTTTGTACTTTGCTCTCGTCCACCTTGATAGTACTGCTCTTTGATTTTATGTAATTCATTTTATGACCTGGCATGTTCCTTGCCTTCTAGATAAGAGTATATTGCCCTAAAGCTTAATTAAGCTTAGATCCATGCATATGTTCTATACCTGACATAACTGGGGTCCGCATTGACCATCATGCATCAAATTGGTGCTTGATCCATCGATCTATGCAGTTACTAGCTTAGGATGGGTAGATGTTGAAGGAGTACATTTACCGTGTTCATCAAGATACCTATATGGCCACTCAAAAACACTGTTTTACACTGTAGACTGCACTATTCGCGGAGTGAAGTTTGAAATTGGAGATGTGACAGGGGATAGGATGAGTAAGCTGTTGGAGATACTATGCATGCTTGCTTTTGAGTTCTGAACCTTTTCCCACTACCCAGGGCAGCATCAAATATTATGACTTGTTTTGCACAGTGTACACATTGCCGACCATTTTGAACTATGGCACAATTGGAACTGGACCAGTTTGGACTTAAAGATCTTATTTGAGCTGTGATGTTGCCATATATATAGTGATAGTCAAACTTGGCCTGATGTTACATTACACATGCCATACTTCAGCTGCCATTAGTGGTATGGATATGGAACCTTTTCCCACATGTGTTGCTGGTATCAACTTGAATTTCCACCACCATAGCATCTTGCAACGGTGCAGCCTAACCAATTCCACTTTGCTCAGGCATTGTCATTGGGAGATCTTTTATAATTCCTAGCTCCAACGATCTGGTGACAATGGTTACGTGAGTAACAAATTACAGCCTTCCTGTTTGCATTAACCTATAAGTGTGTTATCTTGTGGAATTTCCAGGTACGCGTTAGGCTGGCGAGGCGGTGCTTGGTACGCTCGAAGGGCCTTCAGAAGAGAGCAGCAAAAGCTGATGATGGGTCACATGAAGTCGTCACAGAACAGGTGGCACTGGCGGCCCTTCAACAGGCTCAGGAACAGCAGGTTAACCGCCTCCAAGAACAAGAGCACCGATGCCCTCTCAACCTCACGCAGCGGGGCCTCTGCGAACGTTGGCAGCGCAGCGGGCAGTGCTTGAGCTATACGCATAATGGACTAGGATGTGGACTTAGGGCGCGTAGTAGTCCATACAACTTTACTACGTAGAACAGATCATGTGACTGGTAGGTACGCAGATTGATCTACATGCGCGCAGTGGATCATTTTTTTGTGTAGTATATTAAGGTCATAATGCACCCAACTGCATGCATGGAACAACTGACTGACGATAGGATTGAGTTGAGACAGCCATATGGTGGCAGATCGTTTGACTTCCCGTGATACTACTAGTCTACTACTAGTTTGATGAAGGGTCTAGTGTGCTTCGCGCTGGCGAGTGCTCGCAAAGTACATCCACTAGCGAGCAGTGAAAAAGAGATCCACTAGTGATAAAGGAGCGGAGCGCATCGTGACACGGCAGGAAATCAATCAGGCGCCGCGATCGGCACCGGAGTCTATCCATCAATCCTGTATATTTTTTTCTCTCCTCGTGGTCGCCAGCACTGCCGTGCCGAGCCGGAGGCCGAGCTCGGCAGCTGCCCGCCTCGGTGTGTCGCCGCCGCACCCCACCCACGTAGCAAAAGCCGTCTTCCCGTACCGTAGGCAGCGGCAAACAGCGCCCCCTCATCACTCGGTCTCGTTCCCTCCTCTCCAACTTCACTCGCGTCGCGCCCCTCCACTGCACCAGCGTCATGGCGGTGGCCTCGACCTCGCCGCTGTCCGCCAAGCCCGCCACGGCCCCTTCGCCGCCCGCTCCCGGATCCGGGCTCCTCGCTCTCGGCGTTCGCCGCGCCCCCGCCACTGCCGCGTGGTACGACACGCCAACCTTAAGCCCGGCTGGTCCCTCCCCACATCGTACCTGTGTTGTTCTCCCGTGATAAATAAACCCGGGCCTGTGCAGGAGGAGGCTCCGCGTGGAGGCGATCAGGACGCAGCGAACGGAGGTGCCCGTCGAGGAGTCCGCCCCCGCCAGGGACGCCGCCGCTGCCGCGCCCCTGGACGGAAACGGAGCCGGAGCGGACGGCTCCGTGGTTCCTTCCTCGGACGACAGCTGGGTTGTCAAGCTCGAGCAGTCGTTCAACATTTTCGCCACGGTGAATCAGTCAGCTCGCCACAATTAATTCGTCCCGATTGCTCACCACCCCTGCAAAATCCTGTACCATCCGGATGGTCATGGTCTCACGTGCTATTCCTCTCCGCAGGATTCGGTGATTATGGTACTCAAGGGCGTGTACGGTGATCGGTACTACGCCAGGTTCTTTGCGCTGGAGACGATTGCGAGGGTGCCGTACTTCGGTGAGGGCTCCGTTTCTGTCATATGCTTGCAGTGCAGTAGCCTGGGAAAAAAAATGGTCCCTAGACCTGAGAATGGATTAGACGTAGGACTTTAGTTGGATGAATACATCCAACCGCTTTGGATTTTGTTGGACAAAAACGAAGTTGGACAATCCGAACTATTTTGGACTTTCGCTCGGCAGTCGGCAGCCCATGCGTTGTGCTTGTCCTTGTTCGCCATTCACCAATCACCGACCACCATGTAGCACCTGTGCGGTGAGCCAGAGTGGTCGTGCGCGCGGTGGCCGGTTGACCACATGTTCACCTTGGCCATGGTGCTGGCCGGACTAGGTTGCCGCCGACCACCGCGTCGTGCACAACGAGCCGTACACACGAGAGCAGCGGGCCGGGTGGGTGCATGCATGCGGAGGAGCGTCTGCTTCACGACGCGCGCACTTGATTGATTGAGGTAGGGTAGGCGGGCGGCGGGCCATGTCGGCATCGGACACGGCGAGGCCGCAGCCCATTGCGGCGGCGTCCAGGCTCCGCTTGCGTCTTGGACTGGATGTTCGGGTGTAGCGGGACCGCAGCAGCACCATCCATTGCCAAGCTCTGCTGGCTGTGCATGAGTTCGCTGCACACACTTGTAGATTAGTACTGGATGTGTCGGATGGATTTTGATTTTGGTGAAGTTAGATTGGATTTGGACTGGATGCATGTACCAATTGTTAGGATTGGATTCCAGTGTTTGGATATGGATATCCACCATCCATTCTCAGGTCTATTGGTTCCTGGCATGCCTCTGTCTTGACTCTGCTTGGTTATGAACAGCATTCATATCGGTGCTTCACTTGTATGCGACCTTTGGATGGTGGAGACGAGCTGATTACATAAAGGTTCACTTTGCGCAGAGCTGGAACGAGTTCCATCACCTCTTGATCATGGAAGTATGTCTCCATCTTCCCTTTCCAGTAAAATCAAATCTATGTGTGCCAGATCTTTCCTTTCAGTGCTATTATGTCAAAGTTCTACCGCAACTTACTTCTATTTCGTTGGTTTGCCTATGTTGTTTTCCATATTAATTATCGCCTTAGTTTCTTTACATGGATTCAACACCTACTACTTATGTATTGATCCCTTTTCCCTTGGCTCATATTAGGAATTGGGTGGCGACTCTTTGTGGTTTGACTGTTTTCTTGCTCGGTTTATGGCATTCTTTTACTACTTCATGACTGTTGCAATGTACATGCTGAGCCCACGAATGGCATGTAAGTACTCTTACTCTTACCGGTTGTCAAGTAAATGCTTGTTTTCTTTTCTTTTGTGATGATAACGCTTGCACCCACGAATGGAGTACAGATCACTTTTCCGAATGTGTGGAGAGACATGCATATTCCACCTATGATGAGTTCCTCAAGCTCCATGAAGGTAAGCCTGCCTTAACGGGCTTGATTGTTGAACCTGGCTTAGTATTTTTATCCATGTAAAGGCAATGAGCCAGACAGCCAATGAGGGTCAAATCGTTTTGATTTTATGTCATCATGTTTCAAGATTTTCAGTTTTTAGTTCTTACGAACATCCAGAACCCTAAAATCATTTCTTACCATAAATTCTTATGCAAATATTTTATGTCTCATAATAGTTTTGAAACCCACCATGCAATTAAAGAAGCTGCTAATTCATTTTACATGCACTTCCACCTCCTTGATGTAAATTTTCTGTTTCCTTTCAACAGAGGAATTGAAAAGACTACCAGCTCCAGAGGCAGCATTGAACTATTACATGAATGAGGACCTTTACTTATTCGGTGCCTACTTATGTTCCTTAAAATCTTAATGCTATACATCAACAGTTCATATCTATTCTAATTGCTTGCATACCTTTTCTTGCCCCTCAGATGAGTTTCAGGCATCAAGAACTCCAGGTTCTAGGAGGCCTAAAATAGGTAAACTTGCTGTTATATCTTTTGTGCCCTCAATAGCCGCCTATTACTTGTTTTATTTTTACTTTTCATAAGGTTGGAACTAAACATGTTAGGCCCTGTTTGGAATTGTAGTATTTTTGCAGTTTTGAAACAATACTATGGTATTTGATGATACTATAGTATTGGAACTCAAAAGGTGTTTGGTTTGTATAGTCAAAACTCAGTTTTAAATACCATGGTTTACCCAAAACTGTAGTATTTTTGGAGTTTTCGAAACTCCACTCTTCTCTCTACATATACTTTGTTTTTCCAATAGAACCAAACAGATCTCGGTTTTGAGCAATACTGCAGTTTTACTGTGGTAAAGCAATACCGTAGTATTTATGTCATGTACAATTGTAAACTATGGTATCTCAAAACTACAGTATTTTAAAACTGCATTTCCAAACAGGCCCTTAGCTGTGATTGTGAACTTAGGTCATGTTTGTTTCCCTCCTATGTAAGCCAAATTATGGTGGAAGGGTAAGAGGGTAACATATCACTTTGTGATTACAAATAAGCTATCTAATGTTGGCTTATTTCAGCTTATTTGTGGTCTCAAAGTGATATTTTAACTTCATATCATTTCACCATAATCCAACTTATATAATTTAGAAGGAAACAAACATACCCTTAATTGGCTGCTCCATCATGTAGTCGTACAAAATCCCAATTCTATTTTCTTGTTTACTGGATTCTGGCCTCCTGATGTGAGTTATTTGTAGTCGAGCTTTCTATTTCTCTTCCGTAGGTCTCGTAAATAAACGCTGTTTCATATATGCAGATAACTTATACGATGTATTCGTTAATATACGAGAAGATGAGGCAGAGCACTGCAAGACAATGAAGACCTGTCAAACACATGGAAATCTTCGTTCTCCTCATTCAACGCCGAACTGCTTAGAAGATGATACGGAATGTGTAATACCTGAAAACGACTGTGAAGGTATTGTGGACTGTGTCAAAAAGTCCCTTACAAAGTAAATAGACTATATTCTTTAATGTGTTTGACTGTTTTCAGGTGTCGTAGTATACAAAGTATAAAATTTTGATGATATCCTCTCTTTTTTCTATGTCTCATTCAAAGTAAAATCCAGGTCATATATCACAGAAACCAATTTAAATGCAGGATCAAATATCTGCTCCCTCCAAAGTCATTCTATTTTTTTTTTAAAAGTTAAAGCATCTTAAGTTTGATTAAAATTATGAAAACAAGAAATATAAAAATTTATGACATCAAATACATGTAATATAAAAATATAATTAATGAAAAATATAATAATACTTATTTGATATCATAAATGTTATTATCTTATCATAAATTCGATCAAATTTAAAATGTTTTGATTCTTCTTGAAAGTTGGAATGACATAATTTGAAATAAAGGGTGCGTTTGGTTGAATGTACAAAGAGGGATGGAATGAGACGACCATGTTTTCTATAGTGTTTGATTGAGAGTTAAGCGGGAGCGAGGTGAACACCGAAGTGATTTTTGGGGGCGACGTGATCCCAAAAAATCAAGGGGCGAAGGCGCCCCCGACTCATCCTACTTTGACTTCAAACCAAACATACCCAAAGAGTAGCATTGAAGAGATGAGAATTTAGGTTGTAAAACATCGTTACACCTCTATGTGTAGAGGTGTCAATGGGGACACGAGACCTGTTAACCCATGAAGAATTTCTCTATTATGGTTAGTTTTTTTTTGCCGAGGATGGGGACCCATTGGGGATCTGATACCTGGATGAGAATGGGTATGGGGATGAGGATGGATATAAATTCATGTGGATGGGCATGCAGTGTCCAAACCCGATAGAGAACTCCATATTGACACCTTTGTCTACGTGATTTATGAAATACTACATTCTTGTTGCATCCCTATGACCCATGGGGCCAGACACCTTTGTCTACGTGATTTATGAAATACTACATTCTTGTTGCATCCATATGACCCATGGGGCCAGACGATGCGATGTCCTTAGGAATTGTGCACCTCAGCTAGGGCGCGGACAGAAGATTGGCCTATGGGGAACTCACTATGCGAGCTCACAAAGCTGAAGTCATCCAGCAAAACCACTATAGTGGACTGTCTGAGATTCCTATGCATAATATGGTGTGCCTTATGGTTCGAGTTGCTAGAGCAGGTGCTAGAGACAACATCTCGAACCAGTGAATGTGATGACATCCGTGCGACATAGCAAAACATGACAAACTTAAAAGAAAATGCACCCAACCCTACCTACGCATGCTAAATGTCATTGTGCAACAACATTAGGGTACACATAGTACTAGAAAGAGAGAATTAGGAGGTTGCATGGTGTAAGAGGATGGTCGTGTTGAACCTAGGCATAAGTGGGAGTCTATATGTGGGCAATTAGTGAAGTTTGGACCACAGTGTACGTAATACTCTATATTATCTTGATAGTCATTAATTAATAAACGCAAAGAGAAAATGAGTACAAGCTCAAATATCAGTGACAATCAAGACCTTCTAACTCGCCTCACCTACAGGCTATGATGAGAGTTCTAGACTAATGGTTCTACTCCCTCTTTATGTCTGACTACTAAATGAGTTCTTCATGTAAAAGTGACCGGAGTAGAGTCTAGCTTATCTGAACCAAATCCATTGGATCGGAACCCCTTTAAATGTTGCTTACCCCATCCATTTTATAGTATAGGGGAGGAGAAAGGTTACATGATTCTCGAATTCCTTCGATTAAGGCTCAACCCTCTCGTTCCTATCATGTTACTAGAGTCGTACCAAAGTCTATCCCTAAACATGGCACAATGTTAGAGGTATTGCTTCTCTAGACGGTTGTCATACTTGTCATATGAGCAAGTATGATATGCCATGCCCTTCGACGCTAAGGCGTGTGCCACCTGGTACGATATAGTAGTAACCAGTGTAGTCTTTTATATTTGGTAATACTTCATGGTACACTTCATGTGTGCCCGCGTAGCTATTGGATCGATGCACGTACAAGGTAGTAATCTTGAGTACCATATAATCTAAGTCTAACAACAACATGCTTGTCAGGCATGTAATGTCGTCCACCACATATTTAATACGTTATATCTAAGCCTTATCCATTGAGCTTTGCTATGAACGTATCCTTAGGTCCTTAGACGTGAAACCCATTTTCTAAAGGGTGTATTGTCCTCGATGGGCCTAGACACATTATGTATTGTGACAGGATTCTACTTACGCACGTCGAGTCTCTTATTTCCATTGGCCATCGGACCCCAAAAGGCTGTGTCCCATCCTTCTTCATGACGTGGGGTTATGATGCCTAAGACTGTGTTCACCGCATGCTTCTTCCCTCCCCCTCCCCTATTACTGTAGCTCCTATAGGGGCTACAGTACACCGCTATCCTCTTCACCGCATCCCTCTTCCTCCTCCTCTCCCCTCCCGTTTCCTTCTCTCTCCCGCTAAATGGATGGGGACGCTACCGCGCTCGCCTCCCCCTCGGCCGGTAGCTTCCCAGAGAAGCGCGCGCGATCGGAATACTCCTTGGAGCGACCTCCAGGCGATTCAACCGCGAGCGCAACGCCGCCGGAGAAGGTAGTCGTGGTTCCGCGCACGGCACCCAATCCTTTGTATTGGTCGGGCCGGCGAGCTTCAGAGGTCGTTGTGGCCGCGGATTCGTCGGCTTCCTTCGTGGAGCGGCCACCCCGCCGATCCGTGCGAAGGCGCCGCCGCCGGCCGTCTCTGTCCGCCGGTGCTGCCTCTGCTGGGAGGAGGTCAACGGGAGTTCGTCGATTCGCCGAGAGATCTACGCTCACCCGATATGCGTCATTCGAGCTTCAAGGTCCAAGGTACGTGTCCCCAGCTCCATGTTGTACATCTCCGATTCAATCCGTGTCCCAAAAAAACCTGATTTCGATTCACCCTAGGGTTTACTTGTACTTAAGTTGTTTACATAGATCCATTTAATTGTTCATGGCCAACTTGGAGAAATAGGGTTTACTGTGTACTCCGAATCGCCTAAAATGGTCAACTGATCCGTCGTTATCATGTACACCAACAAATCTGGTTTCAGTTAACGATGATAGGATACGACATGAATACTCTTGTATGCTTTTCATATTCATCATCGTGTACTGGTCATTTCTGTGTATCCACCAACGTGTAAGAGGTCAATTATGTAGCTGTCATGTTGTTTGTATGTTGATTGGTGAATGTTGCTCGTACTGAAATTAATATTCTTGTTGCTATGCGAACATCTAAGTACCATTTACCGTAGACTTCCCCAACACTTCCCCTTTTTGTTGCATATCACTTATTTGTAAAATTCTTAGTACCTCTGTGTATGGTTTGTAGTCAGGTGTCATACAATTTTGGTTGCATGACTAACCATTGCATGGAACTGACCATACCTTTACTTATTATGCAGCTTCAAATATTTAATTTCCTTATTTGACGTCCACTTCAACTAACTGAGGTTCTAAATCCTTGTTTCGCTTACGTTCTTTGTTTTTATGAATCTGCTTAAGTGTACTGTCCATGTATGTTTTGTGTGCTTCCATGTTTGTTATAAATGTTTGTTTTTTAGAAGCAACTAACATATGGACGAAGCCAGGGATAGTGTGTTACAATACTGGACAGTGCTTGACCAATTCAACCAACAATAATTTCGTAACTGCCTTGCACTGTGTGGTTCATTACTTGTCGTCATTTCTTTATTATATTGCAACCCACAGCTGTTTGCTATGTGACTAGAAGACTTCAATTTAACCAAATAGTAACAACACTGCCCTAATTTTTTTTATGTATGCACCTTGTCTAGCCAAGGAGCAACAACTTGAGGATTCCAATCAAGATGAGCAGCCATGATGCCAAAGTGCTGCAAAACTTGGTCCTCAATCTTGCTTCCTCTGTCGAAAGTGGTGCTTTCAATATTAGGACGTTTTTAGAAGAGGCTTTCCGTCATTTGGGAGACGAGCATTACCTTCTCAATGCTCTTCTTGCTATTCGTAAGGAGGTAGACAAGATGGAGCAGGATGCACTGGAGAGCAAAGCACGGTCTGACCCAGAGAAGGAGAGGATGGAGGAACAAATTGACCTTGCTGAGCCTGCAAAGACAAGGCCTAGACAATTCACTTTCACCCCCCCTTCCTCACCAGAATTGTACGAGGCCAGTGACAATGACTCCTACGACTCGGACAGGTCCACTAGGCATAGCATTTGGAACCTGTAATAGTGGTACCTCGACCTTTGTCGTAGTGGTACAAATGCATCCAAATAAATTAGGAACTTCTGTGTTATGTCTCTGATGCATGCGTAACCGATGTAGGACTTCTTGAAGCTAATGTTCGTTTTGTAAGAACCTTATGTCCAATGCTTCATCCTTTTATATGAATTTATGTGAATGGGTGCATCCTTGTGATCATTTTCTGTCACCCTTATGTGCAATGAATTGGAGTTTGTATTTTATACTCCAAGTTTGTTACCTGTTGTCCAACTTAATGTATCTATGTATTTCATTCCAGAATGGCTGAGAACAACTCAAATACACCTTTTCGACCACCTGCTGCCAGCCCCAATTCAGGTAACCAAATCTTCCCCCCACCCCTGTGGGATCCTCAGATGTGGCAGGCCCAAGGTTTGGACCCAACACAGCCTCCTCTGTTTAGTAATCCTACATCCCATATGACCAATCCTAACTGGTCCCAGGGACATAATGACCCATCTCCATATACCTTTCGTAGTCCATGGAACCCATATTTTGGTATGACGAATCCTGGGGGTCCTCCTACACAAACATCTTTCGGTCAACCTCAGCTGGTACCACCCATTCCATGTCCACAGGTTTCCACCCATGTTCCAAACCAGACTGACCCTATAAATTTTGAATCGGAAGCAGAACACAGTGTCCAGGAAGTTAACAGCCCTACCAAACCTTCTGATACACCTGGGACTTTTAGGAGGACAAAGGAACAGAACTTCAAACCTGATGAAGACCTGTTGCTTTGCAAAACATGGCTAGAGATTAGTAGTGACCCAGTTATTAGCACAGGGCAGAGGAAGGAGGGTTTGTGGGCTAGAATTGAGAAAAGGTACAATGACCTTAGAGGTGAGTTTCCTTTGAGGCTGAATAGGGCTCTCAGCAGCAGGTGGGACAAAATAAGAGCAGAAACAGGAAAATTTGCCGGATTCTATGCTAGAGTCCTAAGGGAAAACCAGAGTGGCCTCACAGATAACGATAAGGTACACTGATATTAATTTCGAATACGTTTTGTATGTCAAGGTTTTTCTAATCGTAGTGTTATACGTTCACTGATGTCTGGTTGTAAATCTTGTGTAGACATCGAAAGCTGCAACTCTTTATGCAACCTCACAGAAAAAGCCATTTCATTTCATGCATTGCTGGACGCGCCTTAAAAACGAACCGAAATGGGATGCCATGGTTCATGGAAGCCCCTGGAGAGGCACTGCGGGGACGGAGCCAGCCCGTAGTCTTACACCTACAGGCTCTGTTAATGAAGTTGAATATGATGAAGGTGGTTCAAGAGGGAAGAGACCATTAGGACGTGACTCCGCGAAAGCTTCAAGGAAGAAGTCAATGTCCAGTTCATCTCAGTCTACTGACTACCTTTCAAGAATCCATGACATGCAAGTAGCAAGATTCAAGCAAAGTGAAGAAAAATCAGACCTAAAGCAGCAGAACATTGAGTTCATGAAGGAAGTTGAACTGAAGAAGTTGGAGGTTCAATCCAAGGAAATACAAGTACAGGAAAAAAATTGATGATGGAAGATAGGAAGCAAAAAGACGAAGAGCTCAACAAACTTTATGCTATGGACATGGATGTTTTACCTGAAGAATTGAGAGTTGTTTACATCGCAAGGAGAAAAGGTTTAATCGAATATTTCATCAACAATCCTGTGTGAAGAGTATTACTGTATGTGATAAGGTGTTTGTCACCTTTGTATCGGCGAACCGTGGTCCTCTGTGTTTGGACATGTCTATTTTAGAGTGGTTGAACAATTCCTTAGTTGTTTGAGATCATCAGCTTGGTTTTTGAACATTGTTTATTTTAACATTATTGATATTGATAATAAGGATTATCATACATGACTTCAAGTTTGGAAACATATGCAACTTATTTGTAGCAGAGGCATTACACTTACAAGGAACCATGACTTGTCAACTACGGACATACAAACCACATACGACTACTAGTCGTGCTACACATGATTTAGTTCATAGTTCAAAGTAAACAACATTGTTGTACCACATCATTTGGATAAAAGGCATCAACCCAAGGAGCCTCGACGAGCCCAGAGGTGTTCTATGAGGTTGTGCTGTAAAGACAAGTATGTTGCCTGACATGTGATGTCCTGGTCCGTATCGTTGGGTAACTCAGAGCGGATATGATTGTTTAGCCACTCGTTGCGGACCTCAGGAGTATTGTTACACGGTTCAGGCGGCCCAGAGGGGCCAACGAAGTCCACATTAGCTGCACCATCTCCTTCGTCCTCGACAATCATGTTGTGCATAATAATGCAAGCAGTCATCATCTCTGCGAGGTGATTACGATCCCAACCATAAGCGGGTCCACGTAGAACAGCCCACCTAGCCTGCAAAACTCCAAATGCTCGCTCTATGTCTTTTCGACAACTCTCTTGCTTGGTTGTAAAGTGAACCTTTTTTTCCTCAAATGCGTGGCGAATAGCTTTTACAAAGGTAGGCCAATTTGGATATATGCCATCTGCTAAGTAGTATCCGAAATTGTAAGTGGTCCCATTAATAGTGAAGTGCACTGGTGGCATCGTCCCATTACGTAACGGATCAAACACAGGTGACCGATGAAGCACGTTGAGATCATTGTTGGTACCAGGCATTCCAAAGAAGGCATGCCAAATCCACAAATCGTACCCAGCGACTGCCTCTAGTATCATTGTTGGCCTCGAATTGCGCCCACAAAACTGTCCGCGCCATGCAGTAGGACAGTTGCGCTATTCCCAATGCATACAATCGATAGAGCCTAGCATACCCGAAAACCCCCTGTCGGCGTTTACACGTAGTATGCGAGCAATGTCGTCGTGGTTAGGGATATGAAGGTATCGTTCGCTAAAGGAAGAGATGATTGCGCGACAAAAACGGATAAGGCAGTCCCTAGCGGTAGTCTGTCCAATCTGTATGTACTCATCTACCGCATCGGTTGGTAACCCGTACGCAAGGATACGCAATGCAGCACAAACTTTTTGCAATGGACCAAGCCCTGCTAAACCTGTTGCATCACAACGAATAGTGAAGTATTCGTCTTCTCGCTGAACGGCACGAAGGATACGTAGGAACAAAGGACGATGCATCCAAAACCTATAAACGAAAATAAAGCAAAAAATTAACAAAACAAACCTACAAATGAAAGTAAAATCATAACTTAGGAAATGTACCTTCGACGAAAGACATGTGATGGATACTGAAAGGGAATTAGGCTTACACCTAGTCCCTAATTAATTTTGGTGGTTAAATTGCCCAACACAAATAATTGGACTAACTAGTTTGCCCAAGTGTATAGATTATACAGGTGCAAAAGGTTCACACTCAGCCAATAAAAAGACCAAGTTTTGGATTCAACAAAGGAGCAAAGAGGCAACCGAAGGCACCTCTGGTCTGGAGGCACCGGACTGTCCGGTGTACACCGGACAGTGTCCGGTGCGCCACCGGACAGTGTCCGGTGCACCAGAGGACTCCAACTCGAACTCGCCACCTTCGGGAATTTCCAAGGCCGGCGCGCTATAATTCACCGGACTGTCCGGTGTACACCGGACAGTGTCCGGTGCGCCAAGGAGGAGCGGCCTCAGGAACTCGCCAGCTTCGGGAATCTCCAACGGCTAGTCCGCTATAATTCACCGGACATGTCCGGTGTGCACCGGACTGTCCGGTGCAACTCCGAAGCAACGGCTATCTCCGCGCCAACGGCTACCTGCGCGCATTAAATGCGCGCGCAGCGCGCGCAGGAGTCAGGCGCGCCCATACTGGCACACCGGACAGCAAACAGTACCTGTCCGGTGTGCACCGGACACCCAGGCGGGCCCACAAGTCAGAAGCTCCAACGGTCAGAATCCAACGGCAGTGATGACGTGGCAGGGGGCACCGGACTGTCCGGTGTGCACCGGACTGTCCGGTGCGCCATCGAGCAGACAGCCTCCCAACGACCACATTTGGTGGTTGGGGCTATAAATACCCCAACCACCCCACCATTCATTGCATCCAAGTTTTCTACTTCCCAACTACTACAAGAGCTCTAGCATTCAATTCTAGACACACCAAAGAGATCGAATCCTCTCCAAATTCCACACAACGCCATAGTGACTAGAGAGAGTGATTTGCTTGTGTTCTTTCGAGCTCTTGCGCTTGGATCACTTTCTTTCTTTCTCTCTTGTTCTTGTGATCAAAACTCAATTGTAACCAAGGCAAGAGGCACCAATTGTGTGGTGGCCCTTGCGGGGAAGTTTTGTTCCCGTTTGATTGAGAAGAAGAAAACCTCACTCGGTCCGAGGGACCGTTTGAGAGAGGGAAGGGTTGAAAAAGACCCGGCCTTTGTGGCCTCCTCAACGGGGAGTAGGTTTGCGAGAACCGAACCTCGGTAAAACAAATCCGCGTGTCTCACTTGTTTATTCGCTTGCGATTTGTTTTGCGCCCTCTCTCGCGGACTCGATTTTATTTCTAACGCTAACCCGGCTTGTAGTTGTGTTTATATTTGTAAATTTCAGTTTCGCCCTATTCACCCCCCCTCTAGGCGACTATCAATTGGTATCAGAGCCCGGTGCTTCATTAGAGCCTAACCGCTCGAAGTGATGTCGGGAGATCACGCCAAGAAGGAGATGGAGACCGGCGAAAAGCCCACTACAAGCCACGGGAGCACTTCATCGGAAGAGTCCCGCACCAAGAGGAGGGAGAAGAAGAAGAGCTCCTCCAACAAAGGGAAGGAGAAGAAATCTTCTTCTCACCACAAAGAGAAGAAGGAAAAATCTTCTTCCCACAAGCCACATCGGAGCGGGGACAAGCAAAAGAGGATGAGGAAAGTGGTCTACTACGAGACCGACACTTCATCAACATCGACCTCCGACTCCGATGCGCCCTCCGTAACTTCTAAACGCCAAGAGCGTAAGAAGTTTAGTAAGATCCCCCTACACTATTCTCGCATTTCTAAACATGCACCTCTACTTTCCGTCCCATTAGGCAAACCACCAACTTTTGATGGTGAAGATTATGCTAGGTGGAGTGATTTAATGCGTTTTCATCTAACCTCACTCCACAAAAGTATATGGGATGTTGTTGAGTTTGGTGCACAGGTACCATCCATAGGGGATAAGGATTATGATGAGGATGAGGTGGCCCAAATCGAGCACTTCAACTCTCAAGCGACAACGATACTCCTCGCCTCTTTAAGTAGAGAGGAGTATAACAAAGTGCAAGGGTTGAAGAGCGCCAAGGAGGTTTGGGATGTGCTCAAAACTGCGCACGAGGGAGATGAGCTCACCAAGATCACCAAGCGGGAAACGATCGAGGGGGAGCTCGGTCGGTTCCGGCTTCGCAAAGGGGAGGAGCCACAACACATGTACAACCGGCTCAAGACCTTGGTGAACCAAGTGCGCAACCTCGGGAGCGTAAAGTGGGATGACCACGAAGTGGTTAAGGTTATTCTAAGATCTCTTATTTTCCTTAACCCTACTCAAGTTCAATTAATTCGTGGCAATCCTAGATATACTAAAATGACCCCCGAGGAAGTAATCGGGCATTTTGTAAGTTTTGAGTGCATGATCGAAGGCTCGAGGAAGATCAACGAGCTTGATGATCCATCTACATCCGAAGCTCAACCCGTCGCATTCAAGGCGACGGAAGAAAAGAAGGAGGAGTCTACACCAAGTAGACAACCAATCGACGCCTCCAAGCTTGACAATGAGGAGATGGCGCTCGTCATCAAGAGCTTCCGTCAAATCCTCAAACAAAGGAGGGGGAAAGACTACAAGTCCCGCTTCAAGAAGGTTTGCTACAAATGTGGTAAGCCCGGTCATTTTATTGCTAAATGTCCTATATCAAGTGACAGTGACCGAGGCGACGACAAGAAGGGGAGAAGAAAGGAGAAGAAGAGGTACTACAAGAAGAAGGGCGGCGATGCCCATGTTTGTCGGGAGTGGGACTCCGACGAAAGCTCAAGCGACTCCTCCGACGACGAGGACGCCGCCAACATCGCCGTCACCAAGGGACTCCTCTTCCCAAACGTCGGCCACAAGTGCCTCATGGCAAAGGACGGCAAAAAGAAGGTAAAATCAAGATCCTCCGCTAAATATGAAACCTCTAGTGATGATAATGCTAGTGATGAGGAAGATAATTTGCGTACCCTTTTTGCCAACCTCAGCATGCAACAAAAGGAAAAACTTAATGAATTAATTAGCGCCATCCATGAAAAGGATGATCTCTTGGACACCCAAGAGGACTTCCTTATTAAAGAAAACAAGAAGCATGTTAAGGTTAAAAATGCTTATGCTCTAGAAATTGAGAAATGTCAAAAATTATCTAGTGAGCTAAGTACTTGCCATGAAACAATAGACAACCTTAGAAATGAAAATGCTAATTTGTTAGCTAAGGTTGATTCTCATGCTTGCAATGTTTCAATTCCCAATCCTAGAGATAATAATGATGATTTGCTTGCTAGGATTGAAGAATTAAACATTTCTCTTGCTAGCCTTAGAATAGAAAATGAAAATTTAATTGCTAAGGCTAAAGATTTTGATGTTTGCAAAGTTACAATTTCCGATCTTAGAGATAAAAATGATATTCTTCATGCTAAGATTGTTGAACTTAATTCTTGCAAACCATCTACATCTACCATTGAGCATGTCACTATTTGTACTAGATGTAGAGATGTTGATGTTAATGCTATTCATGATCATATGGCTTTAATTAAACAACAAAATGATCATATAGCAAAACTAGATGCTAAAATTGCCGAGCACAACTTAGAAAATGAGAAATTTAAATTTGCTCGTAGCATGCTTTATAATGGGAGACGCCCGGGCATTAAGGATGATATTGGCTTCCAAAGGGGAGACAATGTCAAACTTAGTGCCCCTCCTAAAAGATTGTCTAACTTTGTTAAGGGCAAGGCTCCCATGCCTCAGGATAACGAGGGTTACATTTTATACCCTGTCGGTTATCCCGAGGATAAAATTAGGAAAATTCATTCTAGGAAGTCTCACTCTGGCTCTAACCATGCTTTTATGTATAAGAGTGAGACATCTAGCTCGAGGCAACCAACCCATGCCAAGTTGCCTAAGAAGAAAATTCCAATTGCATCAAATGAACATAGTATTTCATTTAAGACTTTTGATGCATCTTATGTTTTAACTAACAAATCCGGCAAAGTAGTTGCCAAATATGTTGGGGGCAAGCACAAGGGCTCCAAGACTTGTGTTTGGGTACCCAAAGTTCTTGTGTCTAATGCCAAAGGACCCAAAACCATTTGGGTACCTAAAGTCAAGAACTAAACTTGTTTTGTAGGTTTATGCATCCGGGGGCTCAAGTTGGATACTAGACAGCGGGTGCACAAACCACATGACTGGGGAGAAAAAGATGTTCTCCTCATATGAGAAAAACCAAGATCCTCAAAGAGCGATCACATTCGGGGATGGAAATCAAGGTTTGGTCAAAGGTTTGGGTAAAATTGCTATATCTCCTGACCATTCCATTTCCAATGTTTTTCTTGTTGATTCCTTAGATTACAATTTGCTTTCCGTATCTCAATTATGTCAAATGGGCTACAACTGTCTATTCACTGATGTAGGTGTCACTGTCTTTAGAAGAAGTGATGATTCAATAGCATTTAAGGGAGTGTTAGAGGGTCAGCTATACTTGGTAGATTTTGATAGAGCTGAAATCAACACTTGCTTAATTGCTAAGACTAACATGGGTTGGCTCTGGCACCGCCGACTAGCTCATGTTGGGATGAAAAATCTTCATAAGCTTCTAAAGGGAGAACACATTTTAGGACTAACGAATGTTCATTTTGAGAAAGACAGGATTTGTAGCGCATGCCAAGCAGGGAAGCAAGTTGGCACTCATCATCCGCATAAGAACATAATGACGACCGACAGGCCACTGGAGCTCCTGCACATGGATCTATTCGGCCCGATCGCTTACATAAGCATCGGCGGGAGTAAGTACTGTCTAGTTATTGTGGATGACTATTCTCGCTTCACTTGGGTATTCTTTCTACAGGAAAAATCTCAAACCCAAGAGACCTTAAAGGGATTCTTGAGATGGGCTCAAAATGAGTTCGGCTTAAGGATCAAGAAAATAAGAAGCGACAACGGGACGGAGTTCAAGAACTCTCAAATTGAAGGCTTCCTTGAGGAGGAGGGCATCAAGCATGAGTTCTCTTCTCCCTACACGCCACAACAAAATGGTGTAGTGGAGAGGAAGAATCGAACTCTACTGGATATGGCAAGGACCATGCTTGATGAGTACAAGACTTCGGATCGGTTTTGGGCCGAGGCGGTCAACACCGCCTGCTACGCCATCAACCGGTTATATCTTCACCGAATCCTCAAGAAGACATCATACGAACTCCTAACCGGTAAAAAGCCCAATATTTCTTATTTTAGAGTCTTTGGTAGCAAATGCTTTATACTTGTTAAAAGAGGTAGAAAATCTAAATTTGCTCCTAAGACTGTAGAAGGCTTTTTACTAGGATATGATTCAAACACAAGGGCATATAGAGTCTTTAACAAGTCCTCGGGACTAGTTGAAGTTTCTTGTGACGTTGTGTTTGATGAGACTAATGGCTCTCAAGTAGAGCAAGTTGATCTTGATGAGATAGGTGAAGAAGAGGCTCCATGCATCGCACTAAGGAACATGTCCATTGGGGATGTGTGTCCTAAGGAATCCGAAGAGCCTCCAAATGCACAAGATCAACCATCCTCCTCCACGCAAGCATCTCCACCGACTCAAAATGAGGAAGAGGCTCAAGTTGATGAAGAAGAAGATCAATCAAATAAGCCACCTCAAGATGACGGCATAGATCAAGGGGGAGATGCAAATGAGGAAGACAAGGAGGATGAGGAACCAAGGCCGCCACACCCAAGAGTCCATCAAGCAATCCAACGAGATCACCCCGTCGACACCATCCTCGGCGACATACATAAGGGGGTAACCACTAGATCTCGTATTGCACATTTTTGTGAACATTACTCTTTTGTTTCCTCTATTGAGCCTCACAGGGTAGAGGAAGCACTCCAAGATTCAGATTGGGTGGTGGCAATGCAAGAGGAGCTCAACAATTTCACTAGAAATGAGGTATGGCATTTAGTTCCACGTCCTAACCAAAACGTTGTAGGAACCAAATGTGTCTTCCGCAACAAGCAAGATGAGCATGGTGTGGTGACAAGGAACAAAGCTCGACTTGTGGCCAAAGGATACTCCCAAGTCGAAGGTTTGGATTTCGGTGAAACCTATGCACCCGTAGCTAGGCTTGAGTCAATTCGCATATTATTAGCCTATGCTACTTACCATGGCTTTAAGCTTTATCAAATGGACGTGAAAAATGCCTTCCTCAATGGACCAATCAAGGAAGAGGTCTATGTTGAGCAACCTCCCGGCTTTGAAGACAGTGAGTATCCTAACCATGTCTATAAGCTCTCTAAGGCGCTTTATGGGCTCAAGCAAGCCCCAAGAGCATGGTATGAATGCCTTAGAGATTTCCTTATTGCTAATGGCTTCAAATTCGGTAAAGCCGATCCTACTCTATTCACTAAAACTCTTGAAAATGATTTGTTTGTATGCCAAATTTATGTTGATGACATCATATTTGGGTCTACTAACGAATCTACTTGTGAGGAATTTAGTAGGATCATGACACAGAAGTTCGAGATGTCTATGATGGGGGAGTTGAAGTATTTTCTAGGATTTCAAGTGAAGCAACTCCAAGAGGGCACCTTCATTAGCCAAACGAAGTACACTCAAGACATACTAAGCAAGTTTGGGATGAAGGATGCCAAGCCCATCAAGACACCCATGGGAACTAATGGGCATCTCGACCTCGACACGGGAGGTAAGTCCGTGGATCAAAAGGTATACCGGTCGATGATAGGTTCTTTACTCTATTTATGTGCATCTCGACCGGATATTATGCTTTCCGTATGCATGTGTGCAAGATTCCAAGCCGACCCTAAGGAAGCTCACCTTACGGCCGTAAAACGAATCTTGAGATATTTGGCTTATACTCCTAAGTTTGGGCTTTGGTATCCTAGAGGATCCACATTTGATTTGATTGGTTATTCGGATGCCGATTGGGCGGGGTGCAAAATCAATAGGAAGAGCACATCGGGGACTTGCCAATTCTTGGGAAGATCCTTGGTGTCTTGGGCTTCAAAGAAGCAAAATTCGGTCGCTCTTTCCACCGCCGAAGCCGAGTATATTGCCGCAGGCCACTGTTGCGCGCAATTGCTTTGGATGAGGCAAACCCTGCGGGACTACGGTTACAAATTAACCAAAGTCCCGTTGCTATGTGATAATGAGAGTGCAATCAAAATGGCCGACAATCCCGTCGAGCATAGCCGCACTAAGCACATAGCCATCCGGTATCATTTTCTTAGGGATCACCAACAAAAGGGAGATATCGAGATTTCATACATTAATACTAAAGATCAATTAGCTGATATCTTTACCAAGCCTCTTGATGAACAATCTTTTAACAAACTTAGGCATGAGCTCAATATTCTTGATTCTAGGAACTTCTTTTGTTAAAATTGCACACATTGCTCTTCTATATACCTTTGATCATATCTCTTTCATATGCTACGACTAATGTGTTCTCAAGTCTATTTTAAACCAAGTCATAGGTGTATTGAAAGGGAATTGGAGTCTTCGGCGAAGACAAAGGCTTCCACTACGTAACTCATCCTTCGCCGTCGCTCCAAGCAACTCTCCGTTCTAGGGGGAGAAAACATGAGCATCAAAGAAAAAGACTTTGGGGAGAGAGTAAGAGCCCAAAGATAAAAGATCGGACTTCGTCTTTGGTATAATCTCAACTCATTTATTTATGACCAAAGGGGAAGATAGCACTTCGAGGGCTCTAATGATTCCGTTTTTGGCGATTCATGCCAAAGGGGGAGAAAGTAAGAGCCCAAAGCAAAAGGACCCGCACCACCACCAATTTCAAAAACTTCGTGTTTCCAAGAATATTATCAATTGGTTTTCCTTTTGTGTTCAAAAGGGGGAGAAAATAGTATTTCAAAATGACATATCAAAACCCTCTTGAACACTAAGAGGAGGATCTCATTTAGGGGGAGTTTTTGTTTAGTCAAAGGAAAAGCATTTGAAATAGGGGGAGAAAATTTCAAATCTTGAAAATGCTTTGCAAAATCTTATTCATTTACCTTTGACTATTTGCAAAAGAACTTTGAAAAAGATTTACAAAAGAATTTGCAAAGACAAAACATGTGGTGCAAGCGTGGTCCAAAATGTTATATAAGAAAGAAACAATCCATGCATATCTTGTAAGTATTTATATTGGCTCAATTCCAAGCAACCTTTGCACTTACATTATGCAAACTAGTTCAATTATGTACTTCTATATTTGCTTTGGTTTGTGTTGGCATCAATCACCAAAAAGGGGGAGATTGAAAGGGAATTAGGCTTACACCTAGTCCCTAATTAATTTTGGTGGTTGAATTGCCCAACACAAATAATTGGACTAACTAGTTTGCCCAAGTGTATAGATTATACAGGTGCAAAAGGTTCACACTCAGCCAATAAAAAGACCAAGTTTTGGATTCAACAAAGGAGCAAAGAGGCAACCGAAGGCACCTCTGGTCTGGAGGCACCGGACTGTCCGGTGTACACCGGACAGTGTCCGGTGCGCCACCGGACAGTGTCCGGTGCACCAGAGGACTCCAACTCGAACTCGCCACCTTCAGGAATTTCCAAGGCCGGCGCGCTATAATTCACCGGACTGTCCGGTGTACACCGGACAGTGTCCGGTGCGCCAAGGAGGAGCGGCCTCAGGAACTCGCCAGCTTCGGGAATCTCCAACGGCTAGTCCGCTATAATTCACCGGACATGTCCGGTGTGCACCTGAAAGTCGCCTAGAGGGGGGGTGAATAGGGCGAAACTGAAATTTACAAATATAAACACAACTACAAGCCGGGTTAGTGTTAGTAATAAAGAAACGAGTCCGCGAGAGAGGGCGCAAAACAAATCCCAAGCGAATAAGCAAGTAAGACACGGAGATTTGTTTTACCGAGGTTCGGTTCTTGCAAACCTACTCCCCGTTGAGGAGGCCACAAAGGCCGGGTCTCTTTCAACCCTTCCCTCTCTCAAACGATCCACGGATCGAATGAGCTTTCTCTTCTCAATCACTTGGAACACAAAGTTCCCACAAGGACCACCACAAGATTGGTGTCTCTTGCCTCAATTACAAGTGTGTTTGATTGCAAAGAATGGATCAAGAAAGAAGAAAGCAATCCAAGCGCAAGAGCTCGAAAGAACACAAGCAAATCACTCTCTCTAGTCACTATGGCGTTGTGTGGAATTTGGAGAGGATTTGATCTCTTTGGTGTGTCTAGAATTGAATGCTACAGCTCTTGTAGTAGTTGGGAAGTGGAAAACTTGGATGCAATGAATGGTGGGGTGGTTGGGTTATTTATAGCCCCAACCACCAAAAGTGGCCGTTGGGAGGCTGTCTGCTCGATGGCGCACCGGACAGTCCGGTGCCCCCTGCCACGTCATCACTGCCGTTGGATTCTAGCCGTTGGAGCTTCTGACTTGTGGGCTCGACTGGATGTCCGGTGTACACCGGACATCTACTGTTCCTTGTCCGGTGCGCCAGAATGGGCGCGCCTGCCATCTGCGCGCGCAGAGCGCGCATTAAATGCGCGGCAGAGAGCCGTTGGCGCGGAGATGACCGTTGCTCCGGAGTCGCACCGGACAGTCCGGTGCACACCGGACAGTCCGGTGAATTATAGCGGACTAGCCGTTGGAGTTTCCCGAAGCAGGCGAGTTCCTGAGGCCGACCTCCCTTGGCGCACCGGACACTGTCCGGTGTACACCGGACAGTCCGGTGAATTATAGCGGAGTCGCCTCTGGAATTTCCCGAAGGTGGCGAGTTTGCGTTGGAGTCCTCTGGTGCACCGGACACTGTCCGGTGGCGCACCGGACACTGTCCGGTGTACACCGGACAGTCCGGTGCTCCCAGACCAGAGGGCCTTCGGTTCCCACTTTGCTCCTTTGTTGAATCCAAAACTTGGTCTTTTTATTGGCTGAGTGTGAACCTTTTGCACCTGTATAAACTATACACTTGGGCAAACTAGTTAGTCCAAATGTTTGTGTTGGGCAATTCAACCACCAAAATTATATAGGAACTAGGTGTAAGCCTAATTCCCTTTCAATCTCCCCCTTTTTGGTGATTGATGCCAACACAAACCAAAGCAAATATAAAAGTGCATAATTGAACTAGTTTGCATAATGTAAGTGTAAAGGTTGCTTGGAATTGAGCCAATATAAATACTTACAAAATATGCATGGATTGTTTCTTTCTTATATAACATTTTGGACCACGTTTGCACCACATGTTTTGTTTTTGCAAATACTTTTGTAAATAGTCAAAGGCAAATAAATAAGATTTTGAGAAGCATTTTCAAGATTTGAAATTTTCTCCCCCTGTTTCAAATGCTTTTCCTTTGACTAAACAAAACTCCCCCTAAAAGAGATTCTCCTCTTAGTGTTCAAGAGGGTTTTGATATATCATTTTGAAATACTACTTTCTCCCCCTTTTGAACACACTAGGATACCAATTGAAAAATATTCAATACTGAATTTTTGAAATTAAATAGGTGGTGGTGCGGTCCTTTTGCTTTGGGCTTATTTCTCCCCCTTTTTGGCATGAATCGCCAAAAACGGAATCATTAGAGCCCTCGAAGTGCTATCTTTCCCTTTGGTCATAAATAAATGAGTTAGAATTATACCAAAGACAAAGTCCGGTCCTTTTGCCTTGGGCTCATTTCTCCCCCAAGGGCGAAGTCCTTTTCTTTGATGCTCATGCTTGGAGTGATGGCGAAGTATGAGTTGCGGAGTGGAAGCCTTTGTCTTCGCCAAAGACTCCAATTCCCTTTCAATATACCTATGACTTGGTTTGAAATAGACTTGAAAGCACATTAGTCATAGCATATAAAAGAGATATGATCAAAGGTATATAGAAGAGCAATGTGTGCAATTTAGCAAAAGAAATTGCGCGAATCAAGAATATTGAGCTCATGCCTAAGTTTGTTAAAGGAGTGTTCATCAAGAGGCTTGGTAAAGATATCTGCTAATTGATCTTTAGTATTAATGTATGAAATCTCGATATCTCCCTTTTGTTGGTGATCCCTAAGAAAATGATACCGAATGGCTATGTGCTTAGTGCGGCTATGCTCGACGGGATTGTCGGCCATTTTGATTGCACTCTCATTATCACATAGCAAAGGGACTTTGGTTAATTTGTAACCGTAGTCCCGCAGGGTTTGCCTCATCCAAAGTAATTGCGCGCAACAATGGCCTGCGGCAATATACTCGGCTTCGGCGGTGGAAAGAGCAACCGAATTTTGCTTCTTTGAAGCCCAAGATACCAAGGATCTTCCCAAGAACTGGCAAGTCCCCGATGTGCTCTTTCTATTGATTTTGCACCCGGCCCAATCGGCATCGGAATAACCAATTAAATCAAAAGTGGATCCCCTAGGATACCAAAGCCCAAACTTAGGAGTATAAGCTAAATATCTCAAGATTCGTTTTACGGCCGTAAGGTGAGCTTCCTTAGGGTCGGCTTGGAATCTTGCACACATGCATACGGAAAGCATAATATCCGGACGAGATGCACATAAATAGAGTAATGAACCTATCATCGACCGGTATACCTTTTGATCCACGGACTTACCTCCCGTGTCGAGGTCGAGATGCCCATTAGTTCCCATGGGTGTCTTGATGGGCTTGGCATCCTTCATCCCAAACTTGGTTAGAATGTCTTGAGTATACTTGGTTTGGCTAATGAAGGTGCCCTCTTGGAGTTGTTTGACTTGGAATCCCAGAAAATACTTCAACTCTCCCATCATTGACATCTCGAATTTCTGTGTCATGATCCTACTAAATTCCTCACAAGTAGATTCGTTAGTAGACCCAAATATGATATCATCAACATAAATTTGGCATACAAACAAATCATTTTCAAGAGTTTTAGTGAATAGAGTAGGATCGGCTTTACCAACTTTGAAGCCATTAGCAATAAGGAAATCTCTAAGGCATTCATACCACGCTCTTGGGGCTTGCTTGAGCCCATAAAGCGCCTTAGAGAGCTTATAGACATGGTTAGGATACTCACTGTCTTCAAAGCCGGGAGGTTGCTCAACATAGACCTCTTCCTTGATTGGTCCATTGAGGAAGGCACTTTTCACGTCCATTTGATAAAGCTTAAAGCAATGGTAAGTAGCATAGGCCAATAATATGCGAATTGACTCAAGCCTAGCTACGGGTGCATAGGTTTCACCGAAATCCAAACCTTCGACTTGGGAGTATCCCTTGGCCACAAGTCGAGCTTTGTTCCTTGTCACTACACCATGCTCATCTTGCTTGTTGCGGAAGACCCATTTGGTTCCTACAACATTTTGATTAGGACGTGGAACTAAATGCCATACCTCATTCCTAGTGAAGTTGTTGAGCTCCTCTTGCATCGCCACTACCCAATCCGAATCTTGAAGTGCTTCCTCTACCTTGTGTGGCTCAATAGAGGAAACAAACGAGTAATGCTCACAAAAATGTGCAACACGAGATCGAGTTGTTACCCCCTTATGAATGTCGCCGAGGATGGTGTCGACGGGGTGATCTCGTTGGATTGCTTGGTGGACTCTTGGGTGTGGCGGTCTTTGTTCTTCATCCTCCTTGTCTTGATCATTTGCATCTCCCCCTTGATCTATGCCGTCATCTTGAGGTGGCTCATTTGATTGATCTTCTTCTTCATCAACTTGAGCCTCTTCCTCATTTTGAGTTGGTGGAGATGCTTGCATGGAGGAGGATGGTTGATCTTGTGTAGTTGGAAGCTCTTCGGATTCCTTAGGACACACATCCCCAACGAACATGTTCCTTAGCGCTATGCATGGAGCCTCTTCATCACCTATCTCATCAAGATCAACTTGCTCTACTTGAGAGCCGTTAGTCTCATCAAACACAACGTCACATGAGACTTCAACTAGTCTAGTGGACTTGTTAAAGACCCTATATGCCCTTGTGTTTGAGTCATAACCAAGTAAAAAGCCTTCTACAGTCTTAGGAGCAAATTTAGATTTTCTACCTCTCTTAACAAGAATAAAGCATTTGCTACCAAAGACTCTAAAATATGAAATATTGGGCTTTTTACCGGTTAGGAGTTCATATGATGTCTTCTTGAGGATTCGGTGTAGATATAACCGATTGATGGCGTAGCAGGCGGTGTTGACCGCCTCGGCCCAAAACCGATCCGAAGTCTTGTACTCATCAAGCATGGTCCTTGCCATGTCCAATAGAGTTCTATTCTTCCTCTCAACTACACCATTTTGTTGTGGAGTGTAGGGAGAAGAGAACTCATGCTTGATACCCTCCTCCTCAAGGAAGCCTTTAATTTGAGAGTTCTTGAACTCCGTCCCGTTGTCGCTTCTTATTTTCTTGATCCTTAAGCCGAACTCATTTTGAGCCCGTCTCAAGAATCCCTTTAAGGTATCTTGGGTTTGAGATTTTTCCTGTAAAAAGAATACCCAAGTGAAGCGAGAATAATCATCCACAATAACTAGACAGTACTTACTCCCGCCGATGCTTATGTAAGCGATCAGGCCGAATAGATCCATGTGTAGGAGCTCCAAAGGCCTGTCGGTCGTCATTATGTTCTTATGCGGATGATGAGTGCCAACTTGCTTCCCTGCTTGGCATGCGCTACAAATCCTGTCTTTCTCAAAATGAACATTTGTTAATCCTAAAATGTGTTCTCCCTTTAGAAGCTTGTGAAGATTCTTCATCCCAACATGGGCTAGTCGGCGGTGCCAGAGCCAACCCATGTTAGTCTTAGTAATTAAGCAAGTGTCGAGTTCAGCTCTATCAAAATCTACCAAGTATAGCTGACCCTCTAACACTCCCTTAAATGCTATTGAATCATCACTTCTTCTAAAGACAGTGACACCAATATCAGTAAAAAGGCAGTTGTAGCCCATTTGACATAATTGAGATACAGAAAGCAAGTTGTAATCTAAGGAATCAACAAGAAAAACATTGGAAATGGAATGGTCCGGAGATATAGCAATTTTACCAAGACCTTTGAACAAACCTTGATTTCCATCCCCGAATGTGATAGTTCGTTGGGGATCTTGGTTTTTCTCATATGAGGAGAACATCTTCTTCTCCCCTGTCATGTGGTTTGTGCACCCGCTGTCGAGTATCCAACTTGAGCCCCCGGATGCATAAACCTACAAGACAAATTTAGTTCTTGACTTTAGGTACCCAAACTGTTTTGGGTCCTTTGGCATTAGAAACAAGAACTTTGGGTACCCAAACACAAGTCTTTGACCCCTTGTGTTTGCCCCCAACAAACTTGGCAACGACCTTGCCGGATTTGTTAGTCAAAACATAGGATGCATCAAAAGTTTTAAACGAAATGATATGTTCATTTGATGCATTAGGAATTTTCTTCTTTGGCAACTTAGCATGGGTTGGTTGCCTAGAACTAGATGTCTCACCCTTATACATATAAGCATGATTAGGGCCAGAGTGAGACTTCCTAGAATGAATCTTCCTAATTTTGTCCTCGGGATAACCGGCAGGGTATAAAATGTAACCCTCGTTATCCTGAGGCATGGGAGCCTTGCCCTTAACAAAGTTAGACAATCTTTTAGGAGGGGCACTAAGTTTGACATTGTTTCCCCTTTGGAAGCCAATGCCATCCTTGATGCCCGGGCGTCTCCCACTATAAAGCATGCTACGAGCAAATTTAAATTTTTCATTTTCTAGGTTGTGCTCGGCAATTTTAGCATCTAGTTTTGCTATATGATCATTTTGTTGTTTTATTAAAGCCATATGATCATGAATAGCATTAACATCAACATCTCTACATCTAGTACAAATAGATACATGCTCAACAATAGATGTAGAGGGTTTGCAAGAATTAAGTTCAACAATCTTAGTATGAAGAATATCATTTTTGTCTCTAAGATTGGAAATGGTAGTATTGCAAACATCTAGTTCTTTAGCATTAGCAATTAAATTTTCATTTTCTACTCTAAGGCTAGCAAGAGAAATGTTCAATTTTTCAATCCTAGCAAGCAAATCATCATTATTATCTCTAGGATTGGAAATTGAAACATTACAAACATGTGAATCAACCTTAGCATTTAAACTAGCATTTTCATGTTTAAGGTTGTCAATCATCTCACGGCAAGTGCTTAGCTCACTAGATAATTTTTCACATTTTTCTACTTCTAGAGCATAAGCCTTTTTAACCTTAACATGTTTCCTGTTTTCTTTAATTAGACAATCCTCTTGGGAATCCAAAAGGTCATCCTTTTCATGAATAGCACTAATTAATTCATTTAATTTTTCCTTTTGTTCCATGTTAAGATTGGCAAAAAGGGAACGCAAACTATTCTCCTCATCACTAGCATTATCATCACTAGAAGATTCATATTTAGTGGAGGAGTTAGATTTAACCTTCTTCCGTTTGCCGTCTTTTGCCATGAGGCACTTGTGGCCGACGTTTGGGAAGAGAAGTCCCTTGGTGACGGCGATGTTGGCGGTGTCCTCGTCGTCGGAGGAGTTGCTTGAGCTCTCGTCGGAATCCCACTCCCGACAAACATGGGCATCGCCACCCTTCTTCTTGTAGTATCTCTTCTTCTCCTTTCTTCTCCCCTTCTTGTCGTCGCCCCTGTCACTATCACTTGATAATGGACATTTAGCAATAAAGTGACCGGGCTTACCACACTTGTAGCAAACCTTCTTGGAGCGGGACTTGTAATCTTTCCCTCTCCTTTGCTTGAGGATTTGGCGGAAGCTCTTGATGACGAGTGCCATTTCCTCATTGTCGAGCTTGGAGGCGTCTATTGGTTGTCGAGTTGGTGTAGCCTCCTCCTTCTTGTCTTCCGTCGCCTTGAATGCGACGGGTTGAGCTCCGGATGTGGTGGGTTCATCAAGCTCGTTGATCTTCCTCGAGCCTTCAATCATGCACTCAAAACTAACAAAATGCCCGATAACTTCCTCGGGGGTCATTTTTGTATATCGACGATTACCACGAATTAATTGAACTTGAGTTGGGTTAAGGAAAATGAGAGATCTTAGAATAACCTTAACCATTTCGTGGTCGTCCCATTTTACGCTCCCGAGGTTGCGCACTTGGTTCACCAAGGTCTTGAGCCGGTTGTACATGTGTTGTGGCTCTTCCCCTTTGAGAAGCCGGAACCGACCGAGCTCCCCCTCGATCGTTTCCCGCTTGGTGATCTTGGTGAGCTCATCTCCCTCGTGGGCGGTCTTGAGTACATCCCAAACCTCTTTGGCGCTCTTCAACCCTTGTACCTTGTTATACTCCTCTCTACTTAGAGAGGCGAGGAGTATCGTTGTTGCTTGAGAGTTGAAGTGCTCGATTTGGGCCACCTCATCCTCATCGTAATCCTTATCCCCTATAGATGGTACCTGTGCACCAAACTCAACAACATCCCATATACTTTTGTGGAGTGAGGTTAGATGAAATCGCATTAAATCACTCCACCTAGCATAATCTTCACCATCAAAAGTTGGTGGCTTGCCTAATGGGACGGAAAGTAAATGTTTAGATGTACGAGAGTAGTGCAAGGGGATCTTACTAAACTTACGCTCTTGGCGTTTAGAAGTTACGGAGGGCGCATCGGAGTCGGAGGTCGATGTTGATGAAGTGTCGGTCTCGTAGTAGACCACTTTCCTCATCCTCTTTTCCTTGTTCTTACTCCGATGTGGCTTGTGGGAAGAAGATTTTTCCTTCTTCTCTTTGTGGTGAGAAGAAGATTTCTTCTCCTTCCCTTTGTTGGAGGAGCTCTTCTTCTTCTCCCTCCTTTTGGTGCGGGACTCTTCCGATGAAGTGCTCCCTTGGCTTGTAGTGGGCTTTTCGCCGGTCTCCATCTCCTTCTTGGCGTGATCTCCCGACATTACTTCGAGCGGTTAGGCTCTAATGAAGCACCGGGCTTTGATACCAATTGAAAGTCGCCTAGAGGGGGGGTGAATAGGGCGAAACTGAAATTTACAAATATAAACACAACTACAAGCCGGGTTAGTGTTAGTAATAAAGAAACGAGTCTGCGAGAGAGGGCGCAAAACAAATCCCAAGCGAATAAGCAAGTAAGACACGGAGATTTGTTTTACCGAGGTTCGGTTCTTGCAAACCTACTCCCCGTTGAGGAGGCCACAAAGGCCGGGTCTCTTTCAACCCTTCCCTCTCTCAAACGATCCACGGATCGAATGAGCTTTCTCTTCTCAATCACTTGGAACACAAAGTTCCCACAAGGACCACCACAAGATTGGTGTCTCTTGCCTCAATTACAAGTGTGTTTGATTGCAAAGAATGGATCAAGAAAGAAGAAAGCAATCCAAGCGCAAGAGCTCGAAAGAACACAAGCAAATCACTCTCTCTAGTCACTATGGCGTTGTGTGGAATTTGGAGAGGATTTGATCTCTTTGGTGTGTCTAGAATTGAATGCTACAGCTCTTGTAGTAGTTGGGAAGTGGAAAACTTGGATGCAATGAATGGTGGGGTGGTTGGGTTATTTATAGCCCCAACCACCAAAAGTGGCCGTTGGGAGGCTGTCTGCTCGATGGCGCACCGGACAGTCCGGTGCACACCGGACAGTCCGGTGCCCCCTGCCACGTCATCACTGCCGTTGGATTCTAGCCATTGGAGCTTCTGACTTGTGGGCTCGACTGGATGTCCGGTGTACACCGGACATCTACTGTTCCTTGTCCGGTGCGCCAGAATGGGCGCGCCTGCCATCTGCGCGCGCAGAGCGCGCATTAAATGCGCGGCAGAGAGCCGTTGGCGCGGAGATGACCGTTGCTCCGGAGTCGCACCGGACAGTCCGGTGCACACCGGACAGTCCGGTGAATTATAGCGGACTAGCCGTTGGAGTTTCCCGAAGCAGGCGAGTTCCTGAGGCCGACCTCCCTTGGCGCACCGGACACTGTCCGATGTACACCGGACAGTCCGGTGAATTATAGCGGAGTCGCCTCTGGAATTTCCCGAAGGTGGCGAGTTTGCGTTGGAGTCCTCTGGTGCACCGGACACTGTCCGGTGGCGCACCGGACACTGTCCGGTGTACACCGGACAGTCCGGTGCTCCCAGACCAGAGGGCCTTCGGTTCCCACTTTGCTCCTTTGTTGAATCCAAAACTTGGTCTTTTTATTGGCTGAGTGTGAACCTTTTGCACCTGTATAAACTATACACTTGGGCAAACTAGTTAGTCCAAATGTTTGTGTTGGGCAATTCAACCACCAAAATTATATAGGAACTAGGTGTAAGCCTAATTCCCTTTCAGCACCGGACTGTCCGGTGCAACTCCGAAGCAACGGCTATCTCCGCGCCAACGGCTACCTGCGCGCATTAAATGCGCGCGCAGCGCGCGCAGGAGTCAGGCACGCCCATACTGGCACACCGGACAGCAAACAGTACCTGTCCGGTGTGCACCGGACACCTAGGCGGGCCCACAAGTCAGAAGCTCCAACGGTCAGAATCCAACGGCAGTGATGACGTGGCAGGGGGCACCGGACTGTCCGGTGTGCACCGGACTGTCCGGTGCGCCATCGAGCAGACAGCCTCCCAACGGCCACATTTGGTGGTTGGGGCTATAAATACCCCAACCACCCCACCATTCATTGCATCCAAGTTTTCTACTTCCCAACTACTACAAGAGCTCTAGCATTCAATTCTAGACACACCAAAGAGATCGAATCCTCTCCAAATTCCACACAACGCCATAGTGACTAGAGAGAGTGATTTGCTTGTGTTCTTTCGAGCTCTTGCGCTTGGATCGCTTTCTTTCTTTCTCTCTTGTTCTTGTGATCAAAACTCAATTGTAACCAAGGCAAGAGGCACCAATTGTGTGGTGGCCCTTGCGGGGAAGTTTTGTTCCCGTTTGATTGAGAAGAAGAAAACCTCACTCGGTCCGAGGGACCGTTTGAGAGAGGGAAGGGTTGAAAAAGACCCGGCCTTTGTGGCCTCCTCAACGGGGAGTAGGTTTGCGAGAACCGAACCTCGGTAAAACAAATCCGCGTGTCTCACTTGTTTATTCGCTTGCGATTTGTTTTGCGCCCTCTCTCGCGGACTCGATTTTATTTCTAACGCTAACCCGGCTTGTAGTTGTGTTTATATTTGTAAATTTCAGTTTCGCCCTATTCACCCCCCCTCTAGGCGACTATCAGATACACAGGATTAGGTCCGAAGTAGTGATGTTTGATGAGATTTTCTCCAGCAGCGTGGTCCCTATGGATAACTCGGCGAGGCAATGAGGAGCGCCTACGGCGCGTGCTCGTGTCTCCTACTACAAGGTGCTCAACATGTTGGGCAAGCAACAAGGTATCGATCTCATCGTCGGAATCGTCAGATGACGAGGACAACACAAGGCTTTTCAATGACTCCATGACGACCTAAACTACGAGTACGTACTACGGACTTCTTATGGAATGGCGGATGATATAGAAGAGGTGAGTGTGTAGATGAGTGGAGCATGTTGAGAGCACCTAGAGGGGGGGGGTGAATAGGTGATCCTGTGAAGCTTAAACTTATAGCCACAAAAACTTGTTAAGTGTTAGCACAATAGCTGCCAAGTGGCTAGAGATGAGTCCAAACACGATAACCACAAGAAATCAAACACAGAGATGGCACGGTGTTTATCCCGTGGTTCGGCCAAGTACAAAACTTGCCTATTCCACGTTGTGGCGTCCCAACGGACGAGAGTTGCACTCAACTCCTCTCAAGTGATCCAATGATCAACTTGAATACCACGGTGTTCTTCTTTACTTTGATCTTTTCCCGTTTGCGAGGAATCTCCACAACTTGGAGTCTCTCGCCCTTACAATTTGAATTTCACAAAGAAGTACGGAGTAAGGGAGGGAAGCAACACACACAAATCCACAGCAAAATGCGCACACACACGGCCAAGAATCGAGCTCAAAAGACTATCTCAAAGTTCTCACTAGAACGGAGCTCGAATCACTGAGAATGACAAACGAATGCGCAAAGACTGAGTGTGGATGATCAAGAATGCTCTAAGGTTGCTTGGTGTACTCCTCCATGCGCCTAGGGGTCCCTTTTATAGCCCCAAGGCAGCTAGGAGCCGTTGAGAGCAAATCTGGAAGGCCAATCTTGCCTTCTGTCGTCGGGTGCACCGGACAGTCCGGTGCACACCGGACACTGTCCGGTGCCCGATTTCCTTCCTTAAACAGCGCAGCCGACCGTTGCAGATCTGGGAGCCGTTTCGCACCGGACATGTCCGGTGCACACCGGACAGTCCGGTGCCCCCTTCCGACCGTTGGCCAGGCCACGTGTCGTGCGCAGAATCCGCGGCCGACCGTTGGCTCGGCCGACCGTTGGCTCACCGGACAGTCCGGTGAATTATAGCCGTACGCCGTCGGCGAATTCCCGAGAGCGGCTACTTCATGCCGAGTCAGCCTGGCGCACCGGACACTGTCCGGTGCACCACCGGATAGTCCGGTGTGCCAGACAGAGCTGAGTTTTGGCTGTACACAGCCAAGTCTTTTGCACCTCTTTTCTTTTCTTCTTCTTTCTGTTTCTAACACTTAGACAAGTATATTAGTACACAAAACCAATGTACTAAGGCTTAGAAACATACCTTTACTCTTGATTTGCACTTTGTCCATCCATGAGCGTAAATTCACATTTAAGCACTTGTGTTGGCACTCAATCACCAAAATACTTAGAAATGGCCCAAGGGCACATTTCCCTTTCAATCTCCCCCTTTTTGGTGATTTATGCCAACACAACATAAAGCAACTAGAACAAGTGCAAAATCACTTCAAATAAAACTCAAATTTATTTTGATTCAATTTTGGCATATATGGATCATCCTTTGCCACCACTTGGTTTGTTTTTGCAAATCAAACTCAAATCTCTATCTCTAAGTCAGACACACATGTTGAAGCATAAAGAGAGTTATTCCAAAAGAGATTGATCAGAGATTTCAAAAACTCCCCCTAATTCCCATAATCAATACTTCTCCCCACAAGAGGTCAACTTTTGACAAAAAAGAGACAATGCAAGAGTTTTGACAAAACAAAAAGCTCTATTTTACTATTTTCAAAATTTCTCAAGTGGTAGCTGATCCATTTATTGCTTTGGCCTTTATTTTCTCCCCCTTTGGCATCAAGCACCAAAACGGGATCAATCTTGGCCCTTTAACCCCATTGCCTCACCAAAATCTTCAATTAAGAGCAAATGGCAATAAGAGTTAAAAGATGAACTTGGAAAAGTTACTCTTTTTATCGGAGTGCAGTGGAAGTCTTGCATGGTCCAAGTCCACCTTTTCCCTTTCAAACCACCATTGAGACTAAAACAAGCAAACTCAAGCACATGATTAGTCTCAAAGGGTCAAGTTGTAACACATCTCCCCCTAAACATGTGCATCACTTTGCAACGGACTTGTGAGGTCCAGGGAGTGTTTGTACAACTTGAGCACCATTATTAAGCAACAAAATTGAAAGGGAAATGTGCCCTTGGGCCATTTCTAAGTATTTTGGTGATTGAGTGTCAACACAAGTGCTTAAATGTAAATCTATGCCCATGGATGAACAAGTTGCAAATCACAAGTAAAGGTATGTTTCTAAGCCTTAGTACATTGGTTTTATGTACTAATATCTTGTCCAAGTGTTAGAAACAGGAAAAAGAAGAAAAGAAAGGAAGTGGAGAGTGGCTGTGTAAAGCCAAAGGCTGCTTCGGGCTGGGGCACCGGACTGTCCGGTGTGCACCGGACAGTGTCCGGTGCGCCAGACCAGCGCAGCGCAAACCAGCCGCTCTCGGGTTTTTCTCCGGCGACTTCGGCTATAATTCACCGGACTGTCCGGTGTGCACCGGACTGTCCGGTGAGCCAACGGTCGGCTGGGCCAACGGTCGGCCGCGCGATCTGCGCAGGACACGTGGCCAAGCCAACGGTCGGAAGGGGGGCACCGGACTGTCCGGTGTGCACCGGACTGTCCGGTGCGCCAATGGCTCCCAGATTTGCTGCAGGCAGCAACGGTCGGCTGCGCTGTTTTGGAAACAAATCGGGCACCGGACAGTGTCCGGTGTGCACCGCACTGTCCGGTGCACCCGACGACAGAAGGCAAGGATGGCCTTCCAGATTTATTCTCAACGGCTCCTGGCTGCCTTGGGGCTATAAAAGGGACCCCTAGGCGCATGGAGGAGTACACCAAGCATTCCCATAACTCTTCTAAGCACCAAGACATCAATCTCACGCATTCGTTTCATAGTGATAGCATATAGAGCTCTTGTGGAGTTGTGAACTCCTTGTGTTGCGTTGCGAGCTCTTGTTGCGACTTGTGTGCGCGTTGTTGCTCTGATTTTCGAGTCTTGTGTGCGTTGCTCATTCCCACCTTACTCCGTGCTTCTTTGTGAACTCAATTGTAAGGGCGAGAGACTCCAAGTTGTGGAGATTCCTCGCAAACGGGAAAAGATCAAAGGAAAGAAAAACACCGTGGTATTCAAGTTGATCATTGGATCACTTGAGAGGAGTTGAGTGCAACTCTCGTCCGTTGGGACGCCACAACGTGGAGTAGGCAAGTTTTGTACTTGGCCGAACCACGGGATAACCACCGTGTCAACTCTGTGATTGCTTTCTTGTGGTTATCGTGTTTTGACTTCTCTCTAGCCACTTGGCAATTACTGTGCTAACGCTTAATCAAAGTTTTGTGGCTATAAGTTTAAGTTTTTACAGGATCACCTATTCACCCCCCCCTCTAGGTGCTCTCAATTGGTATCGGAGCCGTTCTCTTCAAAAAAGGGACTAACCGCCCGAAGAGATGGATCCTAAGGGGAAGGGAATTGTGATCAACGACAAGGAGAAGGAGTCCTTCGTCAACGAGCCAAGGGATGACAAGTCCAATGACTCGGGCTCGGGCCACAAGCGAAAAGATGGGAAGAAGAAGAAGACAAGACGCATCAAGGAGATCGTCTACTACGACAGCGATGAGTCCTCTTCTTCCCAAAAGGACGACGACCACGACAAACAAAAGACGGTTAACTCAAACTTTTCTTTTGATTATTCGCGCATTCCATATAGCTCAAATGCTCATTTGCTCCCCATTTCGCTTGGCAAGCCTCCTCACTTTGATGGAGAGGACTACGGATTTTGGAGTCACAAAATGCGTACTCACCTATTTTCTCTCCATCCAAGCATTTGGGAGATTGTGGAAAGTGGAATGAAATTTGATAGCTCGGATAGCCCTTCATTCATTAATGAGCAAATCCATAAGAATGCACAAGCTACCACTGTTCTTCTAGCTTCATTGTGCAGGGATGAATATAACAAAGTGAGCGGCTTGGATAACGCCAAGCAGATCTGGGACACCCTCAAGATCTCTCATGAAGGGAATGACGTTACCTTGCTCACCAAAACGGAGTTGGTGGAAGGCGAGCTTGGACGGTTCGCGATGATAAGGGGCGAGGAGCCAACTCAGACATACAACCGGCTCAAGACCCTTATCAACAAAATAAGGAGCTACGGAAGCACGCGATGGACGGACCACGACGTCGTCCGACTAATGCTCAGGTCCTTTACCGTTCTTGATCCTCATTTGGTGAATAATATTCGTGAGAATCCCAGGTACACCAAAATGTCGCCCGAAGAAGTCCTAGGAAAATTCGTCAGCGGGCGAATGATGATCAAGGAGGCAAGGTATGTGGACGACGCCTTGAATGGACCGATCAACGAGCCGCAACCTTTTGCTCTCAAAGCCACAAGGAACAAGGAGGCGCTACCCAGCAAGGTGGCGCAAATTGAGGCGGCCGGTCTTAATGATGAAGAAATGGCCCTCATTATCAAGAGATTCAAGACGGTGCTAAAGGGTCGCAATGGACAGCCGAGCAAGACTAAGACCAAGGGGAAGCGATCATGCTTCAAATGCGGTAAGCTTGGTCATTTTATTGCTAACTGTCCTGATAATGAATGTGACCAGGAAAAGGGGAACAAAAGGGAGAAGAAGAAGCACTACAAGAAAGCCAAGGGCGAGGCGCATATAGGCAAGGAGTGGGATTCGGATTGCTCCTCCTCCGACTCCGACAATGAGGGACTCGCCGCCACCGCCTTCAACAAATCGGCCCTCTTCCCCAACGAGCGTCACACGTGTCTCATGGCTAAGGAGAAGAAAGTAAGTACTCGAAACTCTACTTGTGCTTCTTCTAGTGATGATGATTCTAGTGACAATGATGAAATAGACTACTCTAGTTTATTTAAAGGTCTAGATAGAATTACGATTGGCAAAATTAATGAATTAATTGATGCATTGAATGAGAAGGATAAACTCTTAGAGAAACAAGAGGATTTATTGTATGAAGAGCATGATAAATTTTTAGAAGCTCAAAAATATCATGCTCTAGAAGTTAAAAGAAATGAAATGCTTACTTGTGAATTATCTTCATGCCATGAGACAATTTCAAAATTAAAGAGCGTTAACGATGAGTTGAACGCTAAGATAGAAATAGCTAGTAAATCAACAACTTATGTAGAAAATGTTGTTATTTGCAATAGATGTAAAGACTTTGATATTGATGCTTGTAGTGAACACATAGCTTCTATTGCAAAGTTAAATAATGAAGTGGCTGGTCTTAATGCCCAACTTAAGACTAGCAAAAGTGAATATGATAAGTTAAAATTTGCAAGGGATGCTTACACAATAGGAAGACATCCCTCAATTAAGGATGGACTTGGCTTCAAGAGGGAAGCCAAGAACTTAACAAGCCATAAGGCTCCCATTCCCGCTAAGGAGAAAGGGAAGGCCCCTATGGCTACTAGTGTTAAAAAGAACCATGCCTTTTTGTACTATGATAGGAGATATTCTAGAAATACTTTTAGAGGTCATGATGGTGTTGATTCACATGCTTATGACTCTTATGCTATGACTGCTTCTAGTTCTCATGTTATGCATGGTAGAAATGTGCCTAGGAGAAATGTTGTTCATAATGCTCCTAGGAAAGTAGTGAATGAACCTTCTACAATTTATTGTGCTTTAAATGCTTCCTTTGCTATTTGTAGAAAGGATAAGAAAATTGTTGCTAGGAAGTTAGGGGCAAAATGCAAGGGAGACAAAACTTGCATTTGGGTCCCTAAGGATATTTGCACTAACCTTGTAGGACCCAACATGAGTTGGGTACCTAAGACCCAAGCCTAAATTTGCCTTGCAGGTTTATGCATCCGGGGGTTCAAGCTGGATTATCGACAGCGAATGCACAAACCATATGACGGGGGAGAAGAAAATGTTCACCTCCTACGTCAAGAATAAAGATTCCCAAGATTCAATTATATTCGGTGATGGGAATCAAGGCAAGGTAAAAGGTTTAGGTAAAATTGCAATTTCTAACGAGCACTCCATATCTAATGTGTTTTTAGTTGAGTCGCTTGGTTATAATTTGCTATCTGTTAGTCAATTGTGCAACATGGGGTATAACTGTCTATTTACAAATGTAGATGTGTCTGTCTTTAGAAGAAGTGATGGTTCACTAGCTTTTAAGGGTGTATTAGACGGCAAACTGTATTTAGTTGATTTTGCAAAAGAAGAAGCCGGTCTAGATGCATGCTTAATAGCTAAGACTAGCATGGGCTGGCTGTGGCATCGCCGCTTAGCACATGTGGGGATGAAGAACCTCCATAAGCTTCTAAAGGGAGAACACGTGATAGGTCTAACTAATGTTCAATTCGAAAAAGATAGACCATGTGCAGCTTGTCAAGCAGGGAAACAGGTGGGAGGCTCTCATCACACCAAAAATGTGATGACGACATCAAGACCCTTGGAGATGCTGCATATGGACCTCTTCGGACCTGTCGCCTACCTGAGCATAGGAGGGAGTAAGTATGGTCTAGTTATTGTTGATGACTTTTCCCGCTTCACTTGGGTGTTCTTTTTGCAGGATAAGTCTGAAACCCAAGGGACCCTCAAGCGCTTCCTCAGGAGGGCTCAAAATGAGTTTGAGCTCAAGGTGAAAAAGATAAGGAGCGACAACGGGTCCGAGTTCAAGAACCTTCAAGTGGAGGAGTTCCTTGAAGAGGACGGGATCAAGCACGAGTTCTCCGCTCCCTACACACCACAGCAAAATGGTGTGGTAGAGAGGAAGAACAGGACGCTCATCGACATGGCGAGGACGATGCTAGGAGAGTTCAAGACCCCCGAGTACTTTTGGACGGAAGCCGTGAACACGGCTTGCCACGCCATCAACAGGGTCTACCTTCATCGTCTCCTCAAGAAGACGTCGTATGAGCTACTAACCGGTAACAAACCCAATGTATCCTACTTTCGTGTATTTGGGAGCAAGTGCTACATTCTAGTGAAGAAGGGTAGAAATTCTAAATTTGCTCCCAAAGCTGTAGAAGGGTTTTTGTTAGGTTATGACTCAAATACAAAGGCGTATAGAGTCTTCAACAAATCATCGGGTTTGGTTGAAGTCTCTAGCGACGTTGTATTTGATGAGACTAATGGCTCTCCAAGAGAGCAAGTTGTTGATTGTGATGATGTAGATGAAGAAGATGTTCCGACGGCCGCTATACGAACCATGGCGATTGGAGAAGTGCGGCCACAGGAACAAGATGAACGAGATCGACCTTCTTCCTCAACTATGGTGCATCCCCCAACTCAAGACGATGAACAGGTTCATCAACAAGAGGCATGTGATCAAGGGGGAGCACAAGTTGATCATGTGATGGAGGAAGAAGCGCAACCGGCACCTCCAACCCAAGTTCGAGCGATGATTCAAAGGGATCATCCCGTCGACCAAATTTTGGGTGACATCAGCAAGGGAGTAACTACTCGATCTCGATTAGTTAATTTTTGTGAGCATTACTCCTTTGTCTCTTCTATTGAGCCTTTCAGGGTAGAAGAGGCCTTGCTAGATCCGGACTGGGTGTTGGCCATGGAAGAGGAGCTCAATAACTTCAAGAGGAATGAAGTTTGGACACTAGTGCCTCGTCCTAAGCAAAATGTTGTGGGAACCAAGTGGGTGTTCCGCAACAAACAAGACGAGCACGGAGTGGTGACGAGGAACAAGGCTCGACTTGTGGCAAAAGGTTATGCCCAAGTCGCAGGTTTGGACTTTGAGGAGACTTTTGCTCCTGTGGCTAGGCTAGAGTCCATTCGTATCTTGCTAGCATATGCCGCTCATCATTCCTTCAGGTTGTACCAAATGGATGTGAAGAGCGCCTTCCTCAACGGGCCAATCAAGGAGGAGGTGTACGTGGAGCAACCCCCTGGCTTCGAGGATGAACGGTACCCCGACCATGTGTGTAAGCTCTCTAAGGCGCTCTATGGACTTAAGCAAGCCCCAAGAGCATGGTATGAATGCCTTAGAGACTTTCTAATTGTTAATGCTTTCAAGGTTGGGAAAGCCGATCCAACTCTTTTTACAAAGACATGTGATGGTGATTTGTTTGTGTGCCAAATTTATGTCGATGACATAATATTTGGTTCTACTAACCAAAAGTCTTGTGAAGAGTTTAGCAGGGTGATGACGCAGAAATTCGAGATGTCAATGATGGGCGAGTTGAACTACTTCCTTGGGTTCCAAGTGAAGCAACTCAAGGACGGCACTTTCATCTCCCAAACGAAGTATACGCAAGATCTGCTAAAGCGGTTTGGGATGAAGGACGCCAAGCCCGCAAAGACTCCGATGGGAACCGACGGACACACCGACCTCAACAAAGGAGGTAAGTCCGTTGATCAAAAAGCATACCGGTCAATGATAGGGTCTTTACTTTATTTATGTTCTAGTAGACCGGATATTATGCTTAGCGTATGCATGTGTGCTAGATTTCAATCTGATCCTAAGGAGTGTCACTTAGTGGCGGTGAAGCGAATACTGAGATATTTAGTTGCTACGCCTTGCTTCGGGCTCTGGTATCCAAAGGGGTCTACCTTTGACTTGGTTGGATACTCAGACTCCGACTATGCTGGATGTAAGGTCGATAGGAAGAGTACTTCGGGGACGTGCCAATTCTTAGGAAGGTCCCTGGTGTCATGGAACTCTAAGAAACAAACATCCGTTGCTCTATCCACCGCTGAGGCCGAGTACGTTGCCGCAGGACAGTGCTGCGCGCAACTACTCTGGATGAGGCAAACCCTCCGGGACTTTGGCTACAATCTGAGCAAAGTCCCACTCCTATGTGACAATGAGAGTGCTATCCGCATGGCGGAAAATCCTGTTGAGCACAGCCGCACAAAGCACATAGACATCCGGCATCACTTTTTGAGAGACCACCAGCAAAAGGGGGATATCGAAGTGTTTCATGTTAGCACTGAGAACCAGCTAGCCGATATCTTTACCAAACCTCTAGATGAGAAGACCTTTTGCAGGCTGCGTAGTGAGCTAAATGTCTTAGATTCGCGGAACTTGGATTGAATTGTAGCATACATGTGTTTATGCCCTTGATCATGTTCATTCTGCATTTTGTTGCTTATTTTGGTGCTCAAGTTGTACAAACACTCCCTGGACCTCACAAGTCCGTTGCAAAGTAATGCACATGTTTAGGGGGAGATGTGTTACAACTTGACCCTTTGAGACTAACCCTATGCTTGAGTTTGCTTGATTTAGTCTCGAAGGAGAATTGAAAGGGAAAAGGTGGACTTGGACCATGAAAGACTTCCACTGCAACTCCGATGAGAGTGTAACTTATTCCAAGTCCATCTCATGAACTCTTATTGCCATTTGATCTTAATTGAAGATTTTGGTGAGGCAATGGGGTTAAAGGGGCCAAGATTGATCCCGTTTTGGTGCTTGATGCCAAAGGGGGAGAAAATAAAGGCCAAAGCGATAAATGGATCAGCTACCACTTGAGAAATTTTGAAAATAGTAAAATAGAGCTTTTTGTTTTGTCAAAACTCTCTTATTGTCTCTTTTGTCGAAAGTTGGCTTCTTGTGGGGAGAAGTAGTGATTATGGGAAAAAGGGGGAGTTTTTGAAATCTTTGATCAATCTCTTTTGGAATGACTCTCTTTATGCTTCAACATGTGTGTTTGACTTAGAGATAGAGATTTGAGTTTGATTTGCAAAAACAAACCAAGTGGTGGCAAAGGATGATCCATATATGCCAAAATTGAATAAAGCTCAAATTTTTTTTATTTGAAGTGATTTTGCACTTGTTCTAATTGCTTTATGTTGTGTTGGCATAAATCACCAAAAAGGGGGAGATTGAAAGGGAAATGTGCCTTTGGGCCATTTCTAAGTATTTTGGTGATTAAGTGCCAACACAAGTGCTTAAATGTGAATCTATGCCCATGGATGAACAAAGTGCAAATCACAAGTAAAGGTATGTTTCTAAGCCTTAGTACATTGGTCTTGTGTACTAATATCTTGTCTAAGTGTTAGAAACAGGAAGAAGAAGAAAAGAAAAGAAATGGAGAGTGGCTGTGTACAGCCAAAGGCTGTTTCGGGCTGGGGCACCGGACTGTCCGGTGTGCACCGGACAGTGTCCGGTGCGCCAGATCAGCGCGGAGCAAACCAGCCGCTCTCGGGTTTTTCTCCGGCGACTTGGCTAAAATTCACCGGACTGTCCGGTGTGCACCGGACTGTCCGGTGAGCCAACAGTCGGCCGGGCCAACGGTCGGCCGCGCAATCTGCGAGAGACACGTGGCCGAGCCAACGGTCGGAAGGGGACACCGGACTGTCCGGTGTGCACCGGACATGTCCGGTGCGCCAACTGTGCGCAGATCTGCATCAGAAAGCAACGGTCGGATGAGCTTTTTATGGAAACAAATCGGGCACCGGACAGTGTCCGGTGTGCACCGGACTGTCCGGTGCGCCACGAGACTGAAGGCAAAGATGGCCTTCCAGATTTGTTCCCAACGGCTCCTAGCTGCCTTGGGGCTATAAAAGGGACCCCTTGGCGCATGGAGGAGAAAACCAAGCATTCCTACAACTCTTCTAAGCACCAAGACATCGATCTCACACATTCGTTTCATTGTGATAGCATATAGAGCTCTTGTGGAGTTGTGAACTCTTTGTGTTGCGTTACGAGCTCTTGTTGCGACTTGTGTGCGTGTTGTTGCTCTGATTTTTGAGTCTTGTGTGCGTTGCTCATTCCCACCTTACTCCGTGCTTCTTTGTGAAACTCAATTGTAAGGGCAAGAGACTCCAAGTTGTGGAGATTCCTCGCAAACGGGAAAAGATCAAAGGAAAGGAAAACACCGTGGTATTCAAGTTGATCATTGGATCACTTGAGAGGAGTTGAGTGCAACTCTCGTCCGTTGGGACGCCACAACGTGGAGTAGGCAAGTTTTGTACTTGGCCGAACCACGGGATAACCACCGTGTCATCTCTGTGATTGCTTTCTTGTGGTTATCGTGTTTTGGCTCCTCTCTAGCCACTTGGAAATTATTGTGCTAACACTTAACAAGTTTTTCTGGCTTAAGTCTTGAAGTTTTACAGGATCACCTATTCACCCCCCCCCCTCTAGGTGCTCTCAATTGAAAGGGAAATGTGCCTTTGGGCCATTTCTAAGTATTTTGGTGATTAAGTGCCAACACAAGTGCTTAAATGTGAATCTATGCCCATGGATGAACAAAGTGCAAATCACAAGTAAAGGTATGTTTCTAAGCCTTAGTACATTGGTCTTGTGTACTAATATCTTGTCTAAGTGTTAGAAACAGGAAGAAGAAGAAAAGAAAAGAAATGGAGAGTGGCTGTGTACAGCCAAAGGCCGCACCGGACAGTGTCCGGTGCGCCAGATCAGCGCGGAGCAAACCAGCCGCTCTCGGGTTTTTCTCCGGCGACTTGGCTAAAATTCACCGGACTGTCCGGTGTGCACCGGACTGTCCGGTGAGCCAACAGTCGGCCGGGCCAACGGTCGGCCGCGCAATCTGCGAGAGACACGTGGCCGAGCCAACGGTCGGAAGGGGACACCGGACTGTCCGGTGTGCACCGGACATGTCCGGTGCGCCAACTGTGCGCAGATCTGCATCAGAAAGCAACGGTCGGATGAGCTTTTTATGGAAACAAATCGGGCACCGGACAGTGTCCGGTGTGCACCGGACTGTCCGGTGCACCACGAGACTGAAGGCAAAGATGGCCTTCCAGATTTGTTCCCAACGGCTCCTAGCTGCCTTGGGGCTATAAAAGGGACCCCTTGGCGCATGGAGGAGAAAACCAAGCATTCCTACAACTCTTCTAAGCACCAAGACATCGATCTCACGCATTCGTTTCATTGTGATAGCATATAGAGCTCTTGTGGAGTTGTGAACTCTTTGTGTTGCGTTACGAGCTCTTGTTGCGACTTGTGTGCGTGTTGTTGCTCTGATTTTTGAGTCTTGTGTGCGTTGCTCATTCCCACCTTACTCCGTGCTTCTTTGTGAAACTCAATTGTAAGGGCAAGAGACTCCAAGTTGTGGAGATTCCTCGCAAACGGGAAAAGATCAAAGGAAAGGAAAACACCGTGGTATTCAAGTTGATCATTGGATCACTTGAGAGGAGTTGAGTGCAACTCTCGTCCGTTGGGACGCCACAACGTGGAGTAGGCAAGTTTTGTACTTGGCCGAACCACGGGATAACCACCGTGTCATCTCTGTGATTGCTTTCTTGTGGTTATCGTGTTTTGGCTCCTCTCTAGCCACTTGGAAATTATTGTGCTAACACTTAACAAGTTTTTCTGGCTTAAGTCTTGAAGTTTTACAGGATCACCTATTCACCCCCCCTCTAGGTGCTCTCAATTGGTATCAGAGCCGTTCTCTTCACAAAAGGGACTAACCGCCCGAAGAGATGGATCCTAAAGGGAAGGGAATTGTGATCAACGACAAGGAGAAGGAGTCCTTCGTCAACGAGCCAAGGGATGACAAGTCCAACGACTCGGGCTCGGGCCACAGACGCAAAGATGGGAAGAAGAAGACAAGGCGCATCAAGGAGATCGTCTACTACGACAGCGACGAATCCTCTTCTTCCCAAAAGGACGACGACCACGACAAACAAAAGACGGTTAACTCAAACTTTTCTTTTGATTATTCGCGCATTCCACATAGCTCAAATGCTCATTTGCTCCCCATTCCACTTGGCAAACCACCTCACTTTGATGGAGAGGACTACGGATTTTGGAGTCACAAAATGCGTACTCACCTATTTTCTCTCCATCCAAGCATTTGGGAGATTGTTGAAAGTGGAATGAAATTTGATAGCTCGAATAGTCCTTCATTCATTAATGAGCAAATCCATAAGAATGCACAAGCTACCACTGTTCTTCTAGCTTCATTGTGCAGGGATGAATATAACAAAGTAAGTGGCTTGGATAACGCCAAACAGATCTGGGACACCCTCAAGATTTCTCATGAGGGGAATGACGTTACCTTGCTCACCAAAATGGAGTTGGTGGAAGGCGAGCTTGGACGGTTCGCGATGATAAGGGGCGAGGAGCCAACTCAGACATACAACCGGCTCAAGACTCTTATCAACAAAATAAGGAGCTACGGAAGCACGCGATGGACGGACCACGACGTCGTCCGACTAATGCTCAGGTCCTTTACCGTTCTTGATCCTCATTTGGTGAATAATATTCGTGAGAATCCCAGGTACACCAAAATGTCGCCCGAAGAAGTCCTAGGAAAATTCGTCAGCGGGCGGATGATGATCAAGGAGGCAAGGTATGTGGACGACGCCTTGAATGGACCAATCAACGAGCCGCAACCTCTTGCTCTCAAAGCCACAAGGAGCAAGGAGGCGCTACCCAGCAAGGTGGCGCAAATTGAGGCGGCCGGTCTTAATGATGAAGAGATGGCCCTCATCATCAAAAGATTCAAGACGGTGCTAAAGGGTCGAAATGGACAGCCGAGCAAGACTAAGACCAAGGGAAAGCGATCATGCTTCAAATGCGGTAAGCTTGGTCATTTTATTGCTAACTGTCCGGATAATGAAAGTGACCAGGAAAAGGGGAACAAAAGAGAGAAGAAGAAGCACTACAAGAAGGCCAAGGGCGAAGCACATATCGGAAAGGAGTGGGATTCGGACTGCTCCTCCTCCGACTCGGACAATGAAGGACTCGCCGCCACCGCCTTCAACAAGTCATCTCTCTTCCCCAACGAGCGTCATACTTGCCTTATGGCAAGAGAGAAGAAGGTAAGTACTCGAGACACCACTTATGCTTCTTCTAGTGATGATGAATCTAGTGATGAAGATGAAATTGATTATTCATGCTTATTTAAAGGTCTAGATAGAACCAAGGTAGACAAAATTAATGAATTGATTGATGCCTTGAATGATAAGAATATACTTGTAGAAAAGCAAGAGGACCTTTTGTATGAAGAGCATGACAAATATGTAGAGGCACAAAAATCTCTTGCCTTAGAAATTAAGAGAAATGAAATGCTTTCTTATGAGTTGTCTACATGTCATGAAACCATTTCTTCTTTAAAAAGTGTTAATAATGATTTAAATGCTAAATTAGAAGTAGCAAATAAATCCAACTCTTGTGTAGAACATGTTGTAATTTGTACTAGGTGTAAAGATTTTGACATTGATGCTTGTAGTGAACACCTAGTTTCAATTTCCAAGCTTAATGATGAATTGACTAGTCTTAATGCTCAACTTAAGACTAGCAAGAACGATTTAGATAAGTTAAAATTTGCAAGGGATGCCTACACGATTGGTAGACACCCCTCAATTAAGGATGGACTTGGCTTCAAGAGGGAAGCCAAGAACTTAACAAGCCATAAGGCTCCCATTCCCGCTAAGGAGAAAGGGAAGGCCCCTATGGCTACTAGTGTTAAAAAGAACCATGCCTTTTTGTACTATGATAGGAGATATTCTAGAAATACTTTTAGAGGTCATGATGGTGTTGATTCACATGCTTATGACTCTTATGCTATGACTGCTTCTAGTTCTCATGTTATGCATGATAGAAATGTGCCTAGGAGAAATGTTGTTCATAATGCTCCTAGGAAAGTAGTGAATGAACCTTCTACAATTTATTGTGCTTTAAATGCTTCCTTTGCTATTTGTAGAAAGGATAAGAAAATTGTTGCTAGGAAGTTAGGGGCAAAATGCAAGGGAGACAAAACTTGCATTTGGGTCCCTAAGGATATTTGCACTAACCTTGTAGGACCCAACATGAGTTGGGTACCTAAGACCCAAGCCTAAATTTGCCTTGCAGGTTTATGCATCCGGGGGTTCAAGCTGGATTATCGACAGCGGATGCACAAACCATATGACGGGGGAGAAGAAAATGTTCACCTCCTACGTCAAGAATAAAGATTCCCAAGATTCAATTATATTCGGTGATGGGAATCAAGGCAAGGTAAAAGGTTTAGGTAAAATTGCAATTTCTAACGAGCACTCCATATCTAATGTGTTTTTAGTTGAGTCGCTTGGTTATAATTTGCTATCTGTTAGTCAATTGTGCAACATGGGGTATAACTGTCTATTTACAAATGTAGATGTGTCTGTCTTTAGAAGAAGTGATGGTTCACTAGCTTTTAAGGGTGTATTAGACGGCAAACTGTATTTAGTTGATTTTGCAAAAGAAGAAGCCGGTCTAGATGCATGCTTAATAGCTAAGACTAGCATGGGCTGGCTGTGGCATCGCCGCTTAGCACATGTGGGGATGAAGAACCTCCATAAGCTTCTAAAGGGAGAACACGTGATAGGTCTAACTAATGTTCAATTCGAAAAAGATAGACCATGTGCAGCTTGTCAAGCAGGGAAACAGGTGGGAGGCTCTCATCACACCAAAAATGTGATGACGACATCAAGACCCTTGGAGATGCTGCATATGGACCTCTTCGGACCTGTCGCCTACCTGAGCATAGGAGGGAGTAAGTATGGTCTAGTTATTGTTGATGACTTTTCCCGCTTCACTTGGGTGTTCTTTTTGCAGGATAAGTCTGAAACCCAAGGGACCCTCAAGCGCTTCCTCAGGAGGGCTCAAAATGAGTTTGAGCTCAAGGTGAAAAAGATAAGGAGCGACAACGGGTCCGAGTTCAAGAACCTTCAAGTGGAGGAGTTCCTTGAAGAGGACGGGATCAAGCACGAGTTCTCCGCTCCCTACACACCACAGCAAAATGGTGTGGTAGAGAGGAAGAACAGGACGCTCATCGACATGGCGAGGACGATGCTAGGAGAGTTCAAGACCCCCGAGTACTTTTGGACGGAAGCCGTGAACACGGCTTGCCACGCCATCAACAGGGTCTACCTTCATCGTCTCCTCAAGAAGACGTCGTATGAGCTACTAACCGGTAACAAACCCAATGTATCCTACTTTCGTGTATTTGGGAGCAAGTGCTACATTCTAGTGAAGAAGGGTAGAAATTCTAAATTTGCTCCCAAAGCTGTAGAAGGGTTTTTGTTAGGTTATGACTCAAATACAAAGGCGTATAGAGTCTTCAACAAATCATCGGGTTTGGTTGAAGTCTCTAGCGACGTTGTATTTGATGAGACTAATGGCTCTCCAAGAGAGCAAGTTGTTGATTGTGATGATGTAGATGAAGAAGATGTTCCGACGGCCGCTATACGAACCATGGCGATTGGAGAAGTGCGGCCACAGGAACAAGATGAACGAGATCGACCTTCTTCCTCAACTATGGTGCATCCCCCAACTCAAGACGATGAACAGGTTCATCAACAGGAGGCATGTGATCAAGGGGGAGCACAAGTTGATCATGTGATGGAGGAAGAAGCGCAACCGGCACCTCCAACCCAAGTTCGAGCGATGATTCAAAGGGATCATCCCGTCGACCAAATTTTGGGTGACATCAGCAAGGGAGTAACTACTCGATCTCGATTAGTTAATTTTTGTGAGCATTACTCCTTTGTCTCTTCTATTGAGCCTTTCAGGGTAGAAGAGGCCTTGCTAGATCCGGACTGGGTGTTGGCCATGGAAGAGGAGCTCAATAACTTCAAGAGGAATGAAGTTTGGACACTAGTGCCTCGTCCTAAGCAAAATGTTGTGGGAACCAAGTGGGTGTTCCGCAACAAACAAGACGAGCACGGAGTGGTGACGAGGAACAAGGCTCGACTTGTGGCAAAAGGTTATGCCCAAGTCGCAGGTTTGGACTTTGAGGAGACTTTTGCTCCTGTGGCTAGGCTAGAGTCCATTCGTATCTTGCTAGCATATGCCGCTCATCATTCCTTCAGGTTGTACCAAATGGATGTGAAGAGCGCCTTCCTCAACGGGCCAATCAAGGAGGAGGTGTACGTGGAGCAACCCCCTGGCTTCGAGGATGAACGGTACCCCGACCATGTGTGTAAGCTCTCTAAGGCGCTCTATGGACTTAAGCAAGCCCCAAGAGCATGGTATGAATGCCTTAGAGACTTTCTAATTGTTAATGCTTTCAAGGTTGGGAAAGCCGATCCAACTCTTTTTACAAAGACATGTGATGGTGATTTGTTTGTGTGCCAAATTTATGTCGATGACATAATATTTGGTTCTACTAACCAAAAGTCTTGTGAAGAGTTTAGCAGGGTGATGACGCAGAAATTCGAGATGTCAATGATGGGCGAGTTGAACTACTTCCTTGGGTTCCAAGTGAAGCAACTCAAGGACGGCACTTTCATCTCCCAAACGAAGTATACGCAAGATCTGCTAAAGCGGTTTGGGATGAAGGACGCCAAGCCCGCAAAGACTCCGATGGGAACCGACGGACACACCGACCTCAACAAAGGAGGTAAGTCCGTTGATCAAAAAGCATACCGGTCAATGATAGGGTCTTTACTTTATTTATGTTCTAGTAGACCGGATATTATGCTTAGCGTATGCATGTGTGCTAGATTTCAATCTGATCCTAAGGAGTGTCACTTAGTGGCGGTGAAGCGAATACTGAGATATTTAGTTGCTACGCCTTGCTTCGGGCTCTGGTATCCAAAGGGGTCTACCTTTGACTTGGTTGGATACTCAGACTCCGACTATGCTGGATGTAAGGTCGATAGGAAGAGTACTTCGGGGACGTGCCAATTCTTAGGAAGGTCCCTGGTGTCATGGAACTCTAAGAAACAAACATCCGTTGCTCTATCCACCGCTGAGGCCGAGTACGTTGCCGCAGGACAGTGCTGCGCGCAACTACTCTGGATGAGGCAAACCCTCCGGGACTTTGGCTACAATCTGAGCAAAGTCCCACTCCTATGTGACAATGAGAGTGCTATCCGCATGGCGGAAAATCCTGTTGAGCACAGCCGCACAAAGCACATAGACATCCGGCATCACTTTTTGAGAGACCACCAGCAAAAGGGGGATATCGAAGTGTTTCATGTTAGCACCGAGAACCAGCTAGCCGATATCTTTACCAAACCTCTAGATGAGAAGACCTTTTGCAGGCTGCGTAGTGAGCTAAATGTCTTAGATTCGCGGAACTTGGATTGAATTGTAGCATACATGTGTTTATGCCCTTGATCATGTTCATTCTGCATTTTGTTGCTTATTTTGGTGCTCAAGTTGTACAAACACTCCCTGGACCTCACAAGTCCGTTGCAAAGTAATGCACATGTTTAGGGGGAGATGTGTTACAACTTGACCCTTTGAGACTAACCCTATGCTTGAGTTTGCTTGATTTAGTCTCGAAGGAGAATTGAAAGGGAAAAGGTGGACTTGGACCATGAAAGACTTCCACTGCAACTCCGATGAGAGTGTAACTTATTCCAAGTCCATCTCATGAACTCTTATTGCCATTTGATCTTAATTGAAGATTTTGGTGAGGCAATGGGGTTAAAGGGGCCAAGATTGATCCCGTTTTGGTGCTTGATGCCAAAGGGGGAGAAAATAAAGGCCAAAGCGATAAATGGATCAGCTACCACTTGAGAAATTTTGAAAATAGTAAAATAGAGCTTTTTGTTTTGTCAAAACTCTCTTATTGTCTCTTTTGTCGAAAGTTGGCTTCTTGTGGGGAGAAGTAGTGATTATGGGAAAAAGGGGGAGTTTTTGAAATCTTTGATCAATCTCTTTTGGAATGACTCTCTTTATGCTTCAACATGTGTGTTTGACTTAGAGATAGAGATTTGAGTTTGATTTGCAAAAACAAACCAAGTGGTGGCAAAGGATGATCCATATATGCCAAAATTGAATAAAGCTCAAATTTGTTTTATTTGAAGTGATTTTGCACTTGTTCTAATTGCTTTATGTTGTGTTGGCATAAATCACCAAAAAGGGGGAGATTGAAAGGGAAATGTGCCTTTGGGCCATTTCTAAGTATTTTGGTGATTAAGTGCCAACACAAGTGCTTAAATGTGAATCTATGCCCATGGATGAACAAAGTGCAAATCACAAGTAAAGGTATGTTTCTAAGCCTTAGTACATTGGTCTTGTGTACTAATATCTTGTCTAAGTGTTAGAAACAGGAAGAAGAAGAAAAGAAAAGAAATGGAGAGTGGCTGTGTACAGCCAAAGGCTGTTTCGGGCTAGGGCACCGGACTGTCCGGTGTGCACCGGACAGTGTCCGGTGCGCCAGATCAGCGCGGAGCAAACCAGCCGCTCTCGGGTTTTTCTCCGGTGACTTGGCTAAAATTCACCGGACTGTCCGGTGTGCACCGGACTGTCCGGTGAGCCAACAGTCGGCCGGGCCAACGGTCGGCCGCGCAATCTGCGAGAGACACGTGGCCGAGCCAACGGTCGGAAGGGGACACCGGACTGTCCGGTGCGCCAACTGTGCGCAGATCTGCATCAGAAAGCAACGGTCGGATGAGCTTTTTATGGAAACAAATCGGGCACCGGACAGTGTCCGGTGTGCACCGGACTGTCCGGTGCGCCACGAGACTGAAGGCAAAGATGGCCTTCCAGATTTGTTCCCAACGGCTCCTAGCTGCCTTGGGGCTATAAAAGGGACCCCTTGGCGCATGGAGGAGAAAACCAAGCATTCCTACAACTCTTCTAAGCACCAAGACATCGATCTCACGCATTCGTTTCATTGTGATAGCATATAGAGCTCTTGTGGAGTTGTGAACTCTTTGTGTTGCGTTACGAGCTCTTGTTGCGACTTGTGTGCGTGTTGTTGCTCTGATTTTTGAGTCTTGTGTGCGTTGCTCATTCCCACCTTACTCCGTGCTTCTTTGTGAAACTCAATTGTAAGGGCAAGAGACTCCAAGTTGTGGAGATTCCTCGCAAACGGGAAAAGATCAAAGGAAAGGAAAACACCGTGGTATTCAAGTTGATCATTGGATCACTTGAGAGGAGTTGAGTGCAACTCTCGTCCGTTGGGACGCCACAACGTGGAGTAGGCAAGTTTTGTACTTGGCCGAACCACGGGATAACCACCGTGTCATCTCTGTGATTGCTTTCTTGTGGTTATCGTGTTTTGGCTCCTCTCTAGCCACTTGGAAATTATTGTGCTAACACTTAACAAGTTTTTCTGGCTTAAGTCTTGAAGTTTTACAGGATCACCTATTCACCCCCCCCCTCTAGGTGCTCTCAATTGAAAGGGAAATGTGCCTTTGGGCCATTTCTAAGTATTTTGGTGATTAAGTGCCAACACAAGTGCTTAAATGTGAATCTATGCCCATGGATGAACAAAGTGCAAATCACAAGTAAAGGTATGTTTCTAAGCCTTAGTACATTGGTCTTGTGTACTAATATCTTGTCTAAGTGTTAGAAACAGGAAGAAGAAGAAAAGAAAAGAAATGGAGAGTGGCTGTGTACAGCCAAAGGCTGTTTCGGGCTGGGGCACCAGACTGTCCGGTGTGCACCGGACAGTGTCCGGTGCGCCAGATCAGCGCGGAGCAAACCAGCCGCTCTCGGGTTTTTCTCCGGCGACTTGGCTAAAATTCACCGGACTGTCCGGTGTGCACCGGACTGTCCGGTGAGCCAACAGTCGGCCGGGCCAACGGTCGGCCGCGCAATCTGCGAGAGACACGTGGCCGAGCCAACGGTCGGAAGGGGACACCGGACTGTCCGGTGTGCACCGGACATGTCCGGTGCGCCAACTGTGCGCAGATCTGCATCAGAAAGCAACGGTCGGATGAGCTTTTTATGGAAACAAATCGGGCACCGGACAGTGTCCGGTGTGCACCGGACTGTCCGGTGCGCCACGAGACTGAAGGCAAAGATGGCCTTCCAGATTTGTTCCCAACGGCTCCTAGCTGCCTTGGGGCTATAAAAGGGACCCCTTGGCGCATGGAGGAGAAAACCAAGCATTCCTACAACTCTTCTAAGCACCAAGACATCGATCTCACGCATTCGTTTCATTGTGATAGCATATAGAGCTCTTGTGGAGTTGTGAACTCTTTGTGTTGCGTTACGAGCTCTTGTTGCGACTTGTGTGCGTGTTGTTGCTCTGATTTTTGAGTCTTGTGTGCGTTGCTCATTCCCACCTTACTCCGTGCTTCTTTGTGAAACTCAATTGTAAGGGCAAGAGACTCCAAGTTGTGGAGATTCCTCGCAAACGGGAAAAGATCAAAGGAAAGGAAAACACCGTGGTATTCAAGTTGATCATTGGATCACTTGAGAGGAGTTGAGTGCAACTCTCGTCCGTTGGGACGCCACAACGTGGAGTAGGCAAGTTTTGTACTTGGCCGAACCACGGGATAACCACCGTGTCATCTCTGTGATTGCTTTCTTGTGGTTATCGTGTTTTGGCTCCTCTCTAGCCACTTGGAAATTATTGTGCTAACACTTAACAAGTTTTTCTGGCTTAAGTCTTGAAGTTTTACAGGATCACCTATTCACCCCCCCTCTAGGTGCTCTCAATTGGTATCAGAGTCGTTCTCTTCACAAAAGGGACTAACCGCCCGAAGAGATGGATCCTAAAGGGAAGGGAATTGTGATCAACGACAAGGAGAAGGAGTCCTTCGTCAACGAGCCAAGGGATGACAAGTCCAACGACTCGGGCTCGGGCCACAGGCGCAAAGATGGGAAGAAGAAGACAAGGCGCATCAAGGAGATCGTCTACTACGACAGCGACGAATCCTCTTCTTCCCAAAAGGACGACGACCACGACAAACAAAAGACGGTTAACTCAAACTTTTCTTTTGATTATTCGCGCATTCCACATAGCTCAAATGCTCATTTGCTCCCCATTCCACTTGGCAAACCACCTCACTTTGATGGAGAGGACTACGGATTTTGGAGTCACAAAATGCGTACTCACCTATTTTCTCTCCATCCAAGCATTTGGGAGATTGTTGAAAGTGGAATGAAATTTGATAGCTCGAATAGTCCTTCATTCATTAATGAGCAAATCCATAAGAATGCACAAGCTACCACTGTTCTTCTAGCTTCATTGTGCAGGGATGAATATAACAAAGTAAGCGGCTTGGATAACGCCAAACAGATCTGGGACACCCTCAAGATTTCTCATGAGGGGAATGACGTTACCTTGCTCACCAAAATGGAGTTGGTGGAAGGCGAGCTTGGACGGTTCGCGATGATAAGGGGCGAGGAGCCAACTCAGACATACAACCGGCTCAAGACTCTTATCAACAAAATAAGGAGCTACGGAAGCACGCGATGGACGGACCACGACGTCGTCCGACTAATGCTCAGGTCCTTTACCGTTCTTGATCCTCATTTGGTGAATAATATTCGTGAGAATCCCAGGTACACCAAAATGTCGCCCGAAGAAGTCCTAGGAAAATTCGTCAGCGGGCGGATGATGATCAAGGAGGCAAGGTATGTGGACGACGCCTTGAATGGACCAATCAACGAGCCGCAACCTCTTGCTCTCAAAGCCACAAGGAGCAAGGAGGCGCTACCCAGCAAGGTGGCGCAAATTGAGGCGGCCGGTCTTAATGATGAAGAGATGGCCCTCATCATCAAAAGATTCAAGACGGTGCTAAAGGGTCGAAATGGACAGCCGAGCAAGACTAAGACCAAGGGAAAGCGATCATGCTTCAAATGCGGTAAGCTTGGTCATTTTATTGCTAACTGTCCGGATAATGAAAGTGACCAGGAAAAGGGGAACAAAAGAGAGAAGAAGAAGCACTACAAGAAGGCCAAGGGCGAAGCACATATCGGAAAGGAGTGGGATTCGGACTGCTCCTCCTCCGACTCGGACAATGAAGGACTCGCCGCCACCGCCTTCAACAAGTCATCTCTCTTCCCCAACGAGCGTCATACTTGCCTTATGGCAAGAGAGAAGAAGGTAAGTACTCGAGACACCACTTATGCTTCTTCTAGTGATGATGAATCTAGTGATGAAGATGAAATTGATTATTCATGCTTATTTAAAGGTCTAGATAGAACCAAGGTAGACAAAATTAATGAATTGATTGATGCCTTGAATGATAAGAATATACTTGTAGAAAAGCAAGAGGACCTTTTGTATGAAGAGCATGACAAATATGTAGAGGCACAAAAATCTCTTGCCTTAGAAATTAAGAGAAATGAAATGCTTTCTTATGAGTTGTCTACATGTCATGAAACCATTTCTTCTTTAAAAAGTGTTAATAATGATTTAAATGCTAAATTAGAAGTAGCAAATAAATCCAACTCTTGTGTAGAACATGTTGTAATTTGTACTAGGTGTAAAGATTTTGACATTGATGCTTGTAGTGAACACCTAGTTTCAATTTCCAAGCTTAATGATGAATTGACTAGTCTTAATGCTCAACTTAAGACTAGCAAGAACGATTTAGATAAGTTAAAATTTGCAAGGGATGCCTACACGATTGGTAGACACCCCTCAATTAAGGATGGACTTGGCTTCAAGAGGGAAGCCAAGAACTTAACAAGCCATAAGGCTCCCATTCCCGCTAAGGAGAAAGGGAAGGCCCCTATGGCTACTAGTGTTAAAAAGAACCATGCCTTTTTGTACTATGATAGGAGATATTCTAGAAATACTTTTAGAGGTCATGATGGTGTTGATTCACATGCTTATGACTCTTATGCTATGACTGCTTCTAGTTCTCATGTTATGCATGGTAGAAATGTGCCTAGGAGAAATGTTGTTCATAATGCTCCTAGGAAAGTAGTGAATGAACCTTCTACAATTTATTGTGCTTTAAATGCTTCCTTTGCTATTTGTAGAAAGGATAAGAAAATTGTTGCTAGGAAGTTAGGGGCAAAATGCAAGGGAGACAAAACTTGCATTTGGGTCCCTAAGGATATTTGCACTAACCTTGTAGGACCCAACATGAGTTGGGTACCTAAGACCCAAGCCTAAATTTGCCTTGCAGGTTTATGCATCCGGGGGTTCAAGCTGGATTATCGACAGCGGATGCACAAACCATATGACGGGGGAGAAGAAAATGTTCACCTCCTACGTCAAGAATAAAGATTCCCAAGATTCAATTATATTCGGTGATGGGAATCAAGGCAAGGTAAAAGGTTTAGGTAAAATTGCAATTTCTAACGAGCACTCCATATCTAATGTGTTTTTAGTTGAGTCGCTTGGTTATAATTTGCTATCTGTTAGTCAATTGTGCAACATGGGGTATAACTGTCTATTTACAAATGTAGATGTGTCTGTCTTTAGAAGAAGTGATGGTTCACTAGCTTTTAAGGGTGTATTAGACGGCAAACTGTATTTAGTTGATTTTGCAAAAGAAGAAGCCGGTCTAGATGCATGCTTAATAGCTAAGACTAGCATGGGCTGGCTGTGGCATCGCCGCTTAGCACATGTGGGGATGAAGAACCTCCATAAGCTTCTAAAGGGAGAACACGTGATAGGTCTAACTAATGTTCAATTCGAAAAAGATAGACCATGTGCAGCTTGTCAAGCAGGGAAACAGGTGGGAGGCTCTCATCACACCAAAAATGTGATGACGACATCAAGACCCTTGGAGATGCTGCATATGGACCTCTTCGGACCCGTCGCCTACCTGAGCATAGGAGGGAGTAAGTATGGTCTAGTTATTGTTGATGACTTTTCCCGCTTCACTTGGGTGTTCTTTTTGCAGGATAAGTCTGAAACCCAAGGGACCCTCAAGCGCTTCCTCAGGAGGGCTCAAAATGAGTTTGAGCTCAAGGTGAAAAAGATAAGGAGCGACAACGGGTCCGAGTTCAAGAACCTTCAAGTGGAGGAGTTCCTTGAAGAGGACGGGATCAAGCACGAGTTCTCCGCTCCCTACACACCACAGCAAAATGGTGTGGTAGAGAGGAAGAACAGGACGCTCATCGACATGGCGAGGACGATGCTAGGAGAGTTCAAGACCCCCGAGTACTTTTGGACGGAAGCCGTGAACACGGCTTGCCACGCCATCAACAGGGTCTACCTTCATCGTCTCCTCAAGAAGACGTCGTATGAGCTACTAACCGGTAACAAACCCAATGTATCCTACTTTCGTGTATTTGGGAGCAAGTGCTACATTCTAGTGAAGAAGGGTAGAAATTCTAAATTTGCTCCCAAAGCTGTAGAAGGGTTTTTGTTAGGTTATGACTCAAATACAAAGGCGTATAGAGTCTTCAACAAATCATCGGGTTTGGTTGAAGTCTCTAGCGACGTTGTATTTGATGAGACTAATGGCTCTCCAAGAGAGCAAGTTGTTGATTGTGATGATGTAGATGAAGAAGATGTTCCGACGGCCGCTATACGAACCATGGCGATTGGAGAAGTGCGGCCACAGGAACAAGATGAACGAGATCGACCTTCTTCCTCAACTATGGTGCATCCCCCAACTCAAGACGATGAACAGGTTCATCAACAGGAGGCATGTGATCAAGGGGGAGCACAAGTTGATCATGTGATGGAGGAAGAAGCGCAACCGGCACCTCCAACCCAAGTTCGAGCGATGATTCAAAGGGATCATCCCGTCGACCAAATTTTGGGTGACATCAGCAAGGGAGTAACTACTCGATCTCGATTAGTTAATTTTTGTGAGCATTACTCCTTTGTCTCTTCTATTGAGCCTTTCAGGGTAGAAGAGGCCTTGCTAGATCCGGACTGGGTGTTGGCCATGGAAGAGGAGCTCAATAACTTCAAGAGGAATGAAGTTTGGACACTAGTGCCTCGTCCTAAGCAAAATGTTGTGGGAACCAAGTGGGTGTTCCGCAACAAACAAGACGAGCACGGAGTGGTGACGAGGAACAAGGCTCGACTTGTGGCAAAAGGTTATGCCCAAGTCGCAGGTTTGGACTTTGAGGAGACTTTTGCTCCTGTGGCTAGGCTAGAGTCCATTCGTATCTTGCTAGCATATGCCGCTCATCATTCCTTCAGGTTGTACCAAATGGATGTGAAGAGCGCCTTCCTCAACGGGCCAATCAAGGAGGAGGTGTACGTGGAGCAACCCCCTGGCTTCGAGGATGAACGGTACCCCGACCATGTGTGTAAGCTCTCTAAGGCGCTCTATGGACTTAAGCAAGCCCCAAGAGCATGGTATGAATGCCTTAGAGACTTTCTAATTGTTAATGCTTTCAAGGTTGGGAAAGCCGATCCAACTCTTTTTACAAAGACATGTGATGGTGATTTGTTTGTGTGCCAAATTTATGTCGATGACATAATATTTGGTTCTACTAACCAAAAGTCTTGTGAAGAGTTTAGCAGGGTGATGACGCAGAAATTCGAGATGTCAATGATGGGCGAGTTGAACTACTTCCTTGGGTTCCAAGTGAAGCAACTCAAGGACGGCACTTTCATCTCCCAAACGAAGTATACGCAAGATCTGCTAAAGCGGTTTGGGATGAAGGACGCCAAGCCCGCAAAGACTCCGATGGGAACCGACGGACACACCGACCTCAACAAAGGAGGTAAGTCCGTTGATCAAAAAGCATACCGGTCAATGATAGGGTCTTTACTTTATTTATGTTCTAGTAGACCGGATATTATGCTTAGCGTATGCATGTGTGCTAGATTTCAATCTGATCCTAAGGAGTGTCACTTAGTGGCGGTGAAGCGAATACTGAGATATTTAGTTGCTACGCCTTGCTTCGGGCTCTGGTATCCAAAGGGGTCTACCTTTGACTTGGTTGGATACTCAGACTCCGACTATGCTGGATGTAAGGTCGATAGGAAGAGTACTTCGGGGACGTGTCAATTCTTAGGAAGGTCCCTGGTGTCATGGAACTCTAAGAAACAAACATCCGTTGCTCTATCCACCGCTGAGGCCGAGTACGTTGCCGCAGGACAGTGCTGCGCGCAACTACTCTGGATGAGGCAAACCCTCCGGGACTTTGGCTACAATCTGAGCAAAGTCCCACTCCTATGTGACAATGAGAGTGCTATCCGCATGGCGGAAAATCCTGTTGAGCACAGCCGCACAAAGCACATAGACATCCGGCATCACTTTTTGAGAGACCACCAGCAAAAGGGGGATATCGAAGTGTTTCATGTTAGCACCGAGAACCAGCTAGCCGATATCTTTACCAAACCTCTAGATGAGAAGACCTTTTGCAGGCTGCGTAGTGAGCTAAATGTCTTAGATTCGCGGAACTTGGATTGAATTGTAGCATACATGTGTTTATGCCCTTGATCATGTTCATTCTGCATTTTGTTGCTTATTTTGGTGCTCAAGTTGTACAAACACTCCCTGGACCTCACAAGTCCATTGCAAAGTAATGCACATGTTTAGGGGGAGATGTGTTACAACTTGACCCTTTGAGACTAACCCTATGCTTGAGTTTGCTTGATTTAGTCTCGAAGGAGAATTGAAAGGGAAAAGGTGGACTTGGACCATGAAAGACTTCCACTGCAACTCCGATGAGAGTGTAACTTATTCCAAGTCCATCTCATGAACTCTTATTGCCATTTGATCTTAATTGAAGATTTTGGTGAGGCAATGGGGTTAAAGGGGCCAAGATTGATCCCGTTTTGGTGCTTGATGCCAAAGGGGGAGAAAATAAAGGCCAAAGCGATAAATGGATCAGCTACCACTTGAGAAATTTTGAAAATAGTAAAATAGAGCTTTTTGTTTTGTCAAAACTCTCTTATTGTCTCTTTTGTCGAAAGTTGGCTTCTTGTGGGGAGAAGTAGTGATTATGGGAAAAAGGGGGAGTTTTTGAAATCTTTGATCAATCTCTTTTGGAATGACTCTCTTTATGCTTCAACATGTGTGTTTGACTTAGAGATAGAGATTTGAGTTTGATTTGCAAAAACAAACCAAGTGGTGGCAAAGGATGATCCATATATGCCAAAATTGAATAAAGCTCAAATTTGTTTTATTTGAAGTGATTTTGCACTTGTTCTAATTGCTTTATGTTGTGTTGGCATAAATCACCAAAAAGGGGGAGATTGAAAGGGAAATGTGCCTTTGGGCCATTTCTAAGTATTTTGGTGATTAAGTGCCAACACAAGTGCTTAAATGTGAATCTATGCCCATGGATGAACAAAGTGCAAATCACAAGTAAAGGTATGTTTCTAAGCCTTAGTACATTGGTCTTGTGTACTAATATCTTGTCTAAGTGTTAGAAACAGGAAGAAGAAGAAAAGAAAAGAAATGGAGAGTGGCTGTGTACAGCCAAAGGCTGTTTCGGGCTGGGGCACCGGACTGTCCGGTGTGCACCGGACAGTGTCCGGTGCGCCAGATCAGCGCGGAGCAAACCAGCCGCTCTCGGGTTTTTCTCCGGTGACTTGGCTAAAATTCACCGGACTGTCCGGTGTGCACCGGACTGTCCGGTGAGCCAACAGTCGGCCGGGCCAACGGTCGGCCGCGCAATCTGCGAGAGACACGTGGCCGAGCCAACGGTCGGAAGGGGACACCGGACTGTCCGGTGCGCCAACTGTGCGCAGATCTGCATCAGAAAGCAACGGTCGGATGAGCTTTTTATGGAAACAAATCGGGCACCGGACAGTGTCCGGTGTGCACCGGACTGTCCGGTGCGCCACGAGACTGAAGGCAAAGATGGCCTTCCAGATTTGTTCCCAACGGCTCCTAGCTGCCTTGGGGCTATAAAAGGGACCCCTTGGCGCATGGAGGAGAAAACCAAGCATTCCTACAACTCTTCTAAGCACCAAGACATCGATCTCACGCATTCGTTTCATTGTGATAGCATATAGAGCTCTTGTGGAGTTGTGAACTCTTTGTGTTGCGTTACGAGCTCTTGTTGCGACTTGTGTGCGTGTTGTTGCTCTGATTTTTGAGTCTTGTGTGCGTTGCTCATTCCCACCTTACTCCGTGCTTCTTTGTGAAACTCAATTGTAAGGGCAAGAGACTCCAAGTTGTGGAGATTCCTCGCAAACGGGAAAAGATCAAAGGAAAGGAAAACACCGTGGTATTCAAGTTGATCATTGGATCACTTGAGAGGAGTTGAGTGCAACTCTCGTCCGTTGGGATACTCAGACTCCGACTATGCTGGATGTAAGGTCGATAGGAAGAGTACTTCGGGGACGTGCCAATTCTTAGGAAGGTCCCTGGTGTCATGGAACTCTAAGAAACAAACATCCGTTGCTCTATCCACCGCTGAGGCCGAGTACGTTGCCGCAGGACAGTGCTGCGCGCAACTACTCTGGATGAGGCAAACCCTCCGGGACTTTGGCTACAATCTGAGCAAAGTCCCACTCCTATGTGACAATGAGAGTGCTATCCGCATGGCGGAAAATCCTGTTGAGCACAGCCGCACAAAGCACATAGACATCCGGTATCACTTTTTGAGAGACCACCAGCAAAAGGGGGATATCGAAGTGTTTCATGTTAGCACCGAGAACCAGCTAGCCGATATCTTTACCAAACCTCTAGATGAGAAGACCTTTTGCAGGCTGCGTAGTGAGCTAAATGTCTTAGATTCGCGGAACTTGGATTGAATTGTAGCATACATGTGTTTATGCCCTTGATCATGTTCATTCTGCATTTTGTTGCTTATTTTGGTGCTCAAGTTGTACAAACACTCCCTGGACCTCACAAGTCCGTTGCAAAGTAATGCACATGTTTAGGGGGAGATGTCTTACAACTTGACCCTTTGAGACTAACTATGTAGTTGAGTTTGCTTGATTTAGTCTCGAAGGAGAATTGAAAGGGAAAGGTGGACTTGGACCATGAAAGACTTCCACTGCACTCCGATGAGAGTGTAACTAATTCCAAGTTCATCTCATGAACTCTTATTGCCATTTGATCTTAATTGAAGATTTTTGTGAGGCAATGGGGTTAAAGGGCCAAGATTGATCCCGTTTTGGTGCTTGATGCCAAAGGGGGAGAAAATAAAGGCCAAAGCAATAAATGGATCAGGTACCACTTGAGAAATTTTGAAAATAGTAGAATAGAGCTTTTTGTTTGTCAAAACTCTTGTATTGTCTCTTTTATCAAAAGTTGGTCTCTAGTGGGGAGAAATGTTGATTATGGGAAAAAGGGGGAGTTTTTGAAATCCTTGATCAATCTCTTTTGAAATGACTCTCTTTATGCTTCAACATGTGTGTTTGACTTAGAGATAGAAATTTGAGGTTGATTTACAAAAACAAACCAAGTGGTGGCAAAGGATGATCCATATATGCCAAAATTCAATAAAACTCAAATTTGTTTTACTTGAAGTGATTTTGCACTTGTTCTAGTTGCTTTATGTTGTGTTGGCATAAATCACCAAAAAAAGGGGGAGATTGAAAGGGAAATGTGCCCTTGGGCCATTTCTAAGTATTTTGGTGATTGAGTGTCAACACAAGTGCTTAAATGTAAATCTATGCCCATGGATGAACAAGTTGCAAATCACAAGTAAAGGTATGTTTCTAAGCCTTAGTACATTGGTTTTATGTACTAATATCTTGTCCAAGTGTTAGAAACAGGAAAAAGAAGAAAAGAAAGGAAGTGGAGAGTGGCTGTGTAAAGCCAAAGGCTGCTTCGGGCTGGGGCACCGGACTGTCCGGTGTGCACCGGACAGTGTCCGGTGCGCCAGACCAGCGCAGCGCAAACCAGCCGCTCTCGGGTTTTTCTCCGGCGACTTCGGCTATAATTCACCGGACTGTCCGGTGTGCACCGGACTGTCCGGTGAGCCAACGGTCGGCTGGGCCAACGGTCGGTCGCGCGATCTGCGCAGGACACGTGGCCAAGCCAACGGTCGGAAGGGGGGCACCGGACTGTCCGGTGTGCACCGGACTGTCCGGTGCACCAATGGCTCCCAGATTTGCTGCAGGCAGCAACGGTCGGTTGCGCTGTTTTGGAAACAAATCGGGCACCGGACAGTGTCCGGTGTGCACCGGACTGTCCGGTGCACCCGACGATAGAAGGCAAGGATGGCCTTCCAGATTTATTCTCAACGGCTCCTGGCTGCCTTGGGGCTATAAAAGGGACCCCTAGGCGCATGGAGGAGTACACCAAGCATTCCCATAACTCTTCTAAGCACCAAGACATCAATCTCACGCATTCGTTTCATAGTGATAGCATATAGAGCTCTTGTGGAGTTGTGAACTCCTTGTGTTGCGTTGCGAGCTCTTGTTGCGACTTGTGTGCGCGTTGTTGCTCTGATTTTCGAGTCTTGTGTGCGTTGCTCATTCCCACCTTACTCTGTGCTTCTTTGTGAACTCAATTGTAAGGGCGAGAGACTCCAAGTTGTGGAGATTCCTCGCAAACGGGAAAAGATCAAAGGAAAGAAAAACACCGTGGTATTCAAGTTGATCATTGGATCACTTGAGAGGAGTTGAGTGCAACTCTCGTCCGTTGGGACGCCACAACGTGGAGTAGGCAAGTTTTGTACTTGGCCGAACCACGGGATAACCACCGTGTCAACTCTGTGATTGCTTTCTTGTGGTTATCGTGTTTTGACTTCTCTCTAGCCACTTGGCAATTACTGTGCTAACGCTTAATCAAAGTTTTGTGGCTATAAGTTTAAGTTTTTACAGGATCACCTATTCACCCCCCCCCTCTAGGTGCTCTCAAAAATGCATAAGGAACATGATCAAGGGCATATACACGTGTATGCTATAAATCAATCCAGGTTCCGCGAATCTAAGACATTTAGCTCACTACGCAACCTGCAAAAGGTCTTCTCATCTAGAGGCTTGGTAAAGATATCGACTAGCTGGTTCTCGGTGCTAACATGAAACACTTCGATATCTCCCTTTTGTTGGTGGTCTCTCAAAAAGTGATGCCGGATGTCAATGTGCTTTGTGCGGCTGTGCTCAACAGGATTTTCCGCCATGCGGATAGCACTCTCATTATCACATAGGAGTGGGACTTTGCTCAGATTGTAGCCAAAGTCCCTGAGGGTTTGCCTCATCCAAAGTAGTTGCGCGCAACACTGTCCTGCGGCAACATACTCGGCCTCAGCGGTGGATAGGGCAACGGAAGTTTGTTTCTTAGAGTTCCACGACACCAGGGACCTTCCTAAGAATTGGCACGTCCCCGATGTACTCTTCCTATCGACCTTACATCCAGCATAGTCGGAGTCTGAATATCCAATCAAGTCAAAGGTAGACCCCTTTGGATACCAGAGCCCGAAGCAAGGCGTAGCAACCAAATATCTAAGGATTCGCTTCACCGCCACTAAGTGACACTCCTTAGGATCGGATTGAAATCTAGCACACATGCATACGCTAAGCATAATGTCTGGTCTACTAGCACATAAATAAAGTAATGAACCTATCATTGACCGGTATGCCTTTTGATCAACGGACTTACCTCCTTTGTTGAGGTCAGTGTGTCCGTCGGTTCCCATCGGAGTCTTTGCGGGCTTGGCGTCCTTCATCCCAAACCGCTTTAGCAGATCTTGCGTGTACTTCGTTTGGGAGATGAAGGTGCCGTCCTTGAGTTGCTTCACTTGGAACCCAAGGAAGTAGTTCAACTCGCCCATCATTGACATCTCGAATTTCTGTGTCATCACCCTGCTAAACTCTTCACAAGACTTTTTATTAGTAGAACCAAATATTATGTCATCGACATAAATTTGGCACACAAACAAATCACCATCACATGTCTTAGTGAAAAGAGTTGGATCGGCTTTCCCAACCTTGAAAGCATTAGCAATTAAAAAGTCTCTAAGGCATTCATACCATGCTCTTGGGGCTTGCTTAAGTCCATAGAGCGCCTTAGAGAACTTACACACGTGGTCGGGGTACCGTTCATCCTCAAAGCCAGGGGGTTGCTCCACGTACACCTCCTCCTTTATTGGCCCGTTGAGGAAGGCGCTCTTCACATCCATTTGGAACAATCTGAAAGAATGGTGAGCGGCATATGCTAGCAAGATACGAATGGACTCTAGCCTAGCCACAGGAGCAAAAGTCTCCTCAAAGTCCAAACCTGCGACTTGAGCATAACCTTTTGCTACAAGTCGAGCCTTGTTCCTTGTCACCACTCCGTGCTCGTCTTGTTTGTTGCGGAACACCCACTTGGTTCCCACAACATTTTGCTTAGGACGAGGCACCAGTGTCCAAACTTCGTTTCTCTTGAAGTTGTTGAGCTCCTCTTGCATGGCCAACACCCAGTCCGGATCTAGCAAGGCCTCTTCTACCCTGAAAGGTTCAATAGAAGAGACAAAGGAGTAATGTTCACAAAAATTAACTAATCGAGACCGAGTAGTTACTCCCTTGCTAATATCACCCAGAATTTGGTCGACGGGATGATCCCTTTGAATCATTGCTCGAACTTGGGTTGGAGGTGCCGGTTCCGCTTCTTCCTCCATTACATGATCATCTTGTGCTCCCCCTTGATCACACGCCTCCTGTTGATGAACCTGTTCATCGTCTTGAGTTGGGGGATGCACCATAGTTGAGGAAGAGGGTTGATCTCGTTCATCTTGTTCCTGTGGCCGCACTTCTCCAATCGCCATGGTTCGTATAGCGGCCGTCGGAACATCTTCTTCATCTACATCATCACAATCAACAACTTGCTCTCTTGGAGAGCCATTAGTCTCATCAAATACAACGTCGCTAGAGACTTCAACCAAACCTGATGATTTGTTGAAGACCCTATACGCCTTTGTATTTGAGTCATAACCTAACAAAAACCCTTCTACAGCTTTGGGAGCAAACTTAGAATTTCTACCCTTCTTCACTAGAATGTAGCACTTGCTCCCAAATACACGAAAGTAAGATACATTGGGTTTGTTACCGGTTAGTAGCTCATATGAAGTCTTCTTGAGGAGGCGATGAAGGTAGACCCTGTTGATGGCGTGGCAAGCCGTGTTCACGGCTTCCGACCAAAAGCACTCGGGGGTCTTGAATTCTCCTAGCATCGTCCTTGCCATATCAATTAGCGTCCTGTTCTTCCTCTCTACCACACCATTTTGTTGTGGTGTGTAGGGAGCGGAGAACTCGTGCTTGATCCCTTCCTCCTCAAGGAACTCCTCCACTTGAAGGTTCTTAAACTCGGACCCGTTGTCGCTTCTTATCTTCTTCACCTTGAGCTCAAACTCATTTTGAGCTCTCCTGAGGAAGCGCTTAAGGGTCCCTTGGGTTTCAGACTTATCCTGCAAAAAGAACACCCAAGTGAAGCGGGAAAAGTCATCAACAATAACTAGACCATACTTACTTCCTCCTATGCTCAGATAGGCGACAGGTCCGAAGAGGTCCATATGCAGCAGCTCCAGAGGTCTTGAAGTGGTCATCACATTCTTGCTGTGATGTGCTCCTCCCACTTGTTTACCTGCTTGACAAGCTGCACAAGGTCTATCTTTTTTGAATTGCACGTTAGTCAAACCTATCACGTGTTCTCCTTTTAGAAGCTTGTGAAGGTTCTTCATCCCTACATGTGCTAAGCGGCGATGCCACAGCCAGCCCATGCTAGTCTTAGCTATTAAGCATGCATCTAGACCGGCCTCTTCTTTTGCAAAATCAACTAAATAAAGTTTGCCGTCTAATACACCCTTAAAAGCTAGTGAACCATCACTTCTTCTAAAGATAGACACATCTACATTTGTAAATAGACAGTTATATCCCATATTGCATAATTGACTAACCGATAGCAAATTATATCCAAGAGACTCTACTAAAAACACATTAGAGATAGAGTGCTCATTAGAAATTGTAATTTTACCTAACCCTTTTACCTTGCCTTGATTCCCATCACCGAATATAATTGAATCTTGGGAATCCTTATTCTTGACGTAGGAGGTGAACATCTTCTTCTCCCCTGTCATATGGTTCGTGCATCCGCTGTCGATAATCCAGCTTGAACCCCGGATGCATAAACCTGCAAGGCAAATTTAGGCTTGGGTCTTAGGTACCCAACTCATGTTGGGTCCTACAAGGTTAGTGCAAATATCCTTAGGGAGCCAAATGCAAGTTTTGTCTCCCTTGCATTTTGCCCCTAACTTCCTAGCAACTATTTTCCTATCCTTTCTACAAATAGCAAAGGAAGCATTTAAAGCACAATAAATTGTAGAAGGTTCATTAACTCTCCTAGGAACATTAACAACATTTCTCCTAGGCATATTGTGAACAGCATTTCTCCTACCAACATTTCTATCATGCACATAGAAAGAACTAGAAGCAAACATGTCATGAGAATCAAAATCATCATAAGCATTGTAACTCCTATAGGCATTTCTAGTTTGTCTCTTATCATGGTATATAAACGCATGGTTCTTTTGCACACTACTAGCCATAGGGGCCTTCCCTTTCTCCTTGGCGGGAATGGGAGCCTTATGGCTTGTTAAGTTCTTGGCTTCTCTCTTGAAGCCAAGTCCATCCTTAATTGAGGGGTGTCTACCAACCGTGTAGGCATCCCTAGCAAATTTTAGTTTTTCAAAATCACTTTTGCTAGTCTTAAGTTGGGCATTAAGACTAGCTACCTCTTCATTTAATTTAGAAATGCAAGCTAGGTGTTCACTATAAGCATCAAGGTTAATATCTTTACACCTAGTGCACGTTATAACATTTTCTACACAAGAGGTAGATTTACTAGCAATCTCTAACTTAGCATTCATATCATCATTAATGCTCCTTAATTTAGAAATTGTCTCATGGCAAGAAGATAATTCACAAGAAAGCATTTCATTTCTTTTAACTTCTAGAGCATGAGATCTTTGAGCTTCTACAAATTTATCATGCTCTTCATACAATAAATCCTCTTGTTTCTCTAAGGGTTTATCCTTCTCATTCAATGCATCAATCAATTCATTGATTTTATCAATTTTATTTCTATCCAATCCCTTGAACAAGCTAGAGTAGTCTATTTCCTCATCGCTAGATTCATCATCACTAGAGGAATCATAAGTAGTACCGTCTCGAGTACATACCTTCTTCTCCTTTGCCATGAGGCATGTGTGACGCTCGTTTGGGAAGAGGGATGACTTGTTGAAGGCGGTGGCGGCGAGTCCTTCATTGTCAGAGTCGGAGGAGGAGCAATCCGAGTCCCACTCTTTTCCTAGATGTGCCTCGCCCTTGGCCTTCTTGTAATTTTTCTTCTTTTCCCTCTTGCTCCCGTGTTCCTGGTCACTTTCATTATCGGGACAGTTAGCAATAAAATGACCAATCTTACCGCATTTGAAGCATGAGCGCTTCCCCTTTGTCTTGGTCTTGCTTGGCTGCCCCTTGTGACCCTTTAGCACCGACTTGAAGCGTTTGATGATGAGAGCCATCTCTTCATCATTAAGTCCGGCCGCCTCAATTTGTGCCACCTTGCTAGGTAGCGCATCCTTGCTTCTTGTTGCTTTGAGAGCAAGAGGTTGCGGCTCGTTGATCGGTCCATTCAAGGCGTCGTCCACGTACCTTGCTTCCTTAATCATCATTCGCCCGCTGACGAATTTTCCTAGGACTTCTTCGGGCGACATTTTGGTGTACCTGGGATTCTCACGAATATTATTCACCAAATGAGGATCAAGAATGGTAAAGGACCTTAGTAATAGTCGGACGACGTCATGGTCCGTCCATCGCGTGCTTCCATAGCTCCTTATTTTGTTGATAAGGGTCTTGAGCCGGTTGTATGTTTGGGTTGGCTCCTCGCCCCTTATCATCACAAATCTTCCAAGTTCGCCCTCCACCAACTCCATTTTAGTGAGCATGGTGATGTCGTTCCCCTCGTGAGAAATCTTGAGGGTGTCCCATATCTGCTTGGCATTGTCCAAGCCGCTCACCTTGTTGTACTCGTCCCTACACAAAGAGGCTAGCAACACAGTAGTAGCTTGTGCATTTTTATGAATCTGTTCATTAATAAACATAGGGCTATCCGAGCTATCAAATTTCATTCCATTTTCTACAATTTCCCATATGCTTGGATGGAGAGAGAATAAATGACTACGCATTTTGTGACTCCAAAATCCGTAGTCCTCCCCATCAAAGTGTGGAGGTTTGCCAAGAGGAATGGAAAGCAAATGCGAATTCGAACTATGTGGAATACGAGAATAATCAAATGAAAAGTTCGAATTGACCGTCTTCCTGTAGTCGTTGTCGTCGTCCCTTTGGGAAGAAGAGGATTCGTCGCTGTCGTAGTAGACGATCTCCTTGATGCGCCTTGTCTTCTTCTTCTTCCCATCTTTGCACTTGTGGCTTGAGCCCAAGTCGGTAGACTTGTCATTCTTCGGCTCGTTGAAGATAGACTCCTTCTCGTTGTTGTCGACCACCATCCCCTTTCCCTTAGGATCCATCTCTTCGGGCGATTAGTCCCTTCTTGAAGAGAACGGCTCCGATACCAATTGAGAGCACCTAGAGGGGGGGTGAATAGGTGATCCTGTGAAGCTTAAACTTATAGCCACAAAAACTTGTTAAGTGTTAGCACAATAGCTGCCAAGTGGCTAGAGATGAGTCCAAACACGATAACCACAAGAAATCAAACACAGAGATGGCACGGTGTTTATCCCGTGGTTCGGCCAAGTACAAAACTTGCCTATTCCACGTTGTGGCGTCCCAACGGACGAGAGTTGCACTCAACTCCTCTCAAGTGATCCAATGATGAACTTGAATACCACGGTGTTCTTCTTTACTTTGATCTTTTCCCGTTTGCGAAGAATCTCCACAACTTGGAGTCTCTCGCCCTTACAATTTGAATTTCACAAAGAAGTACGGAGTAAGGGAGGGAAGCAACACACACAAATCCACAGCAAAATGCGCACACACACGGCCAAGAATCGAGCTCAAAAGACTATCTCAAAGTTCTCACTAGAACGGAGCTCGAATCACTGAGAATGACAAACGAATGCGCAAAGACTGAGTGTGGATGATCAAGAATGCTCTAAGGTTGCTTGGTGTACTCCTCCATGCGCCTAGGGGTCCCTTTTATAGCCCCAAGGCAGCTAGGAGCCGTTGAGAGCAAATCTGGAAGGCCAATCTTGCCTTCTGTCGTCGGGTGCACCGGACAGTCCGGTGCACACCGGACACTGTCCGATGCCCGATTTCCTTCCTTAAACAGCGCAGCCGACCGTTGCAGATCTGGGAGCCGTTGGCGCACCGGACATGTCCGGTGCACACCGGACAGTCCGGTGCACACCGGACAGTCCGGTGCCCCCTTCCGACCGTTGGCCAGGCCACGTGTCGTGCGCAGAATCCGCGGCCGACCGTTGGCTCACCGGACAGTCCGGTGCACACCGGACAGTCCGGTGAATTATAGCCGTACGCCGTCGGCGAATTCCCGAGAGCGGCTACTTCACGCCGAGTCAGCCTGGCGCACCGGACACTGTCCGGTGCACCACCGGACAGTCCGGTGTGCCAGACAGAGCTGAGTCTTGGCTGTACACAGCCAAGTCTTTTGCACCTCTTTTCTTTTCTTCTTCTTTCTGTTTCTAACACTTAGACAAGTATATTAGTACACAAAACTAATGTACTAAGGCTTAGAAACATACCTTTACTCTTGATTTGCACTTTGTCCATCCATGAGCGTAAATTCACATTTAAGCACTTGTGTTGGCACTCAATCACCAAAATACTTAGAAATGGCCCAAGGGCACATTTCCCTTTCACATGTCCCCAGGGTACCTTATTTATAGGTGCCTTAGGTGTGTGAAGGAAGCCAGATGGTCGTGGCTTCCGGTAGAAGCCAGTCGTGTCGTGCAAGCCACTCGTGTCGTGTACTAGAAGAATGAGAATTTGTATTTCTAAAAAACATAAAATCGTACCGTATTTATACTAACGTATTAATAGTAATTATTAAGTTCGCTAATTATATGTGGACCAAAATTCGCCCGTGTACTATGCAAAGAATAAATAAAAATAATTTTAATATTTCATGGTAGTTGAGTTAGTTGATGAGGAAAGTATATAATATTGGTGTGGTGGGGTATAGAGGATTGTTATAGGGGGAACCGCTGTAGAGCGTGGAGATATAGGGGGAGAGAGATTGCTGACGTGGCACGTGAGTGGGATATAGGGGGATAAATTTAGGGGGAACCGCTGAAGACAGTCTAAGAATTTCGAGGCTAGCAAAGAGTCCATAGCGCTTAAGTGCCAACCTGTGCTTAGGGTTCGAACCCTAAATGCTTATTCTTCGCTCTAGGGCACGAGGGGCCCATGGGACTTATTCTCATGGGCGTCCTAGGGCATGGAGACCCTAGGGTCTTTAAAATGGTAATCGCTCTAGGGCTCAAGGCTCCTAGATGCTTGTTATTCTCTCTTTGGGCCTTTTAGGGACAATACATATCATGAGCCTTTAGATTGTGCCTAGGTCTGGTGGGCTCTGAGTCTTCTTTTGACTTTACAAGTCTTGATACATAGTTATATGTTTGGTGTGCTCTAATGGCAAGCCTCCTAACATCAAGCTCCTTCTCTGGCTGGGACTAGGGGTTGTTCATGAGCCATGTTGCTCAAGAGTGATGTTCCATAGTGAGGTCTGATGCCTACAATAGCTTTCTGTATCGGAATTCTTGAGTGCGTCTTAACGGGTGTCGGGACATGGTCTTCCGTAGACACTAACAATTATAATTAGCAACTTTGTAACCACAAGATATGAACAAAGAGATCTACTTGTATAGTACCATATATTTGAACCAAATATAAATTATGTATAATATATGCTATCCCTTTGATTACATCAAATATTGTATAATATATTACTTTCGCCAAATGCGCTGATAAATATTGACAGAGTTAACACTTCCGATACTAGGGGTATCCAAAATGACGTTAGCTTGCAGGTCAACATCAAATACTGTAATTGCAAGGATGATTTGAGTATTTTCTTTTTTCATGTAAGACAAATTACTTTTTATAAATGATTTTTCTATAGACGCGTGTGTGTCCTAAGCGTTTATTCGCTGGTCTAGTTAAATTTGTGAAAGTCTCACACATTTTATCTCCACGCCACGCAGCGAAAGTCGCCATCCCATACCGTAGGCCGCGACAAGCCGACAAGCACGGCAAACAGCGGCTCCCGGCACTGCGAATATAGCCCTCGTTCCCTCCGTCCCTCGTCTCGTCTCCAGACTCTCCACCATCACTCGCGCGCCGGCGCCGCTCACACGCCCATTTCCACCCCACAAGACCCACACGGAATCCCGGCACCCTACCTCTCCAACACGCACCAGCATCATGGCGGTGGCTTCGACCTCGCCGCTATCCGCCACGGCCCCCTCGCCGCCCGCTCCGGTGTCCGGGTTCCTCGCTCTCCCCGCCCGCCGCGGCTGCGCAACGCGCCTCGGCTCCGCCGCCGCGTGGTACGCCGCGCGAAGCCTAGCCCACCTGCTCCTTCTATCTCCCCCCACACCGTCCCTGTGCTGTTCTCCCGCAATAACCCGGACCTGTGCAGGAGGAGGCTTCGCGTGGAGGCGATCTGGAAGCAGCAGGAGAAGCAGCGGGCAGAGGTGTCCGTCGAGGAACCCGCCCCCGTCAGGGAGGCCGCCGCGCCCCTGGACGGAGTCGGAGCTGACGACCCCATGGTTCCTTCCTCGGACGAGAGCTGGGTGGTCAGGCTCGAGCAGTCGGTCAACATTTTCCTCACGGTGATTCAGCAACGCACAATTCACCCCGATCCCATCCCCCACCCCCCACCCACCCACCCACGCACACAACTGCAAAATCCTGTAGCCAAACATCTCGATGTTCTCACGTGCTATTCCTTTCCACAGGAATCGGTGATTATACTACTCAATACCGTGTACCGTGATCGGAACTACGCCAGGTTTTTTGTGCTGGAGACGATTGCCAGGGTGCCGTATTTCGGTGAGGGCTCCGTTTTGTCATATGCTTGCAGTTGCGGTGTATGAAAAGGTCCCTAAAGAGTTTTGCAGCGTTGGTTTCGGTCGTGCCGTTGCTGTTCTTTCTTTTTTACTCTGCTTGGTTATGAACAGCGTTCATATCGGTGCTTCACATGTATGAAACCTTTGGCTGGTGGAGACGAGCTGATTATCTAAAAGTTCACTTTGCGCAGAGCTTGAACGAGTTTCATCATCTCTTGATCATGGAAGTACGCATCTTTCCAGTAAAATCCATGTGTGCCAGATCTTCCTTTCAGTGCTATTATGTCAAAGTTATATCACGGCTTAATTTTATTCCGTTCTGTTGGTTTGACTAATTAATTTTCCATATTAATTATCAGTTCATTTCTTTACATGAATTCATCCTACTTATGGATTGAGCCCTTGGCTCATATCAGGAATTGGGTGGCAACGCTATATGGATTGATTGTTTCCTTGCTCGATTTATGGCGTTTTTTTACTACTTCATGACTGTTGCGATGTACATGTTGAGCCCACGAATGGCATGTAAGTACTCTTAACAATTATGAAGTAAATGTTTGTTTTCTATTACCATGCCCTTTTGTGATGATAACCCTTGCATCTACGAATGGAGTACAGATCACTTCTCTGAATGTGTGGAGAGACATGCGTACTCCACCTATGATAAGTTCCTCAAGCTCCATGAAGGTAAAGCTAACTTAATGGCCTTCTATTATTTACTGGGCAAGTCAGTTGCCCATGCTTTGCTACTGTTTTTATATATCAAATAAATAGATATTAAGATATTTATTCAAATATGATTATTGTTTATTTCTAAACACTAAGATATGTGTGGTCTAGTGGTTAGATTTCTGGAGCTGAGGGTGTGGATTCAAGTGCTCACTCTGCACTTTTTTGTGTGGTGTGGTAGCTGCGTGGGTGGGGATGGGTGCTGAGCAGGCGCAGTAGCTGACTACGTGGGCGCTAGGGTCCACAGTGCAGTAGCTGAGAGAAGGGCGAGAGAACCAATCAGAGAGAGTGGGGTGGGCCTAGAGTGTCAGCGTGTCCACAGGGCAGTAGTTGAGAGGGGCGGGCAGTAGTTGAGAGGGGCGGGAGAACCAGTCGGGGCGCGTGGGATAGGCTTAGAGTGTCAGTGTGGAGGGTGAAGTTGCGGTAGCACCAGTTGCCTACATTAAGTTATTAATAGAGTAGTATAGATAAATAGGTATTGAGATATTTATTCAAATATAATTATTGTTTATTTATAAACACTAAGATATGTGTGGTCTGGTGGTTACACTCTAATGTTTGGAGCAAGGGGTTGTGGGTTCGAGTGCTCGCTTTGCACTATTATTTACGCGGTGTGGTAGCACGGAGGGTGAAGCCGTGGTAGCACCAGGTGTTCACATTAGGTTCTTATTCTTAATAGATTAGTATAGATTTATATGATTTCTGGTTGTTGAACCTGGCTTAGGATTTTTATCCATGTAAGGCAGTGAGCTAGTGCCTAGTGCACTTCTGAGAGTTGCTCTCCACTAGTGCGGGAGCCTCCGACAATGGATCTGCCCTTTAAATCAGTGGGCCAGTAAAGGTCAAATCAATTTATTTTATGCTATTGCTGTCATGTTTCAAAATTTTCAGTTTCTAGTTCTCAGAAACCATCCAGAACTCTAAAATCATTTCCTATCATAAATTCTTATTCAAACATTTTTATGTCTTAATAGTGTTGAGACCCAACTTGTAATTACAGAAGCTGCTAATTCATTTTACCTGCACTTCCACTTGGATGATGTAATTTTTCTGTTTCCTTTCAACAGAGGAATTGAAAACACTACCAGCTCCAGAGGCAGCATTGAACTATTACCTGAATGAGGACCTTTACTTATTTGGTATTCGCTTATGTTTCTTAAAATCTTAAAGTTATACATGAACAGTTGATACCTATTCTAATTGTTTACATACCTCTTTTGCCCCTCAGATGAGTTTCAGACAACAAGAATTCCATGTTCTAGGAGGCCTAAAATAGGTAAACTTGCTGTTCTCTCTTTTGTCCCCTCAATAGGTGTGTATTCCTTTTTTTTGTACTTCTTCGGAAGGTTGGAACTAAACATGTTAGCTGCGTTTGTGAAATTTAACTGGCTGCTCCATCATGGAGTCGTAAAATCTCGATTTTGATTCCTTGTTTACTGGATTCTGGCCTCCTGACGTGAACCATTTGTACTGCCTTTCTATTTCTCTGCCATAAGACTGTTGTAAGTACTCACTGATTCCCATATGCAGATAACTTGTATGATGTATTCGTCAATATACGAGATGACGAGGCAGAGCACTGCAAGACAATGAAGGCATGTCAAACACATGGAACTCTTCGTTCTCCTCACTCAATGCCGAACTGCTTAGAAGCTGCTACAGAATGTGTAATACCTGAAAACGATTGTGAAGGTATTGTGGACTGTGTCAAAAAGTCCCTTACAAAGTAAATAGTATGTAGAATCCTCTTTCGTGTGTTTTCAGGCATCATAGTATACAAAAGTACAAATTCTGGATGATATCCTCTCTTTTTTCCTGTGTATCTTTGTTAAAGCAAAATCCGGGTCATATATCACACAGAAGTCAGTGTAGATACAATTATGCAACAGAATCAAATATCTAACATTGAAGATATGAGAATATTCAGGCTGTGAAGCATTGCCTCGTCGCTTGCTGTGCTGTGGATATGATTTATAAAACGTTGCATTCTTGTTGCATCGTATACTCACGAATGCAGTGTCCAAAAAGCAGTATAGACAAATCCCATGATCAGGACTTGAGGCACCGTGCAATCCCACCAGTCACAACAGCACATTCCGTGGAAGTTTTCACCGTAAAATATCTTGCCGTCAAACCAGCACAGTGTACATACAAATGTATATATTTACATTTTTTCAGAAAATGTATATATTTACTTCGACAAACCATTACATAAGCTATTCGCCCTTTTCAATACCATTGTGATTATTTTTTGTGTTAAAACTATGTATATGAGCCTATCTAAGCACTAAGCATGAATATAGGTGAGTGAGGTATGTAGCACAGTAGAACATTTTTTATGCTCACATCTTGCATACTTTGTCATCTTTACATTCGCCCTGCGGAAGGGAAATGCAGTCAGTAAACTGAAGCTGCTGAAATGTTCACTCGCAACCAGTATGATTACTGATTGGTACTGAGCACAGCATCAGGCAAAAGAAGTGAGCTGATGATCAGAAGGACAACTTACTGCAGCTTTTCTAGCGGAGGTCGACCTATCGTAGGTAGGAAAAAAGAGTGATCAAATTTGCTCACCCAATGCGAAATATTCAGTGCACATTTGCATTAAGTTTCGTTGAAGTTTTGATCCAACTACCACAACAAATGGAAGTACACTGTCATAAGTCAACCATGTGCAAAGTTCTTAGCACCTATACCTGTAATTTGCATTCGGTATTTCGCCCACACGCCATATATTGCATTTGCCATCGTAGCTACCTGCATAGAATTAGAAGATGAACAAAGAAGTACAGGTGTCAGCAAGAAGGTAAAACTTATCTCATTTGGAAAATGTTCTGCTTATATAAAAAGCATGAAGTGAATGGAACAAGACGATCATATGTTCTCTCTGTAAGTAGTGACTTACAGGTTGAACCTAGTAAGGCTGGCTCCAACAAGACCCTCTAAAAGGTCCTGTACCCTAAATTTAGAGGACGATGACATCCTCTACTCACTCCAGCAACGTCCTCTAAACGGTCCTCTAAATTTAGAGAACGCCGCTGGATCCTCTATATGTAGAGTTTCTCTAAACGGTTCTCTATCTATTTGAATACTTTAAACAACCGGTTTAATAAAACTAAAATATGTACAATACATTTGAAAGTATGACAAATACGTACGTACAAAAATTAAAAAATTAAAAATGTTTTTAATATAGGTATTTACATATAGAGGACGTGATTTAAAGGACGTTGTTGAAGAGAAAGTAGATATAGGAGATGGAATCTTTTAAAGAAGACTGTAAAGGACGGATATAGAGGATGTATATAGAGGACGTTGCTGGAGACAGTCTAACAGCATAAACCCAGTCGAGTCCTACTTCCTCGTACAATTTTCTAAATGCCTGCAATAATAACATAATAAATATTAGCATGAAACATACCTGATGCTTAGACTAAAAAGAATCAAAATTCTGACTTGGTCTTTTATTTGCCTTGGCATCACACTCATACTCTGTTAGAACAGTGTTTCAACTATGTTGATAGATCAGAGTATTCTACATCAAGTTCTTTAGAACATTGTTTCGAAGGTGTCGCCTAGGCACCAAGACGTACGCAGCTCCCCTTGGGAAACAGCGGCGGCATGTGGCCTAGGCATCGCCTAGGCGTGTAGGCGGACCCAGCACTAGCCTGGATCCTAGTCAACTTTTAAACGCTGCTTTAGAATGATTTACTGTGGTTAAACTACTGTGACAGTTTAGTGATTATAAGCTATGCATGTAATGCTGTCCTGAATCCTGTCAAGAAAACATAGCTTGCTTGGTGCTGGAAGAGAACAGCATTGATTTTGGCTTGTACAAACTCATCTATGCATTAACAGTTGCACATAGTTAAGTGAACACAAGGGAAACAGCTGTATCACAGTATTATGTTAAAGAAACTTCTAATCATTCATAAATAACATGTATAGCTCGGCCGGGGAGGGAAAGACCGTCCTCCCGGTATTATATTAAGAAGAGACCGAAACATGGTCCCGGCCGAGAAAATCCCCGAACCCTGGCCCCCATCACTAGCGGGCCGTCACCGCCCACTCTGCAACGGCCCAGCCGGAGGGTGGCGCGCAGGACGTAACCCGGGAGCGGACGGGGCACAGCGAGGGGATTTTTTTAACCAAGCCAGAAATTCGCCCCCGAGGGGAATCGAACCCAGGACCTGGAGGTGCTACTCGGAAGCCTTAACCATTACGCTAGAGGCCCTTTCGCATAACATGTATAGCTCAATTGGTCATTTCCTTCATTTGATGTAAAAAATTTCAGACAATCAGCCTAGTCTGATTTAACTATCCAACAGTTTATCTGGCATTAAGCAAGTAGACTGCCCATTGCAAAGTTAAATCCCCGACGACTTTGGTAGGACATGATGTTAATGTTCTACCTCAACATCTGTGATAACAGTTCCATCTGAAAGAATGGCATGTATCTTCCCCATGACCTGAGAAGAGGAAGGAAAAATATTTACTAGAAAATTAAATAAACATTGTACATGATCTCCTACCTTCTCGTATTCATCTCTCTGGCCACAATACAGAATGCGAACTTTCAATCTGGTCCCAGTAAACAAATTACTAATAAGAAGTCCTATATTCCCCCAGAAAGTGAATGGCAGGAACTGAGGAATAAATGGCACTCTAGCAGTGGAGTAAATGGTGGTCATACACTAGGCTCTTCATGATTTTAATATTTTTTTAGAACTTTTTGACAAAGCTTAGAAGCACAAATGCAAACAAGCTAGGAACCATGAGGAAGCAATTGAATTATCAGAATAGAAGTGCCCAGTACAAAATGGCAGCCATGAAATATTCAAAACCAAGTGTTTAAGCAAGGAAGAAAAAGATCATGATTCAATATTTTTTCAGTGGAACGCACTTGCCAAAAATTGCAAGAGTTATCTCTGTGTGTGCCATTATACTAATGAAAAGCAATGTTTACACCATAGCCTTTGGGAAACAAAACACGACATGACCAATTTCATTAACGAGAAATCATAAAGTGGGTGAGCAAGAAAAGTGAAATAAATTGAAGTGATACGCACAGTTTCATAATCAAGGCCTTGATTGTCATCTGGAGAGTAATCTTTAGAGCTTATGTCAACAAACTTTATTGCCCCATATGATTTGTTTCTTTCCCTCAGCATGTTTACCTGCACAGACATGAAATTACATGGAAGTTTAGCTGCAATGGTATCAGTATGATGGTCACCTTTTGTTTCAGCTATAAACAACATAAGTTAAGAAAATCCATCCAGGCTTGAATAAGTAAAAATAAGTCAAATGGCATGTGCCTTTCATGAGATAGTGATGCACATAAAGCTCTAACATGACTAGCACTAGTGATAGGGTCCTAAAATATACAGGAAAGGTTCATGGTGAAGAACTCCATGGTCTGCACCGAGTGCCACTGAAAAGATGGGTTTCCGATATCACAACTGAAGTTCTTTGATATAAAAGGTAAAGTATAGAGCTGGTGAAGATTTCATGGGAAAAGTTAATCAGGAAGTATCTGCTCAGGTATACAAACTGAAAGCTAAAGCATCTTTCAGAACATAAATATCACATGAGTTCAACAAGAATTTATCTACGGCATGTGATGATTAATAATCCATGCAATAATCTGTACTTTCCATTTGTCTCAGGCTCATGGCTGTCTACTCTCAGTAGTCAGTAGTTGATTAGGCATCAAGATCAGCGCTGGAAATGGAACTCAAAGAACTAATCAAAGTGGAATCAACATACCATTACTTAAAATATTCAAGGTAACTGAATGGTGCCCCTGGGATACCAAATAGATGCAGAAGATCTAGTTTCCACAACCGGGTGAGAAAAAAAGTAGTGAATGCAGTATGAATTACCCATACTGCCTGCTATACAATCAGCAATGCCATCATCGAGTGACATGTGCCCATTAATTCAACATGCTTACTAATCACTGCCTTATTGGAAAATAAGGCTATCTTCTTCCAGAAGCTGCATCGTAGAGTTCTAGCGCAACATACCTCACGCATACAGAGAGGGCAATCACCGTCATAGAGCATCTTGATCCTCCTAGTTTCAGATTTGCTATCGTCCTTCACGTCTGATGTAGGGGCTACTTTAATGTCGGAATGAACTTGGCACCTGAAAGCTGATGTACAATTCGTGCTTCATAACCTGATTATGCTGCATAAAAACATAGTCCTAACAGAACATTCTGGTACTTTATTAGGAGCCCAGAAATTCTACTTATTAAGTAACCCATGGTCCAGCAATGGAAGTATTTCTTCCAGGAATGCTGTAAAATCTGTAATTTTCTTCCTTTTGTTCTGTATTTTCACCCCCTCCGCTGGTATGCGGTATGCCAACTGGGTATGCACATGCACACGCATTATTTGATTATTTCCCAACGAGACATAATGCAGTAAAATTTGTGAGATCAAAGGCATACAGAATAACAAGTAAGAAGTAACCTAGGCCCCCCTCAGGCCTCAGCCCTCACCATAACAACACCAAAAGTCTGTACCTACTAGCTCCGATCGAAGCATCCGACTTGATCACAAGAAATTTCATGAGTAAGCACTGCACGACGATCCCCCCAATCCCCCTCTCCCTCACCATTAGCGCAGAGAAATTGGTGGGTGGGCAGCTTGCTCTTACCGTTCGGCGCGGCGGGAGGCGCCGATGCCGAGCACCGCGGCGGCCCACCGCCCCGGTGGCAGGGCGCGGGCCGCGGCGCGTGGCAGCGCCGCTCCCAGGCGGGCCAGCGAGCTCGCCATCGGCCTCTCTCTCTGTGTTCGTGAGCTGGTGGAGAGCGAGGAGGGCCTCGGGGCGCAGCGGTGAGCCGGTGACCTCCGGCTCCGGTTCAAATGGGTCGGCTCCTGGTCGGTCTCGCTCCATCGCGACGCGACGGTGCGCACTGCCCATGTGACCGTCTCCTACGGTCTCCACGGACAGCTTCGTGGATTGCCGCGTAGCCAAACGATTTCCCGATTTTAATACGAAAAGTTTAGTTAAAATTAACCCAAACAAACAAGTACCTAAAATACTTCATCCGTCTTAATTTATATTTTTTGTTGTTTTTATAGATACATGTCAATAAAAGTACTAGTTCTATTTCAAGTCATTAGATGTTTTTTTGCTAGATATAAATAGATTTTTACTATGTATTTAGATATGCCAAGTTGAGTATACGACCGAAGCATTAAGGGGTGTTTGGTTAGAGGGACTAAAGATTAGTCTCTAGTTTTTAGTCTCATTTAGTCCCTTTTTTGCCAAACACTAGGACTAAAACATGGACTAAAATGATTTAGTCTTTAGTCCTTCATATATGTGCTAAAAGGGACTAAACCATATTAATTCCACATTTACCCATCATTTAGTTCAATTGTACTAATAGCATTAGAATGTTAAAGGCCAATTTAGTCTTCTTATGAGTCATTTAATATATTCTTACTATTTTTAGCCCTAGAACCAAACATGTTAGGGACTAAACTTAACTTTAGTTCCTTAACTAAACTTTAGTCCCTAGACTAAAGAAACCAAACATGGCCTAAGATTGGGTGAAATTGAAAGCAGACAAGGATTGAATGAAGAGATGGATTAACAAGGTCAGGTGATACACTTTGAGGTTCTCACTATAAACTGTTGTGCATGTTATGGCTCTATATCCTTTAATAAAAAAATATCTTCTAGATCGGGAAATATTATTATAAAGGAGGAGAGGCTTTAGGAGCTCAGATTATGCTAGATGTATGTAAGTCATTTAAGTTTGTTTTACTCCTACATTTGACGACTGAAATATTTGGATAGACAAATAATTTATGCAATATTTTACAAAGGAGAGAGAGCACGACACTGTGAATGCAATAGATCTTATTTGAGTTCACAGAGTTAGAACTTGATGTTCTAAGAGATGATTGCGGATGGCAAGAATTTTAAGGGAAGGGCACTTGATTTTTGTGTGAAACACGAAGTTAAAGTGGTTGATATGGCCGGGAAGTACAAACCAATCCAAAGATCAAAAAGTTCTATAAAAATGTTTACAGAGTGAAGTTTGAAATAGAGGACGAAACAATGAATGAGATGTGGTAGCTGCTGAAGACAGCCTAAGTCTTTTGTGTGTAATTTTTTTAAATGCCCAACTTCAAAACCTGGGCTTGTCCCTTGCGCACACGTGCTTAATAGAATTTAGGGCTTCAAATGAGGGCTTGTTTGAGAGGGCTCCCAAACCGGCTCTGGCTCTTGGAGGAGCCCTCCCAAACGGTTTTAAAAAAAGAACTTCCAACAAAGAGCACTGAGGAGCTAGAATCATTTTTATAGAGAGGAGCCGGAGCCAAAAAAATGGCTCTTAGCGGCTCCTCTCACTCTACTTCTCTCGGGTCAAGAGGAGCCGTTTTGGCAAACGATTTGTTAAAAAATACGAGTTTTTATAGAGGAGCTGTTTTTGAAGAGAAGCCACAGCCAGAGTTATTTTTAGAGGAGCCGGAGCCGTGCCAAACGAGGCCCTGAGCCCTCAATTTGGCTCCCATATTTTCGTCCTTCTCTCAACCTGGTTAGCCTAGGTCCTAGGGACACAATGTTAGGTTGCAACATGTGGGTGGGGGCTAGAGATGACTACGTGAGCGTTTTATAATAGGCCTGTTTCTTTTTATTTTGCATTTGTCTAAAAACGCGATCGGGGATGTGATAAAAGCTTTGTTGGTGTTATTACATGTTTATTTAGGTAAAAAAAGAGTTGATTCATCCGGTAAACATATCATAAAGCACAGATAATGTCCTGTACTTCTGTTGTGGTTAGCTACATCACAAAGTACGCATAACCAATATCACTTGTCCTAATAATAATGATTGCTTGTTTAGAACATAACATGACAGAATCATATGTAGGTCCTGTTTGTACCTCTAGAGCTAACAATTAGACAGCTAATAAATTATTAGCTAGGGGTAGGTAACAATTAGCTGAGGTTGTTTGGAACCTTCTGCAGACTGCGACTACTTTTAGTAGCTCTAGAGAGATTCTAAATAAAACCTTAACTAAGACATTTACACCTATCATCATCATCATCAAAGAAAAAGGCTGAGACCTCGTATATACAGAGACTAATGGAAGTCGCTGCAGATGGCAGTCATAAAATTGGAACCAGGGATGGATACAAGCTTCGGACCACCCGCTCTATTATCTAGAGCATGACACATTCATCTATAGTTATCTAGATCAGCTCAGGACGCAATTGAATGTGAATCCGCCTTTGAATGGAACGGAAACATAGGATACATAATTACATAAAATAATCCATTCCACAGGATTAACTTAATTTAAAAGTAACCATCCGAATTTTCCTTCCTTTTTCTCTACAACTATTAAGAGCCAATTGTAGACCGCCCCCGCCTCCTCTACGCCCGCACGCCGCAAATCCCGTCGCCCCCGGTCCCCTCGGTCGTCTCCCTCTCCGGAAACCCCGCCTCCGCGATCCTCAAGCACGCAAATCCCTACGCGAATGGCGACGTGACCGTTTCAACCGCCGCGAGCCGCCCGCCGCATGCCAAGCTGCTACCTCTGCGAAATCCCTCGCCCAGCTACTACCTCCGCGCACCAGATCCACGCCAACATCCACGCCCAGATCCAGTGCACAGGATGGCCCCGCCTCCCCCTCTCCGCGATCCGCGCGTGCCCTAGCCTAGCTGAGCGCTCCACGAAATCCACGCCCTCCTCGCAGAGGAGTATGCCCTGATCCGTGGCGTCCCGCTCCAGCGCCTCGATGGCATTCACGCCGGAGGTCTGCGTCAGCCACCCCAGCGCCTCGATGGCGGCGTCCCGCTCCGCGAGCTGCTTGTTCCGCTTCGGCTTCCCCACGAACTGCATCCCCTTGAACTCCACCACGGCCCTGAACTCGTTCGTCTTGAGGTGCTTCGTCTTGTACCTGGGCGGGGTGTGGCCGGCCCGCATCAGCAGCGTATGCAGCAGGCTCTTGGGGTTCATCCCGTCCTTTATGAGGTTGCTCTTGCCGTCGTCCTCGGGGCTCCGGAGCCTGGCCCGGCTCGTCTCGCGGCCGAACACGAACCTCCCTTCGCACAGGTCGCCGGCGGCGAGCTCTTGTACGGCGAATAGGATGTACTTGCCTTCCTTGTGGATGTCGAAGTTTGGGTCTTCAAGCTGGACTCGAACAAATAAATTGTCGGATCACGCAACAAGTATCACATTCAGACTGTTGACTGAAACAAAGCACATATCACTGCTCAAAGACTGTCAATTTTATTGCATACCAGAAGGGTTTCTACTAATGTTTGTTATTATCGTTCACTAGAAAATGTTTGTTATTATCGTTCACTAGAAAATGGAAATGCATATCGACAATCTAGAGAACTTTGAAAAGTGAACCGATTTGACTGCATGACTCACCTTCTGCTGTATAAGTTTATCGAGTTCTTCTTTAAGTTGCAGGTAGCATTCAGACAGGCTGGGGTCCATGAAGAAATCAATGTAGCCATCGAGCATCTTCAAGTGCCCGGCCTGAAACATAACAGCTAGAAGCCATAAAGCTCCTGCAGCGATCAGGGACACCTTTAACCGACAAGCTTAAACCTCTAATAGGCTCTTCTTCTAGCCACAGATCAGCCTGCTGGACCAGTTTCAGCGACACCTAAGGTGTGATGTGCCTTTTCATATTTTCCTACAAGAATATTCCTTAACTTTGTGCTTTGTTTTTGCATGTCAAAAGACTTGTTGTTATGGCATGCAAGTTACTTAAACATATAAAATAAAGAATATTCTCATATGAATATAACACAATAAGAGTCATGTAGCTTGGTTACTGTTTCAGTCTTGCATCAACACAATTCATTTATTGTTTATCTTCAGGAAAGTAGCACATGGAATTTATTCCTTAGTGATGATCCATTTTTCTCTATTTAACATTGTATGTATGTTTTTTCATGTTGGGCTCTCAATTCTCAAGTAGCTTTATTTTACAATGAAAATTTCATTTTTGAAACAAGTTATTGAATACATTTGTGTCAGTGGACAGTTGCAAGTTGCATTGGTTCAGAATTTTCAGATCTTGATTACCATCAGCCATTTTTTAAGAAAAATACAATCTATTGCCGTTGTATACTTATCAGATGCTGGTTATACTCTCAGGTACCTTATACTAGAGATGACAATAAGTTCAATGATGCCATTTATTATGAAGACTTATGTGTGGTCATGCTAACATGACATTCGAGAATTACGAAGAGTTATTTGGTACCTCTCACATTCGAACTGAGGAACTCTTTGATGACACCGGAATTGATAGTTACTTTTAAATGAAGGAAACATTGCTTTTTGCTCAATCGACAAATAAGATTGGACATTGTTTTACCATCCTAGAGCGGAGCTGGTCTCTGTTGCTGCAGTGATGAGTAGCAGAAGCCACTTCTTGTTGTTCCTCGTGATAAGTCGAAGCACTTCTACTCTTAAGTTTTGGGCCTCCTCTAATCTTGCCCACATTATTCTTCTGTATTTTCACTGCGATTCATGATTTTATTCACTTGTCGAGTTTGCTTTTACTACCAATGAAAGAGCGGATGTGAGGCTTTATCATGGTGATACAGGTCTGCAATCTATGGCATACTAGGTTGGAGAAAATTCCCCTATGTGTTGTATGCAAACCGTGTATTTGCTAGAGAAGCCTTTAGCTCGCATCAGAAAGATATATAACTTTCTGTTTGACAGGAATGACTCAGTAATTGGGAGTCAACTGGAATTAAAATAATATCAGCCTTAGCTAAATGATAGTTGGAAAGGTGAATGAGGATATGTTTAGGTAATACAAGAAATACTCCACCATTGTGTTATCTTTATTGCATGTTTGTTGCTACACACCCAAGACATCCTTTTAATGATATTAAATTTGTGACATGCATTCTTTAGAAGCAAGAACACAATAAATCCATCTTCTACAGGAGCCATACTTTGTGGACCGAATGAAATGATGACAGCTGGAAAGGTGAACGCGTATATATTCAGGTAATACAAGAAATACTCCACCATTGTTTTATCTTATTGTAGGTTTGCTGCTACACACCTGAGACATACTTTTCTCTAGCGTAACTGCAGGAGAGAAGAGAAGCCCCGCAACCCTAGGTCGTTGCCTCTCTTCCTCTCAGGTTCCACTCGTCCGCGCGACGCAACGCGATGACACCGGAGGTATTCCTCTCTCCTGCTCCTCCTATACATGATCTTTTATTTCCTCGTCGTGGATCATTCGTTGCTCCTCCTATATAGGATCTTTTATTTGGGTGGCAGATCTGTCTATTGCAGAAGTGCTCATGCGCAGACGACATCGAAGCGACCGAGGGTGGCGAGGAGCGAGACGAGAAGTCGAAGTCCAGGCATCCAGGGCCTCCCTTGCTTCCGTCGGCGTCGCAGAGCGGAGACACTTACGCGCGCTCGAGGTCGTCGAGATCGGGATCCCCTGCGGCGGCTCCTGCGGCAGCCGCGACGGCGAGCAGGGCCAGCGCCGCCACGCTGATCCCTGGGGCACACCGCCCACGCCACGTCCCCTACGCAGACGAAACAAACCATCACCTTTTGTCCGTTTGGGCTCTTCTAGCATCGATGATCCTCCACAGTTTATTGACTTTGGAAGCTCACAAATCCTTTTTTCTCTCTGCTGCCCGTTGGCTCGGTTGCCATAGATTCACAGATTTCTGCGTGTAAAATTGCTCTGATTCACCATGTTTACCCCCATCTACACTTCAATCTTTTCCGCAAAATTTATCAGTTTTGGCTTGATCCCAAGCAATTTAGGCACGATGTTGTTGTCAAGGTTTGTGCCTAACATGTTATATGCTCTGGACGCCTGCAAGATGCCATCTCAAGTCATGGATCCGAGGCGCCACCTCTCCCAGTTCAGCAATCCAACCGTGGTTGCGTCCTCCTTCTCTGAGGAGCAGTTTCGCCTTCCCACAGAGGTAATAATCTGCAGTTGCAGAATTGTTGCCCCATTTATTGTTTGTGTGCCTGCAGGTGGGGCGAGCAGTGAGACGACGTGTTCGATGCTCTGGTTGGAGACTTCATGAAGCCCAGGATACAGGAGGTGGACCAGCTCCTCAAGCTCGTCGTCAATGTCACCGTCTACAACAGACAGGTATTCTGACTGATTGAACCAAACAAACTCACTGAACGAGTGACTGACGAAACTGATCCATGGTTGGCATTACCACCACAAGCTTCAGCAATCCAACCGTGGTTGTGTCCTCCTTCTCTGAGGAGCAGTTTCGCCTTCCCACAGAGGTAATAATCTGCAGTTGCAGAATTGTTGCCCCATTTATTGTTTTTCTGTTTTTGTTAGCTTATGCTAAGACCAGTGATGCCTTTATTGTCTTAGTTCATGTTCGATACCTATCATTTTGTTATTTGATCATCTTTCTTGAGTCTTGACTATGGTATGCACTGATTTTTTTAATCTGTCTTTGCAGAGGCAGGTCAGATTTTGGAAGCAGGAGTCGCTGCATCACATTGGTGAGTACTGAATTTGATTTAATATCCCTTAGCTTTGTGCTCATTTCCATGCAAAGGATGCCCTGTGGCTGCAAAAATTCACGCGTTGTTGTGGGGGCATTTTGTGCATTAACAGTCACAACATTTTATGCATGACTAAATAGCATAAATAATTTGTTTGTGTGTGATGAATATGATTTTAGCTTACCCTAACTTTACGGGAATAATAGGTTTTGTTTTTGGTGTTGTCCTGATGGACATGATTTGTTGCACTTTCCATTTGATGTTTCTGTATTTAGGTCAAGCCATTTGTGTGAAAGGTCAAGCTGGTTAGGAATGACTAGAATGTATGTGTGCCTGCAGGTGGGGCGAGCAGTCAGACGACGTGTTCGATGCTCTGGCTGGAGACTTCATGAAGCCCAGGATACAGGAGGTGGACCAGCTCCTCAAGCTCGGCGTCAATGTCACCGTCTACAGCGGACAGGTATTCTGACTGATTGAACCAAACAAACTCACTGAACGAGTGACTGACGAAACTGATCCATGGTTGGCATTACCACCACAAGCTTGCCTGTTTGATCTGCTCTGCTTTTTCTTGGACATATGGATCTCCTTATTGTTTGCAAATAAAATAACTTGGCCATTAGATAGTACTAACAAGTCTTTCTTTCTCTCTCTCTCTCTCTCTCTTGCAGGTCGACCTCATCTGGGCGACCAAAGGCACCATGGACTGGGTTCAGAAGCTCAAGTAAGTGTAGTCTCTCTGATCTCACACGCACAATGTGCACTCTGTCTAGCATCTAGCTCTGGTCACAATTCACAACACAAGTGGCCTAGCCTCCTAGCTTACTGATCCGATGCCTCCTGCTGCTGCTGCTTTTGTCATCCATCAGGTTGGACGGCCTCAACAGTTTCCTGAGCTCTCCCAGAACGCCCATCTACTGCAACAAGGAGGGGCAGTCCGGCACCCAGGCCTTCGTCAAGTCCTACAAGAACCTCAACTTCTACTGGATACTCGAAGCCGGACACATGGTAATTAACGAATGGTAACCCACGCACCCCTTTGTTTTGGTTGTTGCATTAGCACTCACATATATATCGCCGTGACCAAGCTGAGAAGGTGACGCGCCATCCACCCTGATGCATACTCGCTCGTCCAGTGAGTGCATAAGCTGGAAATAGCGTGCATTCATGCAGTTGGTGAGATATAGCTTCTTCGTGCCCACGTGCACCAGAAACGCTCCATGCATCTGCCTGTTGCTCCATTCATGATTCCCTCTCCTCTCTCAATGAAGAGAGACAAGACTCCGGCCACAGGCCAGCCGGGCACACACATGCACCAACAGTGATATGTAGACAGACAGATTCCTAGATTGTAGGCAGCTAGCTAGGACAGCATCAGGCAGGGAACTGCTTTGCTGTCTTCTTGAATGTCTTTATATAGACTGGACTTATTAGGACTGATTTGGTGAACAGGGGAATGGAGGAGCTTATGGGAAAGGAATCTCCTCGCTCTTCAATTTTGATTCCTTCTTCATAGATCTCCTTCATTTCTCTGTCCACCTAAAGAGAAAAAGATTTAAATGTTTTCTGCATAATGTTCCACTTCCTGTTTTCATGCTGATGGCAACAATGGACAGGTACCTCTGGACAACCCTTGCCCTGCGCTCAAGATGCTGGCTGACATTACGCGATCTCCTGCCGAGTAACAGGAGGAAGCAAACAAGGCGATGGAATGGAACGACCTGACACCAGTTCTTCAAGATTCTTCTCTTTTAAAGTTCCGTAGCACTTCATTCATTCAGTCAGCCAGTCTATCTTTTCATACAGTCAGAGAAAAATAAATCATTGGTGGTAGCATTCATACATGCAACAATAAACAAACACAAAGGAAAAGATAGTGATAGGATCAAACAGATATTTAATTCGGCAGATATTATTGTGTAGCACCGCTGTAGAGCTTGCAGCTGAATTTCCAACATGATGATCTGATTGACAGTGCCTTCTGCTGTCTCAACTCAACACTTGAGCTGACCCGATCTCGCCTCCTTCCTACATTGCCTCTGATCCCTTGTATTAATCGGTAACGACTAATATGCAATTAGACCTTAGGTACAAGCATGCAAACGAGCATCCTATTCTGTTTGATCATGATTTAATTGTATATATAGTTATAGTTTTTTAGTAGCTTCTTTATAAATCTATACGAATTGGTGGAAATATTTAAGTGTTAAATGTGACATATGTTTAGATCATGATGTAATGGATCACGATGCTCGCTTGCATTTATCCGTGTTAAATTGTCTTATACAGATCGGTACAATGCTCAAAGCAGATCCAATGCAGCATAAGTATTTCTATCTCCGTCCAACAAAGTACGACATTTCAGTTTTGTTCTGAGTCGTATAATCAAAGTAAGGCATCTACAGAGAGAATCATTCTTATCTATGGCACCGAATAGAGTAACTAGCTAGAGAAATATATTCCATTATCTATCTAAAATGGTACGTATTTCTTTGCTATTATAAATTAGTTGTTGTTGGTCTCATCCCATGCAGATGCCTTGCGACCGAAGTTTGTCTCGTTTGGGTGGATGTATGTTACAATAAGTTTTTTCTCTGTACACAACTCGTGTCCACTTTTTTAATTTTCTTAGACAGCTTGTTTGAGGATCATCTTTTCCTTGCTTTTTTATATTATTCTAGATTTATTTGGATTGTCAGGCTTGTTCGATTAAGAGCGGATTGAAAAGGATCGAAGGAGATTGAATCCCTTGCTAGATCCCCTTCGCCCCATGCAATCGAACAAAGCTTTATTCGTTTTTAGCTTGTGTTATGAGGACTCTCATAATTATATCGTATAATTCTATTCTTAATAAAACCAGTAGTTGACCAAGGGGAGGCAAAGTGGATCATGCCCCACTCAATTTTTAAAACCTATTATATCTAATGTTCATTTATATAGAAAAACTAAAGTTTTGTGTGGGCTAAGACAGCCCGTCCTAGGCCTCCTCGTCTAGATCAGCTCAATTCTCCCTCTTCTCATCCACTAGCACTTCGTAGTGTCGCCGCACCTCCTCTGTCCGCGTCGGGCGAGGATGACGATCACGAGATCTGCTCGGATGATAGAAAGGAGGGGCGGAGGGTTTGCTACCTGGAGTAATCGAGCTTGGGTGTGGACTTCTTCTCGACGTCGAGGACAACAGTGTTCATGCCGCGGACGGTCTCAAGAGCGTACTCCACCTAGAAGATGTGGCCGCCATTGGCTGCGGGGCCGCCATGCCTCCAGTGGCGCTGCCCGACAAGGAGGCTGGGTATTTGGGGGATTATTGGCGAAGCATCATGGCTCCCGACGAAGCAGGGGCTGCGACTAGCGCGTTGGACGTTGCTGGGGGCTGTCTGATACTGGCGGTGGCTGCTGCCTGGGGGCAACGACAGAGCTCATGATCGTCGAGACCTTTGATACCAAATTGGTAGGAGCCACGTTCCCTATCCCGACAATATGTTTCCGTTGCAACGCACGGGTATCCACCTAGTTATAGTATATGACTGTATTAAAGTTTTGTAAAACATGCAAGAAAGCTTACAGACAAGGTGGTCCGATATTACAAGCTCTCTCTTCTTGATAGATTATATTTTTATGAGGATGGCCCCTCTTCTAAAGAACCAAAGTGAGATTTCTAACCTTAGAAGTAACATAAAAGTGAGTATTCAGTTCTATGATGAGAATGATTGCTGGAGAGAACAAATGTGTCATTGGTGGTAAGTGAACCACGCCTCTTTTATGCAACGTAAGAAACAGACTTGCTAATAAACTAAGGTCTAGCAAGGTGGTCTTGGACCTAGTCTCTAGTTAAATATAGTTTGCAGAGTTTTGACCATCTATTTTGCTATTGGATTATTGAACTCTAGTTACCTAAAATTGTTTCGGATTACATACTGGAATCGACTATAGAGTTATAGACCTATACGTAATTTATAGAAGACAAGTTTTATGTAATTTATTGTAGCAGTGTTCTTCTATATCCTAAACTTAATTTTAGGGTATTTTTAAATCAATTTATGGGAGATGTAATATAAGAAATCCGGTGAAAATGTAATAGAGGCATCAATTTGACAATCTGCAGTAACTGGACGGATGGACGATGTGTGGAAGGTAGAAAGGCAATTCAGGATGCAGGGATGCAATTGGCTGCCTCCTTTTCATCACTGACTGAGTTTTTGGCTTAGCCAATGGACTACATTTGGAAGCAGCCTAGTTAGAATTACTCATTATAAACTATTAGCAAAAAGGCCCTGATTAGAAAATAGGAACAATAATATATGAACAGGCTCGACTACTGCATACTGGCCTCAAATATTGCATCTCTGGAGTGTTCATATTCTCGGGATAGTACACCTACATTAATCAAAAAAGCCATTTCCTGCAGTCAGGGCCTGGAACTTAGTAAAGCAAGAGATGCATGTCTCGATGCTGTCAAGCAGGTGCAAGATCAGCCAGGAAGAGCATCTATTTTCTACAGCACCTCTGTTAAGTCCATTATTTATATAAAAAAATGACCGAGAAGCATACAGCTTTGCACTTCCACAGAGCTTGAGATGTGCCTCCGTGTAGTCATCAATGAAAGCCTTCTCATCCTATAATGAGACCAACAATTAGCATTCTCTTACATGTCTCCAAACTCTAGATGCATTGAACTGGAGGCATACCGCAACATATTTCTCACTTGGGAGCTGAAGAAGGCCCTCGTCACCACTCACAAGTTCCCAATAAAAATATCGGATAAATAATTAGGTCCGGGAGGGTTTCACTTTAAAAATTGTAGCTTCAGTTTTACAGTTTCACAGTGAAACAATTTCAATAGATTGGTGAGGCGGGGTTCAAGAGTATTTGACTTGCACATAGACTATAGCTTCTATAGTATAATTAATTTTTATGATTTTTTTTTAATTACCCTTAATGACTAGTGGGTGGAGAAAGAGATCTAAATCCGTAAGTAATGTAACCAATGACATGGTGGATATTTTTTGTGCAAATTCACGGGGATATATGAAAACAATGTTTTTTAGCACCCTTTGAGAAGCTTCAAAAATTTCATAAAATTGATCTTTAGTTTTAGTTTTTTTTTTAACTAGAGCTCGTAGAGCTGTACCTGTTTAGATAGAATAAGCTGAAATAGATTTGAAATTATTGAAATAAAGCTCTTCCAAATAGGACCTTAGTGTCCAATGACATTCAACTGCCTAGATGAGATAACAAAGGTAGTTACAAAGCATCTCTTAATTAATTATAATTACTTCATTAAGCAAGCTATAGACTCACTTGAAGTAAGAGCTGTCAAAGACCAAAGGCGAGTCGGAGGTCGGTGGTTCTGGAGGAGGGTTTGGCGCTGCAACTTGCGAGACGAGAGCGACAGAGCGATCTAGCCGTGAAATTGCAATCTGACGGTGGGAGTTATTTCTACTAACGTGGCCATCCGCAGGAGCAGAGAATCTCACTCACTTTTATTAATAAAAAATAAAATAAAATAAATAAAAGGGATTTTCCACCCCTTCTCTTCCGCACACAAAAGAAACCCGGAAAAGCAGACCCCCCACTGTTCGCGTCCCGCGTAAGCATCACGCGAGTTGTCGGCGCCGGCGGATCCGTGATCGGACGGCCCATATCCGTCCGTTGCCCTTTAAAGTGTCCCATGGGCACATCTAGGACCCGGCCCAAATCCCCCGACTCCTCGCTTCCTCCCGTTCCGTCGCCGCCGCGCGCCTCGGAGAAGAGATAGAGGCGGCCGCTGCATCGACCCCGCGCCACCCCCGCCTGCCTCCCCCGGCACCGATCGGTACGGCCACCTCCCTCGATTCGATTGGCTCTAACTACGGAACCCTACCCTAGGTTCGATTTGATCTGTGGATTTTGGGGGATTTTGTTTAGGGTTTGATCGATGGCGTCGAAGAGGATCCTGAAGGAGTTGAAGGACCTGCAGAAGGACCCGCCCACCTCCTGCAGCGCAGGTGATTTACTCTCTAGCGCTCTGGTTTGTGTCCAGATCTTGCGGAATTGTGTTGCGATGCGCCCGTCGTCCGTGTGTGCTTGAGTTGTAGGTTGGTGTCTGTGTCCTCGGATTATGATTAATGCGGTTAGACCTCTAGTTAATTGTATCGGTCGCATGCTAATTTTCTCGAGTACCCTGATGTGGTTATTTTATTACGTTTGTTTTAATATTCTGCGTGGTTGATTCAGAACTACTTGGCTGTGCCTACATGTTCCACACTTCCACAGCACTGAGTTGAAATCTAACATAAGCAAGTCAAGGTCCAGACACGTTTAACTATTTTCTATGCATATATTTTGTACTTTAAAGTCTTCTTTTTTACTTTTAAGTCTTCTTTTACTGTCTCTTTTCATGTTAACTTCAGCCTCTCTTCCTATTACTATCTCTTTTTATGATGCTATTATGATGTACCCAGAGAGATCTCCGCTGCACATGTCCAAACCATCTTAACTGGTTAACAAACCTTTTTTTTTTCAACCGGTGCTATTACTAGCCTATCATATATAGTATCGTTTTGGGTTTTCATCTCTTCTTGTATGGCCATAAATCTGAGGCAACACAGGCAAATATTCTGTACATACAACATGCAGGTCTAATTGTTGTTGTTTTTAAATTTGTCTTTTAGCTTCTGTGGTACCCTCGTCACATAGAATGCCATATGCTTGAAGCCGCTTCATTTATGCTGCTTCGGTTTTATGGCTAACATCTTCATTAGTCTCCTCTTCTCAGTAGCATTGATCCTAAATACCGAAAGATATTCTTCCTGGACACTACTTGACCTTCCAAACTAACTGCCTTTTCATCTGTAGTAGTGCTGAAGTCGCATCTTATCTATTCGGTTTTAGTTAGTAATTTTAAAACTTTGGGCTCCACTTGGTTCATGTATAGTAGAATCAACCGTCAGTTAAAATAAACACAAGGGGTCTTCCCATGACATGATTTGTTAGCAAGGATGTCCATTGAGGTTGTGATGCACCTTACATTTGTTTTATTCATGTATAACTTTGTAAGCATACTGATGTCTTTTATTTGGTCTGATATGGATATTGCATATGTGTTGGTAACTTGGTATTGTTGAAATGTTTGTTCTATATGATCCAATCATATTCTAAAGCCACCATTGAGTCTCGATTTGTTTTACTTAACATTTGTAGTCACCTATCTGTGTGTTGCACTAACTATTCTTAATTGTCAGGTCCTGTTGGTGAGGACATGTTCCATTGGCAAGCGACCATCATGGGGCCTTCGGACAGCCCATTTGCAGGTGGGGTATTCTTGGTGAACATTCACTTCCCACCGGATTACCCTTTCAAGCCACCAAAGGTATTTTCTCTAATTTTTGATTTCTAATGCCACCTCTACCTGTATATTTAGATTCCTAGAGTTACAATTGTGCATATGGTAACTTTTGAAACAGTTACAATGTTTTAATGTGAAGATGATATGCTTATCTGCAGGTGTCTTTCCGCACCAAGGTTTTCCACCCGAACATCAACAGCAACGGCAGCATTTGCCTTGACATTCTTAAGGAACAGTGGAGTCCTGCTTTAACTATCTCAAAGGTAAATTGTCTACATTGTTTATATTGTGAGTTCTGGCTGCACTCTGATCCACCTGAATCCTCCGAGGTTTTGAGGCCTTACTTTTGGCTCCACCCCAACAAAGGTGGATTGAGATGGATTTGGGTGTAGCCAAACAAGAACTGAGACGGATAGTGGATTGCAACCAAACAAGTTCTTGGCATTTTTCGGACTAATTTTCTTTACTCCATGAGGAGTTGTGGTTAGCTAATATGATATTGTGGTTATGTTCCTTGAGAACAGTATGTTCAAGATAGTTTTGTCTGTTTACTGATCTGTTCTGTTCTGTATTAACAGGTTCTCCTGTCAATCTGCTCACTGCTCACGGACCCAAACCCTGATGATCCTCTTGTCCCTGAGATTGCTCACATGTACAAGACCGACAGGGCCAAGTATGAGTCCACCGCACGCTCCTGGACACAGAAGTATGCCATGGGCTAGAAGCAAGGCTAAAAGCTGGCCAAACTGGTGAATGTGCCGGACCCCAAATCGTTATCACCTAAATAACCAGTCAAGTCGCAAGTATGAATGGACTTTTGAGGACCATTGTGCCCTGTTGAACTCATGTATTACCTTGTGAAGTCCGTTGTGTCTGGTTTCTACCTGACCGTTTCGTTATCTGATGCTGTTTCTTTAATATCTGATGCTGCTTCATTAACCATACTTCTATATGGTTTGTGGTGTTGCTGTTTGTTTAATCTGTCAGCTGCTTGACGTTTCACTGAAAGAAAGACGTTCCAGTGAGCGCAGAAAAAGTTGGTGATTCGGTGAGAAACGTTACAACCTTATCACATGCTCTGAATTTCGCCAAAGTGGGTAGATGCTTGTGATTATATAACTACAGATTTGCGAGGCAAAGCTGGAGTTCTGAGTAGGGCATGGTATTTTGTGTTTTGCTGAGAAGTTGTCATCACTATGCGATAAGTTGCAATTACTTTTAGCTTAGCAGATAGCAGAAGGAATCAAACCTGGGTGGAACAGGTGAACAGGTTCAGTGGTGGGTTCGATGACTATGGGGTGTGTATGCTCGTAGTCGGAGTATGAATGTCGTAACCCTGAAACTACATGGTTTTCTACTTTTATTAATTAGGGTGAGATACGATAATAGAAATAAGGATGGGTGTTACTAGGGAAAACAGCGATATGATAATAGAATTAAGGAGGAAAGAAATTTGTTTTTTTATATTTATTAATCCCCAGCCTATTTTTTATCTCACTCTATATTTCACTTCATTTTAAACTTTACTCTGCGATGAAGATGACGTAAGGATACCAACTTAGCGAAATGGCGATATGATATTGATTTCAAAGCAGATCGAGATACACGGATGGATGGCAGATTTTCTCTCTCTATTTCACTTCATTTTAAACTTTTCTCTGCATACCTTGCACAATCGTTTACACGGTCTACGGAGATGGCATGAGCCTACCAACTTAGCGAAATGGCGATATGATATTGATTTCCTCGCAGATCGAGATGCACGAATGGATGGATGGCATGTGTGAGAAAACACATGATAAAATTTTATTTTAAAATTATACAGATTAGCAATATGGTTTCTACGTGTATGTGTCTAGGTAACTTGCAAATATAAAAATTAACTTATACTTTCTCGAGATCAAATTATAAGACATTCTAATTTTCCTCCAGCCCAACTTAAAATTAAATCATCTCCAGTTTTCTATCACATTCAAATAATAAGACAACATTATCTATAATTTTAATTAAACTTAAGATACTTTGCCTGCTTTAACTGTCAAAAAATTTAAACAACTTACAATCCAAAATGAAGGGAATAATTTGTAAGTAAGGACTACCTAAGTTTATAGAGAATATTAACAGCTAGATACATTGTAGAAGAATATATGTACTACGAGAATATCATAAATATTTCTCTTCTTTCTGTAAATTTAACCAAAGAATGGTTTGACTTAGAAGAAATTTAAATTCCTTGTATTTGCGGAGGGTGGTATTCAACCTTCCCCAAGACCCCAACCCCCACCTAAAACTGACTGCAAGCTCTAACCATTACCAATCCAAGAACAACAGCAATAAAGACATATCTCATTTATAAAATGATTTATTGCGTTTTACAACATTTAGAACTGTACCAAATTTCATGAGACATATATAGCTATAAACAAAGACTCATGCTCAATAACTAATTAATCGTTCCACTTAAAATTAAAACGAGACAACTGCGCTTTTGCCAACAACCTATAACCACAACGAACTTACCAAAACATCCTATAACAACACCACCAAATGATGCACTGGCTCATAATCCATATATGCATGATATGGACGTGAATATATACTGGGCATGAATGCTCATGCTTCTATATACTGGTGGAGGCTCAGTGGAGCATGGACCGGATGTTATGTCCGTATTTTTGATGCGGGGAACTCTTTAAGTTTCTTGCTCGTGACTTGTGTCTGAGATTTTCATTACCAGGAATTGGCAAACAATGTACCACTCCGGCCTGTCTTCTGACGGAATTGTTTCTTCTTTGCACACCATGCCTCAGTGAAAGTACTCACCTAAAGTTAAAGCAGACACTAGTAAGTGAAATTAACACGAATGATGAAATTAAATTTGACACATAAAAAATCGAGGTTTCATGTCCTTACGTTGCTGATCATCTTTGCACCAAACCAGGCAGAATCAGTGCCAAATGAAGGGGGGAGTACTCTTATTCCTTCTGACATATAAGGTGGAAGAAGTTGGTGAAGCTCTTTCTCCAGCCTCTCTGTTGTATTACATGATATCCATCAGTGACCCAAATAAAATAGATCTAGAATAAATAGCATTACCAATCATTATTCCATTTTTGTTTTGATACCAAGTAACATCTAAAGAGTATATCAGACCTATATTATGCATAGGAAAAGTACCTGGTAAACCAGGCAAGCACGACGAACCACCAGCTAAAATGACCGTCTTGTACCAGCTGTCATCACCAACCGTTCCTGAAACATAGCAGTGATCCATACATAGAGATACTGCTTTATGCAAGCCCATAGCACGCCTGCAAGGGCAAGATCAACATTGACCAACCATAACTAAACTGTAATCGATGCACAAATCAAACAATATCTGAATATTTCGCACATTCCTCCCATATGGGGCTGAAATAGGATTTCTGGAGTCTTGAATCTCTCTTCCGACAGAGTGAAACACCCTTCACCATCGATCTCGCAGGACGCTTGTGTATCTTTACGCAATTCAGCTTCATAATCAGCAGCTACGTAGCAAAGTTTCTTCACATGAGAGAGAAAGAGTCAGAAGAAGCCAGAGATTGGCTTCAGTCTAAATATAATTATCATGTCTGTAGCTATTAGTAAGATTCTTAAAAGAATATCTCTACTGCAAACAACTTTAACATTGTAGCGTAAACAAATTTTACCTCCTTGATGGTTCGAACAGTGTACAGTGACTCACAGGATATATTTCTCCGCTGCATCAACTCCTTGAGAAATCCAGTGAGTTTAAGGGCACCTTGCCCCACAGTTTCAACACCTATCTCATACATTACCCTACCTTGAAAGACTGTTGAAAACATATTATCAGAATGGTAAAATGTAAATGACATTGATATGTGCAGCTGAAAGATGCAGACGCCAAACAGTATGGCTAATGTTCCCCACACGCACGAAAGCACACAGTAAATACTTGAAAAAACTTAATAATATCGGTATGGACAATTACTTACTGGGAACAACAGAAGTCGTATTGAATCCAATGTGCACAACAATACCAGAGGTCCGTTTAGAAGCATACAAAGATAGAACTGCCTAGAAACCAAATGCCAGTGAGCTCATGCTCATAAAAGTATACTCAAAGATAGTTTGTAAATATGTTGTGCAAATGAATGACATACAAATTACAAAGAATTGAACATCAAACAATATTTGACACTTGGGCATGAAGAAATATGGTGTTTCTACAACATAATATGGATTATCATTAAGATGTGATATTTAATATTATTTAAACACAAAGGTCACAGTTGGATAGTTCAAGCTTTGACTAAAACTCATGGTTCCGATGTCGTGTAATTACATATATTAACTCACGGAAGCAAAATCATTAGGACAAAGGTGCTTCAAGAAAGGAGCAACAACTGATTAAATAGAAAACATGAGGTAGTAAAAAGGAATCATGTTGGTTTAACCGGTAACCAAATAATGTAATACCTGATCGACAGCACAAACAGCAGGAACATTCATGTCAAACAAGACAGAGTACAGCGTCTCCTTGTATTGTTTTCTTGAGGCCCTAGCAGACTCGGTATCTGTGACAAATAGAAAGTTCAGTCAAGTAATATGGTCAAAATGCAAGAAGGTAAACTAGGAAGTTGGATCAAGTAAGAATGTAATAACACAAACCATCAGAGTGACACAGTGGAAGGACAACAATAACTGGCTGAGTCGAAGGCTTTATTTGCATCCTGTAAAAGTAAAGAATCGGACGTACAATACAATGAAAAGGAGCAAAAAAGTTACACTAAGCATCTCAACAGATGGTACATCAGGTAAAAATAAATCCTTAATAAATCTCAAGCTTCAGACGACTTCAAACCAAAACAGAGGTAAAGAAAAATAGACTAAAGTAAACTTTTCATCTCTCATTTGTCAGCTTTTTATGGTAAAGAGACTACAATAAACAACAATCTTTGAATATGCTAGAATTTTGTGTTGAACACATATCTTTATATCTCAATAGGGTAAAGGATGTTAGACCGATAGAGTGTCCCATAAAATTTCGTTATTGTAGATAATTGGAAATGTAAAGCATTATTTTTTTAACGTAATGGCAGGAGCTCTGCCTCTCAATTAATAAGAAATGAATTGACCCAATTTTAAGGGAAACTGGGCCCAAAACCTACACAGGGCGCATAAACAACCCAGACAACAACAGCAACCCCACACACAATGTCCATCCCGAGTCATCGTTGCCAAATATCTCTTAGCATGTGCTAGTAAGATAGATATAGAAAGTGAAATCAACAGCAAGTATGCAAGCTGAAATATAAATGGGCACACATCGTAGAATAGCAACGGACATTCATGCTGACATGAAAAGCTAGAGATGGTGGATCATTTGGACAGTACACAGTTTAATGAGCCTAAGTTTTCATGGACATAGCAAAAGGTGCTCGGTATGAATTCACCTAATGCAGCAATGGCCACTAGTATCGTTGGTAAAATTCCAGTTTAACACACAAAATGGGCATTCTGGGAAAAAAATGCTGTAATAACCACCTCTCCGAACTTATGGGAAAAAGGTCTGTTTTGTTTTATCCCTTCCTTAGAACCCACTCATGTGGGAGCCTCTGACACTGGTCTGCCCTTTTTTAACCAAGGAAAAACATGGAACTGTGGAAGTGAGGTCTAGTTTCAAACCTCGTATATATTGTAGAGAAGAAGTGACGAAGCCTTGCATACATAGGTGCTTCAATGTTACCGAATTCCTGCAGGATAATCGCAACAGACATAGAAATTAGCAACATCTCTTTGAGCTCTGATGATTCAGTTAGCATCAATCTTGAGATTAAAAGTTAGCATTGGTCTTGGTCATCACAACATTCATGGGCATCATGTGCCATTAAGATGTGACCCTTGCCAGCGATCACCACAGCTTACCAAGAATGTAGCACAACGCCCGGAAGGAGCAGCATACTTGCTCCAGCCATACTTGCAATAACCAGATCCACCTTCAATAAAAGAAAGAGAGAGGACACACCAAGAACTGAGGTTATAGCAGCAGACAAAGAAGAATAAAAAGAAGAAACAGTAACATCCCACTACACATGGAACGAGTTGAATTTGATCATAGTACCATGGCAATCTTTTAAAGATATAAATAGAGCATTCTAGTACAGTAAGTTTTCATAGTAACTGAAGGTGTACAAACAGTAGTACCGTCCATTTTTGTTATGCAGAAATACTAAGTAGTCAATCAGGCAACAATCCAAACATCAAAGGTTTTACTTCACTCAATAGTTTCCTGAATATTTGTTTTGATCGAGCAAGCGCTGGGCATCTAAATCGAAAGTAAAATTGGAAGTGTCAGGGTTATGCTAATCTCTTACCATCCACGATGAGAGTACCCGGGACCAGCGCTCGGAGGCCGTAAATCTGTTTGAACGAGAGCTGCGGCGAGCTATCGTAGTACAGCCTACAAAATGACCAGCGACGTCAGGCACAACACCGAGCGCGGGGGCAGAACTAAGCAGCCCTGTAGCGAGTGGCGAGAACGGCACGCACCACGGGTGCGAGGCGGGGCCGGCGGCGAGGTGCGTCTCGGCGAAGACGACGAGGTCCTAGGGCTCGGGGCCGAGGCGGAGGAAGAAAGCCCAGAGGCCGTTGTCGGAGGCGAGGACGCGCCAGGCGCGGCAGACGGCGCTGGAGCGCGCGGCGTCGAGCGGGCCCAGCAGGCGCAGGATCTGGGCGAGCACGTCGGTGGGGACGGCGTCGAGCGCGCCCAGCGATAGCGAGCCGTGGTACTGGTACTGCTCCGCGCGATGCGCCTGCGCGCGGCGGGCTCGCGGGTCGGCCCCCGGCGCTGCGGCGCGCGCCAGCACGGAGCCCCACACCTTGCGGAGCAGCATCGCCATGCGAGCGCGCGCTGGGCTGGGTGGGTCGGTCGAGGGAGCGAGGTGGATGGGCATGGGCTGGGTCAGCACTCAGCAGATACTTCCTTCGGCACGGACGGCCGGGAACGAGGACGGCAGAGGGAAAGGGGATAAAGATAATTCGTCGCGTCGCGGGCGTTGGCGTGCGGCTCGCGCGCCACTTGAGGGCCCTCGGGCGCCTCAGCGCCTGCCAGCAGTGGCACTGGCCTCTGCGGCCTGGCAGGTGAGCTGCAGCAGCGACGCAAATCCAGTGAGAACGTCTGCCTCATCGGCGATTGCCCACCGCATAACTAACCAACCCAAACTTTTTTTTAGCTTGATCAGAAGCTTTCTTCCTCACCCATGGCGTGTGTCCATAGTTTCAGACGTGTCCACAATTGTCATCACCAGCCATGGATAATAATTACTCCGTGCGACCTGGCGAGACGCAGACGCGATCACGCGACTCGTCTCCGTCCTCTACTGCGACTACGAGTAGCCGGCGAGCGGCCGGCAACGGCGGGCTACTTATTTTAGGCTTCCACTTTCAGCAGGCGACGACGGCAGAACAATCTGAAATCTTTGTCCTATGATCTCTTTTAGTGCATAATTGAATGAATTTTTAATGAATTTTCTCTTTATATAGATGTTTAATGTTTGACAAGTTGTTACTCTGAATGTTAACAGTGTCAAAAGTATGTCCCTTTTACTCTAAAAAACAAGCAATGGAGAAGTACACAATAGAAATTAATTAGTTTATTTAGAACACTTGAACACAACATTTTTTTGTTGTAAGCTTTTTGATTCTAACAAATGCAAAAGTTCATTAGGAAATGATGGGTTTAGAGATTGGAGGGATGTCAATGAGAAGTTGAGGGAGCATGAAACTAGTGTTGAACACATTACCTAGTTTATTTATGTTGCAAGCTTTTTAATTCTAACAAATGCAAAAGTTCATTAGGAATGATGGGTTTAGAGATTGGAGGGAGGTCAGAGAGGTTGAGGGAGCATTAAACTAGTGTTGAGCACACATGCAATCAGTTGATAACTAGTGAGAAAACAACAAACAATTGATAAAGAGTTGCAACAACAAATCTCCAAGGAGAAGAGATTCTAAAGGAAAGCATCATTAATAATGATTGTTATTATGAAATTTCTTGATAAACTTAATTTAGCTTTTAGAAAATCTAATAAGCAACTTTATAACTGCCAAAATAAAAAAAAACTTATTGTGAGATGGTTACATAATTTTATTTGTTAATACAAGACCACCATGGATATATTCAATAGAAAGATATTTATTGTCATTATCTTGACCACAAAATTTGTAATGACTTAACTTTTCTTACGACCTCTAGTATTACAAATTCTGCCATCAAGATTGTTAAAAGAGCCAATTTTTTCTGTGTTCTTGATTGCGCCCTAGATGTTAGTCATCAAGAATAAATGAGTTTATTAGTTCAATTGCTAACATGGTTGATTGTAAAATTAAAATAGAGGAATACATTATTGGTTTACACTACAACAAACTTGTTAATCTATGACGCTCAATCCGTGACGATACCTGCAAATCGTCATAGATAACAGTAGATGACACATTTGGTTATGAACTCTTCAGTGTTTTGATCGAGTTCATTAAGTCATTTAGTCTTGATATTGATGACATTAGAGGATAGGTTATGATAATGGTTCTAATATGTATGGAAAACATAACGGGGTTTAAAGTTGCATGCTTGATATTAAGCCAAGAGCTTTATATATGCTATGTGTTTGTCATAGTCTTAGTCTTACTATTTGTTATATGGCCAAATCTTCTACTAAAGCTGACCAACTTTTTCTTTAAATTATGCAACATGTATACATATTTTGGTTCTACCAAAATATAGAATTTTTTATTTGATTATGTTGATGGTCAAACTATGGAGTCATCGTGTAACACGTGTTAGGGGAGTTAGACTAAAATTGTTGAATGAGTTAACATATTTGAAGTCCCTAGCACGAACTATATTTGTGTTGCACAACATTGAATATAGCTCTCTCTCTCTAAATGGCACAACTAACATTTATTTAAATGGTATAATTTCCGAGCTAAAAGTTATGCGTTACGTTTTGCTAGATGGATAAATGACAAATATGGAAAAATTTAGTTTATTACATAAGGTAATTGTTATTCTAGTTCTTCCATCGCTTATCGCATCTTGCTTACTATGGCAGTGATTGTGTCATCAGCATGAAAAAAAAACAATTCAAAGCTAAGATTGTTGAAGAGCTATTTGAGATCTACAATATTATAAGAGAGGTTAAATAGATTAGCAACATTATGCATTAACAAGTGATTATTGGATGAGATTGATATTGACACTATCGCATCAAGGAACGTCAAAAGATATTTTTGAGCCAATTTAGGGGTGATTGGTTCTCCACGATAATTTTTAGTTGATGTCAAATTGGATGTTTCTATGCTAGTCAGAAGTATATATTAAATATAGTCTCATTACACAAACGATAACTAAACAACAAGACAAAATTATCAAGCCTAATTAATCCATTATTTGCCTATGCTATGACACCGTAAACATTTGCTAATCATGAACTAATTAGACTTAAAATTCATCTCGTCATTCAATCTAGTGTAATTAGTTTTGTAATTAGATTATATTGAACATTCGTAATTAATATTTAGACATTCGATATGACATAAACTAAACTTTAGTCTCTAAAACCAAATATCCTATTAGCAGTACTAGTATAGTATTATGTATATAAAAAAAGCCTAACATTTTAGTTTCGTTCTATCTAAAAAAACTCAGTACCGTGCAGACTTTAATTGGCTCTTTAAGTAGTCCAACGGTCATCCATGGTAACCTGGCTCTTTACATTTCTTCCAATGTAAAAAACTTAATAACTTGACCTTTGCCGTCAAATTCTGCATATATATATTTATGTGGATCAGACAGCAAACCGTTTTATGATTACAGTATCATCGTATGCCCCTGTTGGGTTCACCGGTCTGATCGTTCGTCACCATCGCTATCATCGTCACGACATTTGTGCCCCTTATAATTTCAATAATAAGCTCAATATCAGGCATCGGGCATCTCACATCTTTGAAACTTATGAAAATCCGTTAAGATTCAAATGCCTGAATTTTTTGTTTTATTTTCAATTGATGGTTATTATATATTTTTTACATTAGAATTCTAGTTTTAGTATGTTATGTTTTTTGACACACATTCTATGGCTTTCAACTTTAAAAATAAAACCTTGTCAATAAAAATCATAAATCCGAAAAATATTTATATTGGCACAATAACAATAAACCATTCACAATTATTTCTACAGCCCCAAAAGGACTATTATGACATAAAAATAAATAATAAATCATAAAGTAAATAATGTAATTAGGCTATATCTAACAGACTTTCTATCTCGCTAGTAATATACTTATAGGAGACATGAAAACTTATAATATAAACGTTCCGCCTGTGCAACACTCGCACGATGTCATCGTGCAGATGTGCCCAGTTGGCCGCCGCTGCCCATCGCTTGACGCTCGCGCTCAGAATTTATAGCGGTGGTAGACCATCAACATTGGGCTTCGGGGCGCTAGCACTAGGGTTGAGGGATTGATGACGACTAAGGGTGTGTTTGGTTTGACTTTTGGTTTTGGCTTTTGCCCTCTTAAAAGCCAAAAGCCAACCAAATGGGTGGATCCAGGAAGCAGCTTTTTATAAAAGCCGACTTTCTCGTAGTGCAAATCTAAAAGCACCCCTGGACCTGCTTTTAGTGGCTTTTCGGATGGAACTGTGAAAACATATATCGAAGAATTTTTAACAACTTTTAGTGGTTTCCACCAAACGATTTTTAGCTTTTTAACAGCTGACAGCCTACAGCAGCTTTTTCCACAGCTCACAGCCCACAGCAACTTTTTTCACAGCCACAGCCCAACCAAACAGACCCTAATATATCCACATCTGGTTGAAGAATGGCGACATGTGGTGTGTAGTCGGGCAAGAGCCATGAAGGAGGAAAGGCAAATTGGGCCTAATGGGCTAGGTGGTTGCAAACTTTGGTGAGCCTCTGTAGCGACTCACCATTAGTATTTAACGGATCTCTAGCGATTAGCAGTAGCTGGGGACAAAAGAAAATATAAGTATGGCTAGAAAAATAAAAAAAGGTAGGCAACAAGAATCGATCCTACGACTAAAAATGTAGCGAGCAACAGAACATTACTATAAATATATTTAGCAAGCAACTATCAATCGCCAATATATACTTTCAAAAAATCATGCACTTGAAATAAATAGAAGTGAAAGCGTATGATTTACATAACAAGGTAACATTTATAAACGAGAGAAAATTTCTCTATATATATAGTTTCGTGCCACAAACACCTAAATAGCAAGGACACAAACCACATATATTATATGCACTGCACACTATACAACGACACTGATGAGCAACAGCCTGAAAAGTGAAAAACCCCAACAGCTAGCTACTCTTGGATGGTTATGGTTGGGGGGTCGCGTGTATGATTTTGCACGAGCCATCGTATAACGACCTGTGGACGGGCCAACGACCAACCCCACGGCCCACCGCCCACGCCCGCAGGATAGAGATGAGCAGAGCAGCAGGCAACCAACACAGCCGCTCTGGCGGTCTGGCCCCTATCCCGGCGATCACCGACGACGTGGTGGATCGAGCCTGAGGTAGGTAGGTAGGTAGGTAGGTAGGTAGGCAGGCGAGCTAGATGTACAAAAAGAAGACGGGACCGGGTATTCGGATCAGCAGATGGCGCAGGAGTTGGGGTCCTCCTCGGCGCTGTGGACGGCGTACTGGGGCGGGTACGGGTGGGGGTGGTACTGCTGCGCTGCGGCGGCGGCGTGCCACGGGTGCGGGTACCACAGGACCTGCTGCTTCTTCTCGTCGTCCTTCTTCTTCTTGTCCCCCTCCTTCTTGTCGCCCTCCTTCTTGTCCTCCTTGGCTGGCCCGACGGAGACGATTTCGGCGGCGGCGACCTTGCGCAGCCTGGCCACGACGTCGACGGGGTCCGCCAGGCCGACCACCGTCAGATTCGAGCCCTTCATGTCCACGGAGATGGAGTCGATACCTGCGCGCGTGACGTGCGGTCGTCAGGTACTCAGGTCAGACGTGTGGTCGACCTTGCCATATAGGATTCAGAGGTATTATGCTACGTACCGTGGAGGGTGGAGACCGCCTTGAGCACCTTCTGCTTGTCCTTGTCGTCGTGCAGGTCCAGCTTGAGCACCAGCTTCTGCGCCAGCCATGCATGACGAGCGGCGATGAACTGAACCTCGTTAGAGCCCCGGGTCACAGTACACATACATAGACGGAACTGGGGCGATTGGTTTACCTTGGCGGCCATGGCGAAACCGGTCCTCAGCTCCTGGGGTGTGTGCTCCTCTGCCTGCCTCGGCGGTGGATCCGATGGGCGTAGTATTTCTTGGATGGGGATGGGGATGGGGATGGGGCGGCGAGTAAGGGCGAAGGCGACAAGGATTTATAGGCCCGGCGGGGCGTGCGTGCGCGTGCGCGTGCGGCACTCGGCAGGGCCCCGCACCGCACTGAGGTCTGGGTGCCGAGCCAAGGAAGCCGCGACGAAGACAAGGTTGTGCCGTGTGGAAGTGGAAGTGCAAACGCAGCCGCTAAAGGAGATCAGCATCAGCCCGCTTGAGTGAATTTGCCGGTCCTGGTCCGCTTCCAGGTCCGGTTGACTGACTTGCGAGACTCTAAATTTTAATCTATTTCTATTTGTTTTTGAATTAAAATTTATTTAAAGCTATGTTATTTTATGAAGAAATATTTAGATGTCGATCTATTACCCCCTATCTACTAGTGGGCGTGTGACGCCGTGCACTGTTGCTAGTGGAAGCGATCTGAGAATGAAAGTGATACCGGCCTGCGTACTACAGTGGTGGTGTTTGGTTATTGACTAGCTCCAACAAGGAGCTCTAAAGGGTTCTGTATCCTAAATTTAGAGGACGAGGATGTCCTCTACTCCCTCCAGCAACGTCCTCTAAACGGTCCTCTAAATTTAGAGAACGCTGCTGGATCCTCTATATGTAGAGTTTCTCTAAACGGTTCTCTATCTATTTGAATACTTTAAACAACCGGTTTAATAAAACTAAAATATGTGCAATACATTTGACAGTATAACAAATACGTATGTACAAAAATTTAAAAATTAAAAATGTCTTTAATATAGATATTTACATATAGAGGACGTGATTTAGAGGACGTCGTTGGAGAGAAAGTAGATATAGAAGATGAAATCTTTTAGAGAAGACTGTAAAGGACGGATATAGAGGATGTATATAGAGGACGCTGCTAGAGACAGTCTAAACTCCAACTCAAAGCTCGATCGGCTCTCTAGCCTCCGAGTTGACTTACGCCAGCCGGGTCTGGCTGACTTGCACTCTTAATCCGCCCGCCGTACGAGAAATGGTACGTATGACCAAGATTATTAATTGCTCGAGTTCATCTTCAATCCCGTGAATCAATTTTAGGAGAGATGAATTTCTGACCTCCTCCATAGATAATAGCCATCTCCATAAATAAAACGTCTGCCTCCAAAAATCTCCAAGATATTCTCAGTCAAAAACAGCTTTTCCCGAGACAGCAACATCCATCGCGTCATGGCGCATGGTTAAGCATCCTCCATCTTCTATCAGATGAGATATATGGAGCGTGTGTTGTCTGTCGTCGCCATGTAATGATTATATACAAGGAACGGTTAGTTGATAGGAGAGGAGTGCACGCCCATGAAAATGATGACGCGATATCTCGTACGTACGGCCATAGCTGGACTGGACCAATGCAAGTAGTAATGGAGTCCACTGATTGATGTGCTTGCTGTATTATTGAGCACTATTTAATTTGCGCCCTTTTTAATACTCCTAGCAGGCAACACAAACAACGATGGCTTGTTTGGACCGCACCCGGATATACTTTGGTCTTTTTAATAGCAGCCACTAAACAAGCTAAGATGCCGTTTGGTTCATATATTGGTAATGCAATGGGTAACCAATAACATTAGATTATGTTTATTTTAGTTCAACCGTAATCAATATCATACTACAAATGAATACATCCTTATTCAAATTTGTTAGCGCCGGTATTCGAGTGTCAATCGTTACCATTACCATTTTCATTACATTTCGTCAACCAAACAGCACCTAAGTCCTTCGACGACGAACAGCTAGAGATAAGCCACTAGCGGCTCTTGTTGACAACATACTATGGTCTATGGGGGTATTACAATCAAACCACTAGCGAGTCTTGTTGACAACATGCAGAACATGTATAGCTAACTAAGCATTCCGGTTCAGAAGCCTGACTTAATTGTCGGTAAACATATCAAAGTAGAAATAGGCAACAACACGATGTTGTGTTATTCTATCACTACCGGAATCGTGTTCTTTGCCGAGTGTCAAAAACACTCGGCAAAGACTATCATGCATTCAGTGTGCTATCTAATATGGCAGAAATAACAACTGATTCATGGCTAAAATGCATCTGCATTCTATCTTTTAGAAGAAGAAAAACACACTTCCACTTGTCATATTCAAGAAGATAGTGCTAACGACACAGACTAAATCAGCCCATATTGAATTGCTAGCCAGTAAAGTGGTTCCATTTCCAAGAATCCAAAGGCACTACTGAACTATTATGGCAGAAATATAGCAATTACTGAACTAAAAATGCAGTGGAAGAGTGTTTTAAATGTGACTTCACTATACTAGGGAGTCTAGGGCAAGATACTTGGCTCTTGTGAAAGCCACGTTGATTCTCTCAGAATCAGAGAGCCTACTTTCCCATCTTTATTGGACCAAACTGTTGAAATCAAAATAATGTCCTCCTCACCACCATGAAATCCATCAATAGATTTTACTCTTAACAGATAGAAAGTCATGCTTCTCAATGCAATCACTTGAGCAGTATAAGGAGATATTATACCAACACTTGTTCTCTGCCTCTTCTCAGTGCACTCTACAATTGTTTTAGACAAAAGAAAAGGACACCAGTTAGCTTTATCAAAAACTCTGGAGAACAGTTAATCTAGCCAATAAAATATTTCTTTCAGAATGATGTTTTAACACCTTATAAAAAAAATAAAAGAATGCAAAATATGACGAGTTGACGACCTTGGCAGTAAGCAATGAAAACATGGTGATCAATAATTCAATATCTAGACTAAGAATGTACGGTTTTGTCATTTTGTGCTATTTGAGTAAGCACGGAGAATAAACAAGTTATATATGCATGTCCATTCCAAAGATGGCAGCACGGAATATTTCGACTCTGGTAAAGGAGAGGCCATTTCCTATTCTCATCATAATACCAACATAATAAAATAAGAAAATATAACGCCAAAGAACATAGGTCATAAAGATGCACAGTATTATTATTCCCAACCAATTCTTTCCATTAACAACAGGTCAACAGTCCGCTTTTTAAAAAGTGCAAAATACTAATACGAGTAGAATCGTTAACGAAGGCGAGTACGGTGTACTCTAAGCTCAGCAATTTCCAGAAAAAAATCGTTAACTTGCAGGTTAGTTTCAATATTTCTAGCATCTTCCAATCACAGGATTTGTTGTTTTGTTTAAACAGACTCCCAGCATCCTGTATTCATGTGGTTATACTGTTTCAGTTACATGTCAACGCCGTGCAGTGTAGCTGAATTATTTATTTAGTATTCAGGGACAAACAAATGTCATGCAATAGTGAACTGACCATTCCAAATATTTTTGTATAGAATTTTTTTTTGTTTTGAAAAGAAGATACCACATTGCCTTGTGGACTTGTGGTTTCTGTGACTCATCTTATTAGCTCACTCCACATGCTCACTGCACTTGCCAACTACTTGAGTAGCTTAAACTTTGTTGTTGGGAAAGTGTGCAGTGTATTATACTTCCAGAATCAAGGGAATGGACCTGGCTAGTTAAGCTCAATAATAGAAGAAACATGCATCAGAAGACAGGCAAATGCAACAAAAACATGCATCAAAGACAGAGGCAAATGACGGCTGCCAACATATAACATTTGGGTATAGACCATCATCTTTTTAATCCTCAGCTACTAATTGCCAATTCAGTAAGATAATGTCACAAGGGAGAATAGCAACTAAAAGTTACCTATACTCAAAAGGACTGAGTGTGGTGCCGCCTAACAGCATGCTTAAGTTCCTGGGTGGACAAAGTAGCATATGTCGGGTAGAAAGGAAAGTCCATAGGTAATTTCTCCTGTTCAGGATCAACTGTTCACATATAAATTAATTAGTTGCACATACGTAATGCTATGATAACAGATCTTGAAACAAGTAGAATGGTTGGAAATGTATGTGATGATTGCTTGAGAAACTCTAGTTCGGATTAATTATCAATTGGCTGATGACATCAGGGGTAGAGGATTTGGTTGAAATATCACTTGAGAATTGATCGTGAAGTAGAAATGGTCGAACAAAACATAAACGCCATAAGTTAAAAAGCATAGTAGTAAAGTAGTACCCTGATTTCCAAGGAGGGTTGGGTATGTAAAATGATCCTTCAAAGTGTTACGGACATCCTGCAGTGAGCCCACAGCGACTATCACATCCTGGATGGGGCGCATCACGGAGAGTCTGAGCTCCTGCCTGGTGATTTCCCCCTCACTCTCAACAATATCACGCCGACTCCGGGCCAGTGAGAACACCACAAACTCTTCAGGTTTCATCTCCATGCCCACAGACCTCATGAATTGCTGAATGGCAACATCTGTACGTTTCTCTCGAACCTTCCATTGGCCATCTTGCACGAGGGGCTCTGAGCAGGGATCGGCGTGGCAAGGGTCACCAAATAGCCTCTCATGCAACTCTGGCGCAAGCATAAGCAATGTGTCGTGAACATCTTCGCCTGCATGAACATTATCTGAAACGAAGAGGATGGTGGCGTGGTGAACCGCCAGAATCAGTCTCCGCCTTGCAGCTGTGGCAGCAGCACGAGCCCGCTGCAGGTCCTGCTCCCACCTCGACATCATGTCCTGCATCTCCTCGGTCTGGAAGTGCTCGAGGCGGGCAGCTGGCTTGCCAAGTTCTGTGTCCGCATCCGCATTGAGAAGACCAGCGACCTTGGCTCGGTGGTGGACGAGCTGCGGCAGGAGTTGCTGCAGCGAGCCGTGGAACTGCACCATCTCGCGTGTCACCCCCAGAAGCTTGTTGCGAGCCGCCAGCTTTGCCTCAAGACGGGGAAGGTTCGCGATGCGGAACCTCGCGCCGCCCGCGCCCGCGTCGCGGAGAGCAGCCGCATCTCCGAGCGGGAGGTGGGGAAGAATGTAGGACTCGATGCTACCGTAGCGGGGACCCTCCGGTATCGGCAGAAGACCAAACTCCTTGGAAGAGTAAACAGCTGACATGGGCTTCCCATCTGCCCCGTAGGCGAGGAACTCCTGGGATGAAGCGAGCTCGAACGGTAGCCCAAACTCGAGCGTGGCGAGGGAGAGCTGTCGATCCTCCAAGAAGGAGGCCTCCCACGCTGATGGCGTGCGGCGATCGGGTCGACGGTGTGATGGCATGTCACCACCCATGGCCGACAGTGCGCTACCTCGCCGACAAGAGCAGATCCGACGGGGTGGAGTTTGTTTTTTGAAACGAACCAGGCAGGGCTGCCGATTATATTAATAAAATAGAAGGATATGGATCGGACAGAGCAATAAAATAAAATGCGATTGGATTGGATACCAACACGCCAAACTCGTCGGTTGGATTGGGACATCAACCTGGCACAACACTCATGCCAACAGAATGCACAAACATCCCCGACAACGAGAGCCTCTCACAGGCTCACATACACAACTCATCCAGAGTTATCGTTGCCGAGCTCGACCCAAGGGACAAGCAGCTCCGACTCCGCAAAACGAGCCACACATGGCCAAAGAAAACACGACAACGCCTACAACCAAACACAACAACACAAAAGGAGAAAGATCATAGAAGGACAACGGGGTGGAGTTTGTTCAATCGCTTAAAAAAATGTCACGTCCGAATTTAAGCGCAAATTCATACGCGAATCAAATATGTGGTATAATCAATTCTTATATATATATGATGGCTCAGGTTACAGAAACGAATGTCATATATTTACTATAAATATATTAAGTTTTGTATAAAATAGCTAAACAATTATATTATATGAAGACAACGATTCATCAACCATAGTTGACTGGGAGATGACGGTCTAGACCTCTTCATCTGTGGTATCTGTCTTTGACTTGGGTAGATGTGAGTACAAAGCTCACATACGTTTATCGCTCAACAAGTTGTGGCAAATAATATGCATGAGCTCACTTACGGTGGGGCTTATTTGAATTGTAAGGCTCACCAAAGAAGATGGTTAAAGCTGAGCATTGCTTTTAAAGTTTATCAAAGTTTTATTAGCAGTTACTAAGTGTAAGTAGATACCAACCCAAATAAATAAGAGAACAAAATTAATAATAAAACACACAATGAAATGCATATGACAGGTTAAGTTTAATTCTATAAGTTAATCATGCGTGAGTCCTTGTCGCTCTTGACCGTGAGCTCGGCTAATATACTAGTTTCACACTCTACAGAGTTTGCACATCTTTACCCATAAGACGTGTTTTCCGATTAACCAGAGTTAGCTAGACCCTTAAACACTTCTAAGGTGAATGAATAAGGATTCACTGTGAGACCTTTACAAAGTTCCATTAGAGGAGAAACCCCGCTACGGTTTCCGGACCGAAGGAGATATAGAAATCCCTCGTCCGAAAAGTTAAAAAGACAGTCCAACCCGAGGACCTCCCTACACCCGCACAACTCCACCCCGCTTGCCCCTTTCGGGAAAGGATTAACTCACACTAGCTTTACTAATTATTTAGCTAAGGGCGTCCCAATCCACCCTTATGGTAGCACAGTTATCTCAAGTTAAGCTCTATGTTCCAATTAACACAATGATCTTGTCATGAACAATAATTAAAATAACATTATAATTGAAACATGATCATAATTCAAATGTAACATTAATCCCAAAACTAGGTAAAGCAATAGCAAGTCTACCTAATAATTCATTTGTCTGCAAGGGGTGGGGTAAACAACACTATAGAAACCTATTAGGTCCCATCAAATTATCTTGAGCATGTCACAGTGATAAACAAGAATATTATTAGGTAAAGAAAAATGATCAAGGAAACAACTTGCCTTAGGCTTGAGATTCCCAGGTACTTCACCAACTTTGGTCTTCAAGTGACTTGTAACATTGATGCTACTCGTAGCAATACTACAAACATGATATAGGCAAAATTAACATCATACAAATCATGAGAACATATTGCATAGTAATGGTCTATGAATCGCAACGAGATCGTAGGTTCGAGAATCACTAAATTCGCAGTTATGGTTAAAGAGTTATGATTTTGTAAAGAATTAAGTGTTAGATATAAAATAAATTAAGTGCATAATTTTAACCTATGTTTCATAACAAAATAAGGTTACTAGATGATGAACAATATTAATATGAATTTAATGCAGCTGGAATGGATCATAAAGGAGTTAAAATAAATTAGTTATGCATTTTCTAAGGTTTTTAGGATCACTTTTGAATTTAAAAACTATTTTCGAATTAATTTAATCAATAAACATGAATCAATGGACGATGACCACTATTTTAAATAAGTTCGGGGTCTATTTTGTCAATTCTAGGACCTCTTAGTGATGATCTTCCTTTAGCTCAGAACTGCGAGTTATTTATGCATAACCACATGGGCTCTTTTGTAAGAATCCATGGCTAAAGGGTATGGTTGATCCTAGACCGCCCGATGTACCATCAATGGCCCAGATTAGCATGTATTTATAATGAACCGGTATGCTCTAAGAACCATAGGATCGGTGATGAGTGACCGGGATTGTATGAAACCCTAACCCAATCACAACGCTCGGATCAAGGATCTACGGTGTTGAGTTAAAGCGACGATGGAGCATAGGGTCACTAATCTAGCTCGCCCGTCCAAGAATGGACGGCTCACAATACTGAAGCGTCCCGATCCTTTGGGACTCAAATGTGATACAATTACTAGTCCTAGGAGGCTAGTAAACACATTCATTTCTTCAAATAGTATAGAGTCTTTAAATGGTAGTTATTAAAATACCAAAATGCAAGCTCTTGCGAGCTTGGAAGCATAGCACAGTGGAAGAAAACTCGCCAAGCCATAGGCATACTGGGTGCATACATAGCCCCCTTCTAATCGAATATAGCAGAAAGTAAGTCTTCAGTAGCTGAAAAACATAAATAAATCTGGGTGAATACTTTATATATTCCGCAAGACCATCCCACCCGTAAAGAGAGAGAGAGACCTATACGGTACATGCTTGGTATGGTGGAGTTGAAGTCACTCTTTTCTTTCCAGAGAAAGGCGATACTTGATGTTTTACCCAAAAGAGAGGAGTAGCACATTTTCACACTCGACCACCACTGAGCTTCCCGCTCCCGTGGTTTTGTTTTTATTTCAAAAAAACAAATACCCACACACCTCCCCTTTTACGAAGACGAAAACACTAATTGCCATACCACACCAGACTCGTCCATACCAGTGGACACGTACTATTCGAATAGGTTTCAAACTCTGTGTAGAGGGGTACTGAAAGGGAAATAGGGTCAAACCTTTTCCTAAATGATTTTGGTGGTTGAATTGCCCAACACAAATACTTGGACTAACTAGTTTGCTCTAGATTATAAGTTCTACAGGTGCCAAAGGTTCAACACAAACCAATAAAAAGGTCCAAGATAGGGTTCAAAAGAAAGGAGCAAAAGAAACCGAAGGCTGCCCTGGTCTGGCGCACCGGACTGTCCGGTGTGCCACAGGACAGTGTCCGGTGCACCAGGGTGGATCGACTCCAACTCCTCACCTTCGGGTTTCTGGAAAAGCCACTTCGCTATAATTCACCGGACTGTCCGGTGTGCCAGTGGAGCAATGGTTACAGCGCAACGGTCGACTCCAACGGAAACCTAAAAAGCGCTACAGTGCGTGGACAGTTCGCGCAGATTCAGAGCAGGTGCCAGAAGGCGCACCGGACAGTGAACAGTACCTGTCCGGTGGCCCAGGCTGACAGAGCTCCAATGGTCGAACCCTAACGGTTTGGTGACGTGGTTGGCACACCGGACTGTCCGGTGCGCCCATCGACAGCAGCCTAACCCCAACGGTTGGTTTGGTGGTTGTGACTATAAATACCCCCAACCACCACCACTTCAAGGCATCCAAGTTTTCATCCATTGCATTCAATACAAGAGCTCTAGACTTCACTCCAAGACATAAACAAGAGATCAAATCCTCTCCCAAGTCCAAGATCACAATTAGTGACTAGTGAGAGAGAGATATTTATGTTCATTTGAGTTCTTGTCGCTTGGATCGCTTTTCTTATTCCCCATTCTTGTTCTCAACACCTTTGTAATCAAAGCAAGAGACATCAAGTTGTTCTGGTCCTTGTGGGGTCTAAGTGACCCAATTGATTGAGGAGAAAAGCTCACTCGGTCTAGGTGACCGTTTGAGAGAGGGAAAGGGTTGAAAGAGACCCGGTCTTTGTGACCACCTCAACGGGGAGTAGGTTTGCAAGAACCGAACCTCGGTAAAACAAATCACCGTGTCATCCGCTCTATTTCTTTGGTTGATTTGTTTTCGCCCTATCTTTCGGACTCGCTTTTATTTCTAACGCTAACCCGACTTGTAGATTGTGCTTAAAGTTTATAAATTTCAGATTTGCCTATTCACCCCCTCTAGGCGACTTTCAATTGGTATCAGAGCCTGATACTTCATTAGAGTCTAACCACTCAAAGTGATGTCGGGAGCATCCGCCAAGAGGGAGATCGGGACCGGCGGCGACAAGTCCGCAAGCTCGGGGAGAACCCACTCGAGGGAGTCCGGTCACAAGCACAAGGAGGAATCCTCTTCCTCCATCAAGTCACAACGGAGAGGTGACAAGAAGAAGAAGATGAAGAAAGTGGCCTACTACGAGACCGACTCTTCGTCACCCTCTACCTCCGGCTTCGAATCGGCGTCCGTCACTTCTAAGCGCCATGAGCGCAAGAAGTATAGTAAGATGCCCCTCCGCTATCCTCGCATTTCCAAACGCACTCCATTACTTTCCGTCCCATTAGGCAAACCACCTATTTTTTACGGTGAAGATTATTCTATGTGGAGTGATAAAATGAGGCATCACCCAACCTCACTCCACAAAAGCATATGGGATATTGTTGAGTATGGAGCGCAGGTACCGAAGGTAGGGTACAAGGACTACGATTCAGAGGAGGTCGATCAAATCCGGCACTTCAACTCCCAAGCCACTACTATACTCCTTGCCTCTCTAAGTCAAGAGGAGTATAATAAGGTGCAAGGGTTGAAGAGTGCCAAAGAAATTTGGGACGTGCTCAAAACCGTGCACGAAGGAGATGAAGTGACCAAGATCACCAAGCGGGAAACGATCGAGGGGGAGCTCGGTCGATTCATGCTCAACCAAGGGGAGGAGCCACAAGCCATGTACAACCGACTCAAGACCTTGGTGAACCAAGTGCGCAACCTCGGGAGCACAAAATGGGATGACCATGAAATGGTCAAAGTTATTCTAAGATCACTCGTTTTTCTTAATCCTACACAAGTTCAATTAATTCGTGGTGATCCTAGATATAAGCTAATTGAAAGGGAAATAGGGTCAAACCTTTTCCTAAATGATTTTGGTGGTTGAATTGCCCAACACAAATTATTGGACTAACTAGTTTGCTCTAGATTATAAGTTCTACAGGTGCCAAAGGTTCAACACAAACCAATAAAAGGTCCAAGAAAGGGTTCAAATAAAAAGAGCAAAAGACAACCGAAGGCAGCCCTGGTCTGGCGCACCGGGCTGTCCGGTGTGCCACCGGATAGTGTTTGGTGCACCACCGAACAGTGTCCGGTGCACCAGGGAGAATGACTCCAAACTTGCCACCTTCGGGAATTTGGGAAGCCACTCCGCTATAATTCACCGGACTGTCCGGTGTAGCACCGGACTGTCCGGTGTGCCAGTGGAGTAACGACTAAATGCGCCAACGGTCATCTGCAAAAGCAACAGTGAACAATGCGGACTGCGCGCGCAGAGTTAGAGCAGGCGCCAGATGGCGCACTGGACAGTGAATAGGATCTGTCTGGTGCACCACCGGACTGTCCGGTGGCCCCACATGTCAGAGCTCCAACGGTCGAATGCTAATGGTTGGGTGACGTGGCTGGCGCACCGGACAGTGTCCGGTGGCGCACCGGACTGTCTGGTGCGCCCTTCGACAGCAGCCTTCCCCAACGACCACTTTGGTGGTTGGGGCTATAAATACCCCCAACCACCAACACTTCAAGGCATCCAAGTTTTCAGCCAACACATTCAATACAAGAGCTAGTGCATTGAATACAAGACACAATTAGAGTGAATCAAAATCTCTCCAAGTCCCAATTCCACTCAAAGCAATTAGTGACTAGAAGAGAGAGTTTTGCCGTGTTCATTTGAGCTCTTGCGCTTGGATCACTTTTCTTCTTCCTCCTTTCTTGTTCACAAGATCATTGTAATCAAAGCAAGAGACACCAAGTTGTGGTGGTCCTTGTAGTGGACTAAGTGTCTCGTTTGATTGAAGAGAAAAGCTCACTCGGTCTAGGTGACCGTTTGAGAGAGGGAAAGGGTTGAAAGAGACTCGGTCTTTGTGACCACCTCAACGGGGAGTAGGTTTGCAAGAACCGAACCTCGGTTAAACAAATCACCATGTCATCCGCTCTTATTTGCTTGTGATTTGTTTTCGCCCTCTCTTTTGGACTCGATTATATTTTTAACGCTAACCCCGACTTGTAGTGTGCTTAAACTTTATAAATTTCAGATTTGCCTATTCACCCCCTCTAGTTGACTTTCAATTGGTATCAGAACCCGGTACTTCATTAGAGCCTAACCGCTCGAAGTTATGTCGGGAGCTCACGCCAAGAAGGAGATGGTGACCGGCGAGAAGCCCGCCACAAGCCACGGGAAAGCTCCATCGGGAGAGTCCGGCAACAAGAAGAGGGAGGAATTACCTCCCCGCGTCAAGTCACACCGGAGTGGCGACAAGAAGAAGAAAATGAAGAAAGTAGTCTACTATGAGACCGATTCTTCGTCGCCTTCCACCTCCGGCTCTAACACGCCATCTGTCACTTCTAAGCGCCATGAGCGCAAGAAGTTTAGTAAGATCCCCTTACGCTATCCTCGCATTTCCAAACACACTCCTTTACTTTCCGTCCCACTAGGCAAACCACCGGTTTTTGACGGTGAAGATTATTGTATGTGGAGTGATAAAATGAGGCACCATCTAACCTCACTCCACGCTAGTATTTGGGACATTGTTGAATTTGGTGCGCAGGAACCATCCGTGGGGATGGAGGCTATGACTCGGACGAGGTAGCCCAAATCCGGCACTTCAACTCCCAAGCCACCACTATACTCCTCGCCTCTCTAAGTCGAGAGGAGTATAATAAGGTGCAAGGGTTGAAAAGTGCCAAAGAAATTTGGGATGTACTCAAGACCGCGCACGAACGAGACGAGGTGACCAAGATCACCAAGAGGGAAACGGTCGAGGGGGAGCTCGGTCGGTTCATGCTCAACCAAGGAGAGGAGCCACAAGCCATGTACAACCGGCTCAAGACCTTGGTGAACCAAGTGCGCAACCTCGGGAGCACAAAATGGGATGACCATGAAATGGTCAAGGTTATTCTTAGATCACTCGTTTTTCTTAACCCTACTCAAGTTCAATTAATTCGTGGTGATCCAAGATATAAACTAATGTCTCCCGAGGAACTGATAGGAAAGTTTGTGAGCTTTGAGTTGATGATCAAAGGCTCCAAACAAATCATCGAGTGAGGCGCCACCTCCACACCCGAGGTGCAACCCGTTGCCTTCAAAGCAACAGAGGAGAAGAAAGAAGAGTCTACATCAAGTAGGCTCCCCATCGACGCCTCCAAGCTCGACAACAAGGAGATGGCTTTAATCATCAAAAGATTTCGCCAAATCCTCAAGCAAAGGAGGGGGAAAGATTACAAGCCCCGCTCTAAGAAAGTTTGCTACAAGTGTGGTAAGCCCGGTCATTTCATTGCTAAATGTCCATTATCAAGTGATAGTGACAGGGGCGCCGACAAGAAGGGAAGAAGGAAGGAGAAGAAGAAATATTACAAGAAGGGCGGCGATGCCCATGTTTGTCGGGAGTGGGACTCCGACAAGAGCTCCACCGACTCCTCCTCCGACGAGGACGCCGCCAACATCGCTGTCAATAAGGGTCTCCTATTCCCCAACGTCAGCCACAAGTGCCTCATGGCAAGGGACGACAAAAATAAGGTAAAATCTAGAGCCTCCACTAAATATGCAACATCTAGTGATGAGGATAACTCTAGTGATGATGAAGATAATTTGCTTGCCTTTTTGCCAACCTCAACGTGCAACAAAAAGAAAAGTTAAATGAATTGATAGGTGCTATTCATGAGAAGGATGAACTCTTGGATAGCCAAGAGGACTTCCTAATTAAAGAAAATAAGAAGCATGTTAAGGTTAAAAATGCTTATGCTCAGGAAGTAGAAAAATGTGAAAATTAACTAGTGAGCTAAGCACTTGTCATGATATTATTTCCAACCTTAGAGATGATAATTCTAAATTAATTGCTAAGGTTGAGAAGTTAGATGTTTGTAATGATTCAATTGTTAATCTTAGAAATGATAATGCTAGTTTAATTGCTAAGATTGACAAGTTGAATACTTCTCTCTCTAGCCTTAAAATTGAGAATGAAAAATTAATTGCTAAGGCTAAGGATTTAAATGTTTGCAATGTTTCTATTTCCAATCTTAGAAATGAAAATGCTATGTTACATGCTAAGATTGATGAATTAAATGTTTGCAAACCCTCTACATCTACCGTTGAGCATGTTACTATTTGCACTAGATGTAGAGATATTAATGTTGATGCTATTCATGATCACCTAGATTTAATTAAACAACAAAATGATCACATAGCTCAACTTAGTGTTAAAATTAATGAGCATGACTTAGAAAATGAAAAATTTAAATTTGCTAGAAGCATGCTCTATAGTGGGAGACGCCCTAGGATTAAGATGACATTGGCTTTCAACAGGGAGACAATGTCAAGCTTAATGCCCCTAAGAAATTGTCTAATTTTGTTAAGGGTAAGGCTCCCATGGTTCAGGATAACGAGGGTTACATTTTGTACCCTGCTGGTTATCCCGAACACAAAATTAGGAGAATTCATTCTAGAAAGTCTCACTCTAGCTATTATCATGCTTTTATGTATAAGAGTGAGGCATCTAGTTCTAGGCAATCCACTCATGTTAAATTGCCTAAAAAGAAAACTCCTATTGCATTAAATGAGCCTATTATTTCATTTAAGGCTTTTGATGCTTCATATGTTTTAACTAACAAATCAGGCAAAGTAGTTGCCAAATATGTTGGGGCCAAACACAAGGGCTCAAAGACTTGTGTTTGGGTACCCAAGGTGCTTGTTTCTAATGTGAAAGGACCCAAGACCGTTTGGGTACCTAAGAACAAGGCCTAAATTTGTTTTGTAGGTTTATGCATTCGGGGGCTCAAGTTGGATCATTGATAGCGGGTGCACAAACCATATGACTGGGGAGAAAAGGATGTTCTCCTCCTATGAGAAAAACCATGATCCCCAAAGAGCTATCACATTCGGGGATGGAAATCAAGGTTTGGTCAAAGGACTTGGTAAAATTGCTATATCACCTGACCATTCTATTTCCAATGTTTTTCTTGTAGATTCTTTAGATTATAACTTGCTTTCAGTTTCTCAATTATGCAAAATGGGCTACAATTGTCTTTTTACGGATATAGGTGTTACTGTCTTTAGAAGAAGTGATGATTCGGTAGCATTTAAGGGAGTGTTTGAGGGTCAGCTATACGTAGTTGATTTTAATAGAGCTGAACTCGACACTTGCTTAATGGCTAAGACTAACATGGGTTGGCTCTGGCATCGCCGACTAGCCCATATTGGGATGAAGAATCTTCACAAGCTTCTAATGGGAGAGCACATTTTGGGACTAACCAATGTTCATTTTGAGAAAGACAGGGTTTGTAGCGCATGTCAAGCAGGGAAGCAAGTTGGTGTTCATCATCCACACAAGAACATCATGACGACTGACAGGCCACTTGAGCTACTCCACATGGACCTATTCAGCCCAATAGCTTACATAAGCATCGGCGGGAGTAAGTACTGTCTAGTTATTGTGGATGATTATTCTCGCTTCACTTGGGTGTTCTTTTGCAGGATAAATCCCAAACCCAAGAGACTTTAAAGGGATTCTTGAGACGGGCTCAAAATGAGTTCGGATTGAGGATCAAAAAGATTAGAAGCGACAACGGGACGGAGTTCAAGAACTCATAAATAGAAAGCTTTCTTGAGGATGAGGGCATCAAGCATGAGTTCTCTTCTCCCTACACGCCACAACAAAATGGTGTAGTAGAGAGGACGAATAGAACTCTACTTGACATGGCGAGGACCATGCTTGATGAATAGAAGACGTCGGACCGGTTTTGGGCGGAAGCAATCTGAAAGCATCTAGGCCCCTGGTTGGTTTTAGTGATTAATGACAACGTAATATTATATGTGACTAACGTGTGTTTTGCAGAGACAAATGGTAAGTTAGGTCACATGACAGGTAAAAGCACTACAATGTGAAAGCAATCCCGGAGATAAGAACTCGAAGCGACGGCTAAAACGACGAAACAAAAGGTGAAGGTCTACGGAGTCCGAGTGTCAAGGAGATGTGGACACTCGCGATTTAGTTAGGTCTTTTATTCTCTTTTAGCCGTACTATAAAGAGGGGTTGTCGATGAGTAGTTTGACCAAGAGAGTTCTAGTGTAGTGTTGGTGCACAATCACACTCATACACAGTGCTAGGTGTCACTCTAGAACTCACACACAAGTTAGAGCGAAAACCGATTTGAAAATCAGCTGAAAAACAAGACTTAGGGTTTCTGGCTTTGGGGCACCGGACTGTCCGGTGTGCACCGGACTGTCCGGTGCACCCTCTGCCAGGTGGGACCAGGCTGGTTCACAGCAGAGCCTTCCCAGTCGCAGAAACCCGAGAGCGCTGCCTTCGGAGATGAATTTTAGTGGCACACCGGACATCGGACCGGACTGTCCGGTGTGCACCGGACAGTGGACTGTTCACTGTCCGGTGCGCCATGAGTCCAACGGCTCCGTGTCAGAACTAGCCGTTGGAAGTGACCGTTGGCGCACCGGTGGCGCACCGTTGGCGCACCGGTGGCGCACCGGACTGTCCGGTGCGCCATCGCGCAGCAAGTTTCCTGTAACGGCTAGTTGGTGGGTGAGGGCTATTTATACCCCTTCCACCCACCATATTCAATGCCTTGCACTCCACATTTATTCCAGCACTTTGGTAGAGCATTGCAAGCACCAAAAGCCTAGTGAGGAGATTAGAGAATCATAATCCGCGTTTGTTCCTCATTAGCGCTAGTGAGAGCCACCTAGAGCACACACCACTTGCATTAGGCTTCTCTTGGTCAAGCGAAAGTCTATGGCTTGTTACTCTTGGTGATCGGCATCACCTAGACGGCTTGGTGGCGTTGGGAGCTCGGTGATCACCGTGAAGATCTTGTTGGTGACCCGACTCAAGTTTGTAAGCGGTCTCGAGGGATCCACCGCGCCGGAGTGGCAAAGGATCATCTCGTAGTGAGCACTTGGTTCTTGCGAGGACCAAGGGGGAGCGATACCCTTGCGCGGGTGCTCCAACGAGGACTAGTGGAGAGTGCCGACTCTTCGATACCTCGGAAAAAATTGGAGGAGTCTTCTAAACTTTGCTTTACATTCCGCACTTAATTCAAGCTATTTACTTTGTGTATTTGTTTAGCAAGTATTTGAAGCATTGTTTTAGCCTTGTTACATTTCTAGTATTATTTTCTTAGTGCTAGTTGTTGGGGTGAAGTTGGGCTCTTGTTTAGCTCTTGCTTAGGCTTTAATTAGTGTTGATTTTTAGAAAAGCCCAATTCACCCCCCCTCTTGGGCATCGTGATCCTTTCAATTGGTATCAGAGCCTTGTTGCTCATAGATTAGCTTAACCGCTAGAGTTACGATGTCCAGTGGGGATGGACCTCCTCCCGTTTTTGATGGTGACGATTTTCCTTATTGGAAAATTCGTATGGAAGCATACTTAGAGGCTATAGACATTGGTGTCTATAAAGCCGCCACACAAGGGTTTCCCCAACCTAGAGATCCCACAAATCTTGTAGGGGATGAGTTCAATTATGAGAAATGGAATGCGAAGGCCAAAAACACCCTTTTTAGAGGCCTTTGCAAAGATGTGTTCAATAGAGTTCGGAATCATAAAAATGCTCATGATTTGTGGATGGACATTTGTGCTCTACACGAAGGAACTAGAAGTGAACGTGAGGAAAGATATCACATAGCTATGCGAAAGTTAAATTCTTTTGAAATGCTTGCTAATGAAAATGCAAACGCTATGTACTCACGACTTAATATTCTTGTAGAGGAAGTCAATGGATTGGGGCTTACTCAAATCTCACAACCGGATGTTGTGAGGAAGATTCTCAGTGTCCTCCCAATAGACAAATATGGACACATTGTCACTGTGCTACATCAAATGGATCTTTCGGTTACCACACCTACACAAATTTTGGGAAAGATCAATGCCCATGAAATGTATATGCACATCAACGACAAAGAAGAATCATCTTCCAAAAGAAAGGATTTGGCCCTCAAAGCAAATCATGAAAGAAAAGGAAAAGCAAAAATACAAGTTGAGGAAGAATCCTCAAGTGATGATGACCTTGATGCAAACATTGCCTTGATGGTAAGGAAGACCACTAAGATGTTGAAGAAGCTAAATAGAGAAGGCATCAAATTTGATTCAAGGAAGAAGAAGTTCTTTTCCAACAGAAGAAAGCCCATCTCTGAGATGGACTGCTACAACTGTGGTGAGCTTGGTCATCTTGCTCATCAATGCAACAAGCCCAAGAAGAACAAGTTCAAGGGCAAGAAAGAAGATGACAGTGATGATGAAAAGAAGGAAAAGAAATTCTTCAAGAGGAAGGATGGGAAGCAAAAGAGGTTCCACAAGAAGAAGAATGGAAAGGCCTATATTGTTGGTGACTGGCTCACCGACGTCGAATCATCAAGTGGATCTTCTTCAAGTGAAGAAGAGGATGATGAAAAAGTTGCGGCCATCGCCGGGGACTTCTCTTCACCACCACCATCGCCATCATCCACTTCTCACCTGTGCCTTATGGCTAAGGGTGAACGAAAGGTACAAAATGATATTGATGATGATAGTGATAGTGATAGTGATGAAGAATTTGCTTCACCTTCATATGATGAGTTAGCTGACTTACTTAAAGAATATACTCAAATCATTAGAAAGTCAAAAGCTAAATGTGATAGGTTGAAAAATGAAAATGAATCTTTGAATGCCAAGTATGACATAGTTATAAAGGCTAGTGATGAAATAAAAGAAGAAAATAAAACTATGTCATCAACTGTAAATGAGCTCACAATCTCCCTAAAAGATGCTAAGGAAAAATATGACAAATTAAATGAAGCTAATAGGGAGTTGCAAAATAGACTAGTTAAGATCAAGGAAGACTATACTCAAATTAAATTTGATCATGACAATCTTCTTGTTGAAAATGAACTTTTATCTTGCAAAACACATGAGGCTATTAACCCTGTTGTTAAGCTTGATGTAGCAACCTCATGTGATGATTTGATTCAAGAAGAGCAAACTAGTCTACATGCTGAATTGACTGAAAAAGTTGAAGTCCTGACTTTAGACAACCAAAAATTGAAGAATTATTTGACTGATGCAACTACTAGAGGAAAAGTTGCTATTGAGAACAATGATTTCAACAATGAGTTGGCAGTGGATAATCAAAGGCTTAAGAATGAGGTCAAGAAACTAAAAAGTGAAAATGAACATCTTGCAACAAGTGTGCAAAAGTTCAACAAGGGTCAATACCTCCAAAATGAGCTGCTTATGAACACTGTTATGAAAAATAACAAGAGTGGTATTGGATACAATGCTTTTGTGCAAAAGAAATCTATCACTCAATACAAGCCAAAGCAGACTCACAAGCCTATCAAATGCTTTGAGTGTGGAAATGAAGGTCATTTTGCCCACAACTGCAAAGCTAAACCACCAACTCCCTTGCCTAAGCACTCAAGACCATTTGCTTTCAATGCTCACTATGTTCTAAGAAAGGTTGCAAATGGAAAGATTAAGGTTACATTCCTAGGTCCACCAAATAAGAGTAGACCTAGACAAATCTGGGTGGCAAAGTCCTTAATTGAGAGAGTCACTGGTCCTATGCAATATAGGGCTCTCAAAACTCAAGCTTGAATTGTCTGTGAATGTAGGTGAACTACAAGACCGGTGGGAGCCATTGGGTTATTGACAGTGGATGCACACAACATATGACAGGCAACCCACGGATGTTCACCTCATTAGATGAGAATGTTGATGGTCAAGATAAAATCACATTTGGAGACAACTCAAAAGGAAAAGTACAAGGACTTGGCAAGGTGGCAATCTCAAATGACTTATCAATATCAAATGTTCTCTTAGTTGCACCTTTGAGCTTCAATTTATTATCAGTGGGACAACTCTGTGATCTTGGACTTCAATGCTTATTCACCCCATCAGAGGTTATTGTAACAAAAATGGATGATGAATCAATGGTATTCAAGGGTTTTAGATACAACAACCTCTACTTAGTGGATTTCACTTCAGAAGATGCAGACTTAAGAACTTGCCTCTTCACCAAAGCTTCTCTTGGATGGCTTTGGCATAGGAGGCTTGCACATGTTGGGATGAGCACACTCAAGAAGGTATTAAAGAAAGATATGGTTAGAGGATTAAAGGATGTGGTATTTGAAAAGGACAAGCCATGCAGTGCATGTCAAGCTGGAAAGCAGGTTGCTAATACACATCCCACTAAAGCTTTCATGTCAACATCAAGGCCACTGGAACTACTTCATATGGATTTATTTGGACCTACAAATTATGTCAGTGCCGGTGGCAACCTCTACTGTCTAGTGATTGTTGATGACTTCTCAAGATACACTTGGGTGTTCTTTCTCCATGACAAATCTGAAGTTGCATCTATATTCAAGAAGTTTGCCAAGAAAGCTCAAAATGAATTTGATTGCAAGATTAAGAAGATTAGAAGTGACAATGGCAAAGAATTTGACAACACCAACATTCATGAGTACTGTGATGAAATTGGGATCAAGCATGAAGTATCTGCCACATATACACCTCAACAAAATGGAGTTGTTGAAAGGAAAAATAGGACCTTGATCACTCTTGCAAGAACAATGATTGATGAGTATAACACACCGGAGAGGTTTTGGGCCGAAGCTGTCAACACTGCTTGCTATGCATCAAACAGGCTATTTCCTCACCGGCTACTTGCGAAGACTCCTTATGAACTGCTAAATGGGAAAAAGCCAGACGTCTCTTTCTTCCGGGTGTTTGGGTGCAAATGCTACATCTACAAAAAACGCCATCATTTAGGGAAGTTTCAAAGACGTTGTGATATTGGTTTTCTTTTGGGTTATTCATTAAAGTCCAAAGCATATCGAGTATTCAACCATGCCACTGGCGTGGTAGAAGAAACATATGATGTGGAATTTGATGAGACTAATGGCTCCCAAGGAGCACTTGAAAATCTTGATGATGTAGGTGATGAGCCACTTAGGGAAGCAATGAAGAACATGCCTATTGGAGCTATCAAACCAAAAGAAGATGAAGAAGAAGTGCGAATCATTGACAGGCCTTCTTCATCAAATGTACCACAAGATGATGAAAAAGATGAGAGGCATGCAAATGAAGATACATTTGTCTCTCATGAACAAGCAAGGGTACAAGCCGAAGATGTTGATGCTCCAGGATCTTCTTCCCAAGTGGTTAACAGGAGAAACTCATCACTACTTCAAGCTCATCCTCAAAACCAAATCATCGGGAGTCCTTCACAAGGGGTTATTACTCGATCACATAGACATGCTAATTTTATTGAACATCACTCTTTTGTTTCTTGTGTTGAGCCTACTTGCATAGATGAGGCGCTACAGGATCCGGACTGGGTGAATGCCATGCATGAAGAACTTAACAACTTCACCCGTAACGAAGTTTGGACCCTGGAGAAGCCCCCACAAGATGCAAGAATCATTGGAACAAAGTGGGTGTTCAGAAACAAACAAGATGATCAAGGTGTGATTGTAAGAAACAAGGCAAGACTTGTTGCAAAAGGATTCTCTCAAGTTGAAGGCTTAGATTTTGGAGAGACCTTTGCACCGGTTGCTCGACTGGAAGCCATCCGTATCCTACTTGCATATGCATCATGTTATGATATAAAACTTTATCAAATGGATGTAAAAAGTGCATTTTTAAATGGCTTCATAAATGAACTTGTATATGTTGAGCAACCGCCTGGATTTGAAGACCCTAGATATCCTAACCATGCTTACAGGTTGTCCAAGGCGCTATATGGACTAAAGCAAGCTCCAAGGGCTTGGTATGAGCGTCTTCGCGACTTCCTCATCGAAAAGGGCTTCAAAATCGGGACCGTCGACACAACTCTCTTCACCAAGAAACATAATGGTGATATTTTCATTTGTCAAGTATATGTTGATGATATAATCTTTGGCTCGACAAATGACTGTCATTGCAAGGAATTTGGTGAGTTGATGTCGAAGGAGTTCGAGATGTCAATGATTGGTGAGCTAACATACTTCCTCGGCTTTCAAGTCAAGCAAATGAAAGATGGTAACTTTCTCTCTCAAGAGAAGTATACCAAAGACTTGTTGAAAAGATTCAACATGGAGAAGTGCAAACCAATCAAGACCCCCATGCCTACAAATGGACATCTCGACTTAGATGAGGGAGGTAACCCGGTTAATCAAACTCTCTACCGTTCTATGATTGGTAGTTTATTATACCTTACCGCATCTAGGCCCGATATCATGTTTAGTGTCTGCATGTGTGCTAGATTTCAATCTAATCCTAAGAAAGCTCATCTTCGCGCTGTTAAGAGAATTCTTAGGTATCTCAAGCACACCACAAGCGTTGGTCTGTGGTATCCCAAAGGAGCTACTTTTGATTTAATTGGCTATTCCGATTCGGATTATGCCGGTTGCAAAATTGATAGGAAAAGTACTTCTGGGGGATGCCATTTGCTTGGTAGATCACTAGTTTCATGGACATCCAAAAAGCAAAATAGTGTTGCCTTGTCAACTGCCGAAGCGGAATACATTGCCGCAGGTGCTTGTTGCACACAGATTTTATATATGAAACAAACTCTTCTAGACTATGGTGTAGTTCTAGAAAAAGTACCTTTGTTGTGTGATAATGAGAGTGCTGTTAAAATTGCTAATAATCCTGTACAACACTCTCGCACCAAGCACATTGATATCCGTCATCACTTCCTTAGAGATCATGTTGCTAAAGGAGATATTATTTTAGAAGGAGTGAGGTCGGAAGATCAATTAGCGGATATTTTCACTAAGCCACTTGATAAGACCCGCTTTTGCATGTTGAGGAATGAACTAAATATCCTTGATCTCAGAAATTTTATGTGAAATGTCAAATGGTGTTGTCACTTGCATCGCATATTTAAATTTCTTGTATTGCATCTAGGGCTTGTCTAACCTAGTTGAGATAACCGCCAATAAAGCGAGTGAAAAAGCTTAACTCGGGTCAAACTTGACAAGTCTTAGTTTTAAGCTTTTGGCACTTAAATTCTTACTTTCATGCAATTATTGGTTCTTGAAATATGCATGAGGTACTGCACTTAGGGGGAGTATTCAAAACTCAAATCACTCTTGAAAACCCCTAGCGCAAGCCCAAATGCAAATTTCACCATTTGCCTATTTTCTCTAAAAATTATCTAGCCTATGGCAAAATATTTTGAAAAGTATATGAGGGTGCCAATACCTGTCCCAACAAGTGTTCTTTTGTGTGATTATAAGTTGGGATTTGGTTTGGTTAGGAGTTAGATAGAAAAACTCAAAATTTTCCAAACTCCCCTCTGTCTGGGCTCACCGGACAGTCCGGTGTGCACCGGACACTGCACTGTGCAATGTCCGGTGCACCGGCAGCCGCGCGCGAAGTTCCTCTTTTCCTGTGCGCTGTCCGGTGGTTCACCGGACATCTACTGTGCGCTGTCCGGTGTGCACCGGACAGCCACTGTAGACTGTCCGGTGTGCCCATCTCGCGTTTTAAAAAAATCGCCCCCAGCCCGACCGAGCCAGAGGCACAACTGCTCTCTGTCTCACGGCCCTCTCTCTGCTCCTGGCGACTCCGACTCCCCCGCCGGCGATCTCCACCGGCGTCCTCCGTCTCCGGCCGCGCTCCGGCGATCTCTTGCGGCTTGGGCTCGTCCTTCCCTCTCTCTCTCGGTCAGCTTCTTCCCTGTCTCTCTTTCTCTCTGTGTTCTTAGCAGTTCACCACCCTTTGATGCATTTCCAAATCCTTTTGAATTCCTGTCAATTCCTGTGAATCCAATTGGTGGTATGAGTTTCAGTATCTCTCTTGAGTATCCTTGCAAGTTCCTAGCTCCTTCGGGGGGGCATTCACACCTCAAATGGCCATATACCTAAAACCCTAAATCTCCGCCCACCAAGTGTTCGGTGAAATGCCCAAACCAGCCAAACTTGCTCCAATTGAACCAAAATTTTTCAGGCACCTTCACCACACTTCCAGTAACCTACTTGCCAAATTTCACGCCAATCCGAGATCCCAGGCTTAAATTTAACCAAAATTCTCGTTTTGCACGATCGTTTCCGAGCCGAGTGCCCAAAACCCTATTTCTTCGCCTAAATTCAAACCAAGCACACACTTCACTCATATTGACCTATATAAACCTATTCGTGAAGTATCGGCTCAATCCCATGTCGTTTTATGCCTCAATTTGAATTCCAATCATCCTATGTCTCTATTTGTCCGTCAAAACGTCGTTTTCACGGCTTTTGACTTATCGATCTTTCCGTCTCGTGCCATATCTCTTTGTGTATGTATTTTTTCACATTTCATATGCTTATGACTATGTGACTAATACGTGCTCACCTCTTCTGTCATTTCAGTGACTTTGTGTGTGCCGTCTTCCGTTCTGCCTGGATCGTCACCTCCAGTGTGCGCTTTCCAGGTAGACATCTCACTCTTTGCTAATTCTATCAGTCATTTTTTGCTCTGTGCTTAGTCTCTCTATCTCGTTTGCAGACTTTAGTTCAGGATGCCGCGCACGAAGAATGCGTCGGCATCAGGGGGTGGCGACGATGAGGGCCCTCGTCGCCCCTTCAGGCAGGTGAAGGGCAAGACTGTGTATCTGGAGCAGCAGGAAGGCCGCAAGAAGCGGCGTTCAGACAGAGAGGCTCGCGCAGCAGCCGCAGCTGCCGCAGCCGCTGCACAGGCAGCACTTGGAGATCAGCCGGATATTCCATCAGATCAGATTGCTTTCCGTGCTCGTCGTCTCGCCTCCCGGTCTCGCTCCTCCACTCACACCTCCGCTTCCACTCCGCCACCCACTCTGCCTGCTCCAGTCACTCCTATTGCTCCATCCACCTCCACCGCCATACCCACTACCAGCACCACGCCAGCTTCCACTGCTTCCCCTGCCCCCGCTCCCGCTTCAGCTCCACCTGTCCCTCCACCTCGCTTCCGGGAGCGCGATGAGACTGAGGTCCGTCCACTGGGTTCGGATCCTCGTCTATTTGATCTTCAGCGTGCCACTGCAGCCCGGGTACGTCGGTTCAGGTACGTACCCGTGGAGTCTTGGCTGCCAGCTCAGAGAGACCCAGCAGCAGGAGTTCTTTTCAGCACTCGGATTCAGGAGTCTTTCTTCAGGGCTCAGATGTCAGCTCAGATTGCGCTACGAGTTCACCGCCTCTTGGATCTTCCAGCCTTCTTGCTAGCAGCCGGTGCTGAGTCTGAGGCACATCTCACCTATCTGCCAGGTCTTCTGTCCTTTCTGACTATCAGCGGCAGATACGTTGAGGAGTGGGTCCGCGTCTTCTATGCCTCTGTTTGGATTGACCCGGATCATCAGTGGATGAGGTTCCGCTTTGAGCGCGAGGATGTCACGATCACTGCCAGTCAGATCAGACAGCTTTTTGGATTCCCTGATTCGACGACTCGCCTGCACAGTCTCTGCTATGGCACTTCAGATCCTCCACGTCGCCCTCACGGTGGTGTAGCTCCAGGGACAGCTCACGTCGCGGCTCTGTTCCGCCCGCCTTTTTCAGATGGGTCGCGACGTTCTCCAGCAGACTTCACTACTGCAGCGAAGTGCTTATATGAGCTCGTCAGACGGACACTCCTGCCTAGGATGGGATACAGGGAGGCCACCACTCATATCCAGCTTTGGCTCCTTGGTGCCCTGGTATCCCACTCTGAGTTTGATGTTGTTGACTTTCTGATCTGTGAGATTGAGGACACTGTTCTGGATGGGATTCGTGCTCGGCGGCAGCTACCCTATGCTCACTACTTATGCCACATATTTGCGCAGCTGATCCAGCCACCTCGCTTTCAGAGCACCCTTGAGGCCTCTCGCCTTGTGTTTGGATCTTACCGTCCTGCTCCAGAGATTCCAGTGCCAGCTTATGCTCCTGTGTTTGACACTCAGGCTGAGGATGCAGCACTTCGTCAGTTTGACACCCAGGGTGCAGCAGATGATGATGATGATGATGATGATTTTGGGATTCCTCCTCCACCTCCGCCTCCTATGCCTCCACGCTCTCATGATCATGAGGCTGGGAGCTCTAGTGCTGCCCCTGCTACCACTCAGGCTATGGACCCTGCTCTAGCTTCGATTCTTCAGACTCTCACTCAGCAGCAGGCTCAGCTGGCAGCCGAGCAGGCCCGTATGTCTGAGAGAATGCTCTCAATGTTTCAGACTATGCAGGACAGGCAGGATTCACTTCAGCAGCAGCTTATTCAGGATAGGGCAGAGAATAGGGCATTCATGGCCCTCATGCTTCAGCATTCTGGTATCTCAGCGTCTCCAGTTCAGTCTGCTCCGCCTTCTTCGCTTCACGCTCCAGTAGTGCCTTCGATCTTGTCTGCACCCCCTGCTGTTACCTCTCCGCTCCGGCCGGTCACCTTGGCGTTCACTTCACCAGTTCTCAGCTCTGTCTGCCCGCAGCCGCCAGTGCCACCAGCATCTGCTGTTTCCACTACTGCTGTGGCAGTATCTGTGACTGCTTCTGCTCCGGTAGCTCCTGCAGCGCTGCCTGCGTCCGAGTCAGTACCAGCTCCAGCCTCTACCGCAGATCCTGGATCCGAGACTGACTCTGACCTTCCGTCGGCGTTTGCTCTGCTACCTCGACCTCGACCGGATGCGCCCCCGCCGCCTCCTCCTGCATCAGGTGTTTAGGTTCAGGTCCCTTTTGGTGTTTGACGCCAAAGGGGGAGAGATATGAGTTGTGAGAGCTAGGGGGAGTTAGAGAGAGAGTCAGTGTTCTTTTGATGTAATATTTGTGCCTGCTACTCTCTGTACTAGCTTTATGTTTTTGGCTCACAAACTCGTCATATACTCTCGTTGCTTTTGGTTGACTGTGTGTATTACGTTTTCACCTTATTTCAAATCACCAGTCTTCTAGCTCTTGTTTCATTAATTTACTTTCTCTTTTATATGAACAAGAATCTTATGATGTGTATGCGCTCACTCTTATTATTATGGTACACATTCCTTCTGTCAAAAATTACTGAGTATAACTAACCATTCTTTCTATTGACAGAATCTTCAAAACAAACTACTCTCACAAAACTTGTAGGGTTGTCATCAATCACCAAAAAGGGGGAGATTGAAAGCATCTAGGCCCCTGGTTGGTTTTAGTGATTAATGACAACGTAATATTATATGTGACTAACGTGTGTTTTGCAGAGACAAATGGTAAGTTAGGTCACATGACAGGTAAAAGCACTACAATGTGAAAGCAATCCCGGAGATAAGAACTCGAAGCGACGGCTAAAACGACGGAACAAAAGGTGAAGGTCTACGGAGTCCGAGTGTCAAGGAGATGTGGACACTCGCGATTTAGTTAGGTCTTTTATTCTCTTTTAGCCGTACTATAAAGAGGGGTTGTCGATGAGTAGTTTGACCAAGAGAGTTCTAGTGTAGTGTTGGTGCACAATCACACTCATACACAGTGCTAGGTGTCACTCTAGAACTCACACACAAGTTAGAGCGAAAACCGATTTGAAAATCAGCTGAAAAACAAGACTTAGGGTTTCTGGCTTTGGGGCACCGGACTGTCCGGTGTGCACCGGACTGTCCGGTGCACCCTCTGCCAGGTGGGACCAGGCTGGTTCACAGCAGAGCCTTCCCAGTCGCAGAAACCCGAGAGCGCTGCCTTCGGAGATGAATTTTAGTGGCACACCGGACATCGGACCGGACTGTCCGGTGTGCACCGGACAGTGGACTGTTCACTGTCCGGTGCGCCATGAGTCCAACGGCTCCGTGTCAGAACTAGCCGTTGGAAGTGACCGTTGGCGCACCGGTGGCGCACCGTTGGCGCACCGGTGGCGCACCGGACTGTCCGGTGCGCCATCGCGCAGCAAGTTTCCTGTAACGGCTAGTTGGTGGGTGAGGGCTATTTATACCCCTTCCACCCACCATATTCAATGCCTTGCACTCCACATTTATTCCAGCACTTTGGTAGAGCATTGCAAGCACCAAAAGCCTAGTGAGGAGATTAGAGAATCATAATCCGCGTTTGTTCCTCATTAGCGCTAGTGAGAGCCACCTAGAGCACACACCACTTGCATTAGGCTTCTCTTGGTCAAGCGAAAGTCTATGGCTTGTTACTCTTGGTGATCGGCATCACCTAGACGGCTTGGTGGCGTTGGGAGCTCGGTGATCACCGTGAAGATCTTGTTGGTGACCCGACTCAAGTTTGTAAGCGGTCTCGAGGGATCCACCGCGCCGGAGTGGCAAAGGATCATCTCGTAGTGAGCACTTGGTTCTTGCGAGGACCAAGGGGGAGCGATACCCTTGCGCGGGTGCTCCAACGAGGACTAGTGGAGAGTGCCGACTCTTCGATACCTCGGAAAAAATTGGAGGAGTCTTCTAAACTTTGCTTTACATTCCGCACTTAATTCAAGCTATTTACTTTGTGTATTTGTTTAGCAAGTATTTGAAGCATTGTTTTAGCCTTGTTACATTTCTAGTATTATTTTCTTAGTGCTAGTTGTTGGGGTGAAGTTGGGCTCTTGTTTAGCTCTTGCTTAGGCTTTAATTAGTGTTGATTTTTAGAAAAGCCCAATTCACCCCCCCTCTTGGGCATCGTGATCCTTTCACAATCAACACCGCTTGCTACGCCATCAACCGTCTCTACCTTCATCGAATCCTCAAGAAAACATCATATGAACTCCTAACAGGTAAAAAGCCCAATGTTTCATATTTTAGAGTCTTTGGTAGCAAATGTTTTATTCTTGTTAAAAGAGGTAGAAAATCTAAATTTGCTCCTAAGGCTGTAGAAGGCTTTTTAGTTGGTTATGACTCAAACACAAGGGCATATAGGGTCTTTAACAAGTCCACTGGACTAGTTGAAGTTTCTTGTGACATTGTGTTTGATGAGACTAACGGCTCTCAAGTAGAGCAAATTGATCTTGATGAGCTAGATGATGAAGAGGCTCCGTGTGTCGCGCTAAGGAACATGTCCATTGGGGATGTGTGTCCTAAGGAATCCGAAGAGCCTCCACATGCACAAGATCAACCATCTTCCTCCATGCAAGCATCTCCACCAACCCAAGATGAGGATCAAGCTCAAGATGATGAAAATGAATATCAAGAGGAGCCACCTCAAGAGGAGGACAATGATCAAGGGAGAGATACTAATAATCAAGACAAGGAAGATGATGAGGGTCCAAGACCACCACACCCAAGAGTCCACCAAGCGATACAACGAGATCACCCCGTGAACTCCATCCTCGGCGATATTCATAAGGTGGTAACCACTCGATCTCGTGTCACTCATTTTTGTGAACATTACTCCTTTGTGTCTTCTATTGAGCCATACAGGGTGGAAGACGCATTAAGGGATTCAGATTGGGTGTTGGCTATGCAAGAGGAACTTAACAACTTCATGAGGAATGAGGTATGGCATCTTGTTCCACGTTCTAATCAAAATGCTGTAGGAACCAAGTGGGTCTTCCGCAACAAGCAAGATGAGCATGTTGTGGTGACAAGGAACAAAGCCCGACTTGTGGCCAAGGGATATTCACAAGTCGAAGGTTTGGATTTCGGTGAAACCTATGCACCCGTAGCTAGGCTTGAGTCAATTCGTATATTATTTGCCTATGCTACTTACCATGGCTTTAAGCTTTACCAAATGGACGTGAAAAGTGCCTTCCTCAATGGACCAATCAAGGAGGAGGTCTATGTTGAGCAACCTCCCGGCTTTGAAGATAGTGAGTACCCTAACCATGTATATAAACTCTCTAAGGCGCTTTATGGGCTCAAGCAAGCCCCAAGAGCATGGTATGAATGCCTAAGAGATTTTCTTATCGCTAATGGCTTCAAAGTCAGAAAAGTCGATCCTACTCTCTTTACTAAAACAATTGCAAATGATTTGTTTGTATGCCAAGTTTATGTTGATGATATTATATTTGGGTCTACTAACAAATCAACATGTGAAGAGTTTAGTAGGATAATGGTACAAAAATTCGAGATGTCTATGATGGGGGAGTTGAAGTATTTCTTAGGATTTCAAGTCAAGCAACTCCAAGAGGGCACCTTCATGAGCCAAACGAAGTACATTCAAGACATACTCACCAAGTTTGGAATGAAGGATGCCAAGCCCATCAAGACACCCATGGGAACCAATGGGCATCTCGACCTCGACACGGGAGGTAAATCCGTAGATCAAAAGGTATACCGGTCGATGATAGGATCTTTACTCTAATTATGTGCATCTCAACCGGATATTATGCTTTCCGTATGCATGTGTGCAAGATTCCAAGCCGATCCTAAGGAAGTTCACCTTAGGGTCGTAAAACGAATCTTGAGATATTTAGTTCATACACCTAAGTTTGGCCTTTGGTACCCCAAGGGATCCACTTTTGATTTAATAGGTTATTCAGATGCTGATTGGGCAGGGTGTAAAATTGATAGGAAGAGCACATCTGGGACTTGTCAGTTCTTGGAAAGATCCCTGGTGTCTTGGGCTTCAAAGAAACAAAATTCTGTAGCTCTTTCTACCGCCGAAGCCGAGTACATTACCACAGGCCATTGTTGCGCGCAATTGCTTTGGATGAGGCAAACCCTTAGGGATTATGGTTACAAATTAACCAAAGTTCCTCTCCTATGTGATAATGAAAGTGCTATCCGCATGGCGGATAATCCCGTTGAGCACAGCCGCACTAAGCACATAGCCATTCGGTATCACTTTTTGAGGGATCACCAACAAAGGGGGGATATCGATATTGCATATGTTAGCACCAAAGAACAATTAGCCAATATCTTTACCGAGCCATTAGATGAGAAAACTTTTACCAAACTTAGGCATGAGCTAAACATTCTTGATTCTAGGAATTTTGATTGATATTTTGCACACATAGCTCATTTTTGTACCTTTGATCACCTCTCTTTCATGTGCTATGACTAATGTGGTTTTCAAATGTATTTCATGCTAAGTCATAGATTGAAAGGGAAATGGAGTCTTCGGCGAAGACAAGGCTTCCACTCCACTCCATTGAATTATTCATCCTTCGCCGTCACTCCACACCGCTCTCCAATTTTGTGACACCCTAGTGTCACCTAGGGTTTCTTCCTTAAGCTAACCCCAACCTATTATCACATGTAAACCTAGTAAAGGAATGAACATCAAAGATTAAGAACAAAGACTTATAATGAGTCTCCTCAAATTCTCTTTAATCTTGTCATGAACCTTAAGGAAAGAAAACTCTCAAACCCTAATAAATCCTAAGTGAGCAAATTAAGCATAAAGGGTAATTGGGAGAAATCTTGGGGGGGGGGAATACAAATTTTAGTAAAGAACAAATTACAAAGTTTTAGTTCACCAAATAACTAACAAATCATAGTAAGAAAGTTTGGCCATTTGGTTTTTCCAAAATCCCCAAATCAGCCCTTGAACCATGGTCCCATGAGGAAATTCAGAATTCTGAATTCTGAATTTCAGAACCCTTTCCAAAGATCAATTGCGTTCTCTGTTTTTCAAAACTCAAAACTAGGAAGTCCAAATATCAAAGTTGTGCCAAATTTCCTTGAACACGCTCTGGAAAAATTTGAACTCAAACCAAATTCATTTGACACGGTTTTGGCGCAGTTTGACCTCGGGACCAGGCTTTCTGACACTGGCACCTTGGTGACGCTACAACTCCCTGTCCCTAGCCTAAAACAGTGCAACGTCCATACACAAAAGACAAAGCAATGTCAGGAGAACAAATCCTTCATAGCGATCTTGCCCAAATTCACAAAGATTTGCGCCCAATCGGCGTTAGAACTTGGGCAGAGGCAACGGTTCCACGTGTTCGACCGTGGCTGACACCCCCGGTTCACGCCCGTTCGCGCACCCGCGCTCCCCAGTGCACGCCCGCGCGCGCTTGCCGGTCCACGGCCGCCCGTGCGCCGCGCCGTGCCTATAAAGCAGCCCCGAGCCTCGGCCATACCTCCCCGCGCGCTCACAAGTCTTGCCCAAGCCAGAGATCACCGAAATTTGCCCCGAGCACGCCGCGCCACCACCCGCCAAGCTTTTCGAGCCTCGGCCGCCGTGGCCAGCTCCCTCCAGTCGCGTCCAAGCCGCGCCAACCCCTCGGTTAGCTTCACCATTAGCCCGTGAAGCTTTCCAAGTCCTCGGACACGACAGAACTTCACCGGAAGCCCGAGATCGCCCTCGCCGGACTTCGGTCGCCCGCCGCCGCGTGTGGTCCGAGCTCTCCGGTAAGCCATTTTCAAATTTCTTGCACCCACGTGTTCCCTAGCACCCAGTGAAGCTCTCTGACCCGTTCAATTGACCTATTGCGCCGTGAGTAGGCCGGATTCCTCGCCGTTGACGAGCATCTCCGCCTGCGCACGTGGACCGGCCGACTCCGACCATCCCCGACGGCGACCCGCACATCACCGTGATCCCCGAGACCTCCCCTACGTCCTCGACCACCTCACCGGAGCAGCCTCGCTGTCGGTAAGCCCCTCCGCCCTTTTCTCCGCCGCGGGTACTGTTTAATTGGGGACATGACCGCGGGTTCGATTTCCAGAAACCCTATGGGGTTTTCTGCAGAGCCGTAGACTCAAATGAATAGTGCCCCGGGGACCTGTCTGTAATTCTTTTAAGAACTTTCGTCAGGGACCCCAGTGCAAAACTGTTTTTATTTAAACCATTTCGAATTAATCTTTTATTATTCAGTAGAAGACTTAGGAAATTCATAACTTGAGAAATACTTAACCAAAATTTGTCAAACCAATTTTACTGGATTCTAAATATTATGGACTATCAATTAAAAATACTGAACCCCATGCTTTCTGTTATAATTTTTAGAGTTTGAAATTAAATACAGAAACTAACCAAACCCTATTTAATTAAAGAAATTTTTTATACTTCTGTGCTAGGCTTGAGAAAATTTGTAGATGTTCAAACCTCAATTAAACACTGTTTAAAAATAGTAGAAACTCCAGTATTAAAAATTTAAGTAGGGATATCTATTAAAAGCCATTTTTGCCCAAAACTTAGGAAAATCAGAATGGCATTAGAAAATAATGAACAATTATTTTTCCTAGCCTACTTAAGTAACAGAGAACCTAGGTAAAATAAAAAGACCACTAGTCCAGAATAGATTTAAAGTGAAATGTTTTATTTAGCATTATTCCAACTAGAAAACAATTAATAGAATCATGGAAATAAATCCAAAATTGTTAATAAAAATCCATTGGACTTGTAACCACTAGAACCCCACTATAAAAATGATAATCACCCCAGCCCATCATTTTAAGTAAGGAAAACAAATAAAACTTGATATTGGGTCCTATTCCAAATAAGTAATGAGCAACCCTGAAATAATGCAATTTTGGGCAAACAAAATTTTGCTAGATCAATAATGAGATAGGCCACCAGAGAAAAATGCAAATCCATTTGAAAGATGTAGAATAATAATTATTACCAACAATTCATAAAAAACCATTTAATTCAAATAATTCCTACCACCTTTCCCCTTAAGCAAAAAGATGCAACACTTCAGAATGATTGCTCTTGCACACAATAGAAGCTAGGAAAAATCAGAAATCTGTTGTTTGATATTTTTCAAATATAGTTGTAGTAGAAAGCACCCCTTTGGCTAGAAACCTTGGAAAATCATAATAAAATAACTGGTAAGTATTAATGGCTAGAAATTTATGCAAAGTCATGTTATAACATCTAGATGCCAGAAAAAATATGTCTTAAGCAATAACCTTCTATTAAATGGTAGTTGTAGTTTAAACCACCCCTTCTGCCCTAATATTTAATAATTTTATCCAGAGAGAACTACTTACTTTTTAAACCCCAAATTTTGAGACAGAGACTCATACACCAGTAAGAAGCCACTGTAATGTTTTCAAATTTTTTGGAAATTTATTAATATAACTTGTAGTTCAAACCCATTTTAAAAGTATAAAGGAAATAGAAGAGGAAAGAAGGATAATAAACCTCGCTCCAATAAGTTCAACTAGAAATATTATTAATTCTCACTAAGGCTTTAAAAAGAATTTAGTGGAACACCAGGATAGACTTACCACTTCATTTAACTGAGTGTGATCTAAATTACTAAATATATCACAAGAATCTTTAAGTAACAAGAGTAAACTCTATCTAATTTAAGTGAATCATTCACCATCAAGTTTAATTACTAAAGCACTTATCATATCATGTATATATCTTACTCGTTGCATTCATTAGACTGCAATCTAGCTGACGGAGAGTACGTGCTCATCCCCGAGCAAGGAACTGTCCAAGAGGAAGACCAGGAGCCAGCTCCCGAGACTGCCACTAAGGATCTCCCCGCAGCCCCAGCTATTGAAGGCAAGCCCCGGTTTTTATGCATAACCGTATTATTATATGCTACTTTACTACACTTAATGCTTGTAGGATTGTAATGTGCACTTAAGTGTAGGAGTTGCTTGGAACCTCTAGTTGCATGATCTTAGGATTCCTTCTTGAGATGGATACTAGTATGCTAGGTCGAGTAGCTGATTTGCTAATCAGGATCTCGGTAGAAGTCGAGTGATTTTTCTAGCACTCACGCGAGGTCAGGAATTGATTGTATTCATCTTGATAACGGGATTTATAATGGTCTATGGACTTGGATCCAGGGAGGATGCCTTGTCCATGAGACGGGGAAAAAGGAATTAAGGATTAATGAGTGGATACCTGAGTCAAGCGTTTGAACGTACTAAGCACATGTCAAGAAATATGGTAACCGGTATACCTAGTACCTGAGTGAAGCCGGGTGCAGGCTTTATCCCTCACTCATCCTGAGACTGGGTCTCCCATGCTAGCTATGGTGGGTACAAGTGCGATCACTGCACGGCGGCAGCCGGGGTCAGCGGAGCATTGTATGCCAAGGCGGTGAGCCCTGGCCGCGAACGGGGAATCGATGGGGACGGTTGACATGTGTGGGGTCGGAATACCCTGACATATCGTGTGTTTAGGTTTACCTTGCAAGGATAAAAATTCGATTCGAATCGTCTGCTTCTCGCAGCTAATGAGACTACTTGACCCCTTGTACTACATTGAGTAAGAAGTGAAAGAAGGTTACATGAGATAATTTGTTGATTGTACTAAATGCTTGCTACCATGTATGCTTAGAAGGAGCAAACTTAGTAAAGCTAATGATGCTAGAAATTGAAAAGCTAAAACTTGATTTTAGATACAGCTAGTGCTTTTGGCAAACCAAACCCCTCAGCCAAACAGTTGCATGGTCTAGAGGTAGAGGAGTAGTTTCCTCACACCGGGTAAGTCTAGCTGAGTATTAGTATACTCAGCCTTGCTTGTGGCATAATTTTGCAGGTATGTTGCAGGATATGGTTGATGGTGTGACTTGGCCTACCACCCTGCCACCGGGTTGGACGGCCGAGTGGGATGCTGCTTCCATGGGAGAGGAGCAGGAGGAGTAGTGGGCTAGGCCTTGCCCATTTCCTCGCTATCGACGACATCGATTATCCGCTGCATTTTATTTTGTGAACTTTTATTCGCTACTCGAAAAACTCTGATCTATGTAATAATTTAGTACTTAAATTGAGGTTTCCTGTTTTATTGTGTTTCTGTTGTGACTCACCTTCGTGTGAGATTGTGGTATTTGATCCTGGTTAAGTGGCTTTATCAGACTAGATCTGAGGGACTGACGAGTTATTCCGATTTAAGTGTGTTGCGGCCATTGAGGCGTGACTTAGGCACTTAAGCTGGAATAATTCGGGCGGTTCTGCCATAGCTGGTATTGGAACAAATATCACCATAGAGAAGGACAATAAACCATGAATACCAATTTTCAAAATCTAAAACTTGCTTAGAAAACTGCTAAGAATCGTCAGGACTAGACCGCTAGACCTAGGACGAAAGGCCTTAGGGATAGTGGGAGAAATAGGTGGCTAAGTAAGTAGGCCCTGTGGGCTGGTACTTAGATTCTTGAAGGATGCCTTAGGAGCACCCTTTATTTCGGAGAGGAGTCATTATTCTTTTCAGCATGCATGCATTATAAAATTTGAAGGATTAAGAATTAAAGAAGTGATTTTTTTAAGCTAACCCACTTCTTTTCAAACCATCCAGGCTCTTTTATTTTCTTCCTTCCACCATAATCTTTACATCTGATACCCTTCCGCAGATGAATTCACCCACCCCCGCCAGCGGAGGAGACACTCGTTTTAGCTCTGACTTCCTTTCTCATGATGGCTTCCCTTCCATCTTGTGGGAAGTGCTTAACTCCACGGGTTACCCTACGCCCCCTCTGTACACGGTGTAGTTGTATGAGGAGCATCGAGTACCTCGTTGTCGAGTCTGGCTGACTTTGGAGGCTCATTCCCTTCAGCCTAATTGGCGTTCTCTTGACTCCGAGACGATTGGATTCAGGGCGGACGACACCACTGAAGCAGCAGCCATGAAGACTCTGACGACTTTCTGTGGCTACCATCCCCTGGAGATGGTGATGCACCCTTGGGACTTTTCCCTGCTGAGAAGAAGGATGACCCCATGTGGTGTAACCGTGTGAGCCACGCGAAGGACGTGTGGGCAATGTATCCTGACTTGGTTGGGAGGGTCACTGTTCAGTGCATGAGTGCGTTGTACTGCCTTCAGGCCCTTCAGAGCGATGCTATGGCACATCTTGCTAACATCGCTCAAACTACCAAGCTCACCCTTGATAGCCGAGAAGATTTTGTGGTTGACTTGTCCACCGAGTTGGTGGAGAAGGATCTACAGGTGGAAAGGCGGAGCCAGCGTATCACCACCTTGGAGTAGCAGGTGGAGATCCGAGACAACACTATTGATGTCTTGGAGAACCAGCTTCATGATGTGCAGCGGGAACTCGAAGAATGAAATGACCACTTGGACATGCACCACTTGGAGATGGAGGCTAATGAAGCCGGAATCGAGGGAGAAGACGCTCCCGAGGAGTTAGGACCAGCCCCTGGTGCAAATGGGACTACCTCTGCGATGCCCCCTTCACCCGCATCCAGTGTCGCATCCACCGCTCAGGGTTGATCAGTCGCTTTGACGTTTTAGGCGGATAGAAACCTATGCGAGCTTAGTTGATGTAACCCTTGAGAACTTTTGAGATTTGTGGGATGTTGTAACCGTGTTATCTTCATTTGAACTTAATATTATGATTATGGCATTTTCTTCCCATATGAGATAATAGCTTGTCGTTCGAAATTGTGAGTGGGAATAACATTGGCAACAATCTCTGTTTTTAGATGGTAGCTAGGTAGTGTCGCGGGCATAATGAGCAGGTTCCCCCGCCACCTCCTCCAGCTCCCACAGTGCAGGAGCTGATGGCCCAGCAGAATGAGATTCTGCGGCAGCTCTTGCAGCGCCAGCCCCACCCCCAGCAGCATGGTGGAGGCCAGCATCAGCGACCTCCGGTAGCGGCAACCTACCAGGAGTTCCTGAGCACGCAACCACCCTTAATCACCAAGGCAGAGGATTCGTTGGACGCCGACGTGTGGCTTCACGTCGTTGAGTCCAAGTTTCCCCTCCTCACGGGAGACTGCCCTAATGATGCCAAGGCTCGCTTCGCCGCGCAGCAGCTTCGTGGCCCTGCTCGGACATGGTGGGACCACTTATGTGCTATGCTACCCGCTGATCGCGAAGTGTCTTGGGAGGAATTCAAGACTGCTTTTAGAGGGCACCACATCCTAGCTGGACTTCTTGATCGCAAGTTGAATGAATTTCTGGCACTTAATCAAGGAACCCGTATGGTCTTGCAGTATGCTCAGGCCTTCAACGACCTGTGCCAGTATGCAGGTTACCATGCTGATTCTGATGAAAAGAAGAGAGACCGCTTCTGCAGGTGTCAGCGTTTTGACCCCGGGGGGTCCCTGGACCGACGAGTAAATTGTCGTTGCGTGTCCCAGCCCAGATGGGTCGGCGCGAGACGGAATACAAAGGGGGGCGAAACAACAAAGGGGAACCCGCGACCTTCGTGTTGTCCTGCGCCCAGGGCGGATGCGCTTGCAGTAGGGGGTTACAAGCGTTCGCGTGGGAGAGAGAGAGAGCGAGAGCCTTGTGCGTCGGCCCGTTCTCCCGCGCGGTCGACCTTCCCGTACGAGAGCCCTAGACCTTCCTTTTATAGACGTAAGGAGAGGGCCCAGGTGTACAATGGGGGGGTGTAGCAATGTGCTAACGTGTCTAGCAGAGAGGAGCCAGAGCCCTAAGTACATGCCGTCGTGGCTGTCGGAGAGGTTTTGGCGCCCTATTCATGTGATGTCGTGGCCGTCGGAGGAGCGCTTGAGCCCTGTGGAAGTACAACTGTCGGAGCTGTCGGATCCTTGCTGACGTCTCCTTGCTTCCGTAAGGGGCTGAGAGCCGCCATCGTCATGGAGCACGCAGGGTGTCATCATTACTTGTTTACCGGGGCGAACCATATGGGTCGCCGGTCTTGTTCCCCGTAGCCTGAGCTAGCTAGGAGTAGGGTAATGATGCCCCCCCTATGACGTGGTCGGTCCGAGCCCAAGGTCAGGCGAGGCGGAGGCTCCTCCGAGGTCGAGGCTGAGTCCGGGCCCGGTGTCACACCCGGTTTTAGAAGGCAAACCGAATGCGAACCATGTACGTGCCAGGATCAGTTATTCACGTACACAGCAGTTACATAATATGGACATCATCACACAGTGCTCAAAATAGTATTAATAAGGGAAATAGTCGATTACATCATACGTCTGAGACGTCCATATAGTTCTTACAATAAATCAAAGTGCGGAAAAGAAACGTAGATAACGCGGCCTTCACAGGCAGCCGACTGGGGGGTTGCCGCTAACCCACACCTAGAACTCGTCGTAGTCTTGGAACTCCTGGAAGTCTCCTTCCACAGCTTCATCTTCGCCTGAGCAGTGGTTGCAATGCTGACAACCTGGGGGGGTTTGGTGTGTAGAGCAAGGGTGAGTACACATCAACATACTCAACAAGTATCCTGTTTGGCTGTAGTGGACTAGCTTTATGTGGGGATAAGTCAAGCAGTTGCTTTTAGTTGGTCAGGTTATTACTTACTAGTAGAAAGCCAGGTTTTGACATTAACCCAAGTTATTAGCCCAATGTATCCTTTCCAAACGGAAAGAATACCACTTACCAATACCATAATCGTAATCAGAACCATCAATCTCATTGTCACCTGTACCAAAGTATCTCTGATCAAGTATCACTAATCTCTGGAGCTCCCTTGGCCGCTCATAACCGCGAGCACGGCTGATATATCAGTTTCATAACACTCTGCAGAGGTTGTGCACTTTACCCACAAGCCGTGATTCCCTCTCTGGCCCGGGCTTGCAAGACCCTTATTCACTCCCGAGGTGAATGGCCAAGGATTCACTACGAAGCCTTTACAAAGATTCCCCGGGGCTGTAGCCACCCGTTAGGTTTCCTAAATGTACCGCACTCCTCCCCAAGGGACAAATCAACCTTGGCAGAGCGAGCCGCATACACCGAGCCCCATTGACGGCACGACGGCGAAGCGAACTACACCCCGGATCCTCTAATTATTCAGCTAAGGGCACCCCATTCCACCCTCATGGTTGCACTGTTTTCCCGGGCGGTCATCCATTGAACAGGTCCTTACGGAGAGGCACTCGAGAAACCGCTCGAGTCCCCTTAAATGCCACAAGTATAATCATAAATAAGAACGGGAAAACAGCGTATCATAGATAACCACATCATGTTCATTGATTAAAGTTGAGCAATAGCATCAAACTAAGCAGTAATAATCCGACCCAAATAGGTAAACAAGGACATGGATAACAAAAAGCTAGTCAATCCTTAGGTATAAATGTGTGATGCGGGAGGTGAATTAAAGAATGATTAGGACAGAGATAGGTCAAAGGACACTTGCCTCCACCAACCGACTGCTGCTCAGGGGCTTCTCCTGCGAATTCCTCGGGCTCTTCGACCGGATCGTTCTCTATGCGAGCGCAAACATACATACATCCATCCACATATTTAATACAAAAGAACAGTACACCATACAAGGGAACAAATAAAGCGAATATGCATCAAGTATGACATTTGACATTGCATTTGTTATGGTTAGAAAGAAACGGGAAAAGGGTCTCGCAGGGGGGTTAAAGTTTATGCACTAATGATTAGTTAAATTATGCACTCTAGTTTCAATAGGTTCCTAACAAAAGAATTCTGTTATATGCACTAGTGGGAACCTAATCATTTTAAGTTGATTAACATTGCACGGGATAAACAATTAACTAAATGAATCAACTAGCGCAACGAAATTCTAAATTAAACTTCTCATTTCCATAGCATGAACCATGATTAGTCTACCCAAAATAAGGTAATTATGATCACAGAAAGTAAATACAATAAAATAAAAAAAATAAAAAAACAGGGGGGGCGGTTGAACCGGCCCTAGGGCGGTTGAACCGGCCGGCTGGGCGAGCGGCTGGGCCGGCCAGGGGCGCGGCCGAACCAGCGGGCAGGGGCGGCTGGCGGGCGGCCAGGGGCCAGGGGCGGCCGAGGGCGCGGCCAGGGCGGGCCGGGGGTGCGGCTGGGCGCGGCCGGGGCCGGCCAGGGCGCGGCCGAGGCTGGCCAGGCGCGGCTGGGGCCAGGGCGCGGCCGGCGGCTGGGCTGGGGGCGGCCAGGGGCGCGGCCAGGGGTGGCCGGGCGGCTGGGCTGCCAAGGGGAGGGAGGAGGGGAGAGGGGAGAGGGAGGGAGGAGAGGGAAAGGGGGGGGCTCACCGGCGATGGGCGGCCGACGGCGAGGGCGGCGGCCGAGCAGGGGGCGGCGGCGGTTAGGGCAGAGGGGTAGGGGCGGCGGCTTAGGGAGAGAGAGGGAAAATGAGAGGGAGAGAGAGAGGGAGAGGGAATTGGGGAAAAAAAAGGGGAGGTGGGGGGGGGCTGGGCCTGCCAAGGCCCAAGAGGGGGGGCGCGCAGGGGGCTTGGGCCGACCAAGGGGCGGCTGGGCCGGCCAAGGAGCCCATGGCGCGGGAGAGAGGGAAAGGGGAAGAGGGAGAGAGAAAGAAAGAGAAAAAAAAAGAAAAGATTATTTCCCTGTTTTCGAAATCCGATCTTCCTAGATGAATGCATTTGCACTTTCAAACAATCAAAGAATGCATAGCTCGGCATGGTGCATCAAACAACATAAAGTATTTTTTAGAGTTTTTCTTTACACGGGAATTCCAAACCGAATCCCGCTAGCTTTGGAAAAAGTCAAGGTCTAGCGAGGGCAAAAAGAAAAAGAAAAGGTAACGCCCGAATTTGGCGAGTAAAGAAAAGAAAAAATTCAACTGCAAAATTCGGGGCGTTACACCCGGGGGTCGGGCGAGGCAGAGTCCGCCGTCCGAGGTCGAGGCTGAGTCCGAGCCCTGGGGTCGGGCGAGGCGGAGTCTGTCGTTCGAGGTCGAGGCTGAGTCCGAGCCCTGGGGTCGGGCGAGGCGGAGTCCGTCGTCCGAGGTCGAGGCTGAGTCCGAGCCCTAGGGTCGGGCGAGGCGGAGTCCGTCGTCTGAGGTCGAGGCTGAGTCCGAGCCCTGGGGTCGGGCGAGGTGGAGTCCGTCATCCGAGGTCGAGGCTGAGTTCGAGCCCTGGGGTCGGGCGAGGCGGAGTCCGTCGTCCGGCGTCGAGGGTGAGCCCGAGCTCTGGGATCGGGCGAGGCGGAGCTTCCTATGGCGCCCGAGGCTGGACTTAGCTGCTGTCAGCCTCACTCTGTCGAGTGGCACAGCAGTCAGAGCAGGGCAGTCGACGCTGTTTTCCTGTCAGGTCGGTCAGTGGAGCGGCGAAGTGACTGCGGTCACTTCGGCCCTGTCGACTGAGGAGCGCGCGTCAGGATAAGGTGTCAGTCGATACTTGCATTAAATGCTTCTGCGATACGGTCGATTGGCGTGGCGATCTGGCCAAGGTTGCTTCTCCGCGAAGCCTGGGCCTCGGGCGAGCCGAAGGTGCGTCCGTTGCTTGAGGGGACCCTCGGGCGTGACGTGAATCCTCCTGGGTCGGCTGCCTTTGCCCGAGGCTAGGCTCGGGCGAGGCGGGATCGTGTCCCTTGAGCGGACGGAGCCTTGACCTGAATCGTGCCCATCAGGCCTTTGCAGTTTTGTGCTGATGGGGGTTACCAGTTGAGATTAGGAGTCTTGGGGGTACCCCTAATTATGGTCCCCGACAGTAACCCCTGAGCCTCGAAGGGAGTGTTGGTACTCGCTTGGAGGCTTTTGTCGCACTTTTTTACAAGGGGACCGGCCTTTCTCGGTTGCGTTTCGTTCCGGTGGGTGCGCGCGAGCGCACCCGCCGGGTGTAGCCCCCGAGGCCTCGGAGGAGTGGTTTCACTCCTTCGAGGTCTTAGCGCGTTTCGTGATGCTTCGATCGGTCTGGTTGTTCCCTCATGCGAACTGGCCGTAGCCCGGGTGCATAGTCAGGTTCCAAGTTCTCGGGCTGGTATGTTGACGCTGTCAACGGTTTGGCCGGAGCTGGGTTTGAGAGAGCAGCCCTCGAGCCTCCGCACAGAGCGAGAGGACGGTCAAGGACTGACTCGGCTTTTTTCATACGCCCCTGCGTCGCCTTTCCGCAAGAAGGAGGGGGGAAAGCGCCATGTTGCCCTCGAAGGGCGCCGAACATGGTGTCTCCAGTGAGTTGCTAACGGGTGATCCGAGTGGACGCCCGTGCCCCGTTCAATAAGGGTCGGCTAGTGGCCCAGAGGCGCGCTCCAAAAGTACCTACAGGTGATTTGCCGGACCCGGTCCCGTATGATAGGGTCTGAGGGCTCGATGCCTCCCTCTGATGGGATTCCATTACAGAATCGCTCCTGCTGGTCTCGGAAATGTCCTAGGGTACCTCGGGAGCGTAGCCCGAACCTCGGCCATGTATCGGACATACCCAGAGTCATCCCTCGCTCTGCGTGCTCTGAGGCGGCTGTCGAACCCTTCGGGGGCCAGCCTACGAACCCCTGATCAGTAGTGGGCGCCGAGTCGGGGGCTCCGAGTGGCCTGAGGCGGCTGTCGAACCCTTCCGAGGGGCCAGCCTTCGAACCTTTGACCAGTAGTGGGCGTGGAGCCCGAGAGGCCTGAGGCGGCTGTCGAACCCTTCCGAGGGGTTAGCCTTCGAACCTCTGACCAGTAGTGGGCGCAGAGCCCGAGTGCTCTGAGGCGGCTGTCGGACCCTTCCTAGGGGCCAGCCTTCGAACCTCTGATCAGTAGGAGGGCTCCGGGCTCGCTTCCTTGGTGGAGAAGGATCCCTTTCGGAGTATCCCCCTTTCCCGGTCCCTGTAGTAAGAGAGAGAGAGAGGAAGAGGAAAAGGATACGAAATGGAATGACGTGGCACACCTTTTTTGACGCGGTCATTAAGGCGGAGGTGAAGCGTCGCCTGCTTCGCCTGCCAAAGGTGCCGCCTGTCCTGCCGTAGAGTTAATGCGACGGGATGAGTGGTTCGCGGGGCAGCCGTTGTGCGTGTGCGAGCCGTTCGAGGAACGAGCGTTTCGCCTTTGAGTTTTGAATTCTGCGGCGGGTTCGGGCGAAGTGTTGAACACGTCTCGCCTGGGCCTTTATATATTCGGAAGAGGGACCGGTGACGGTTCTTTACTCCTGCTGCTCGCCTTCTGCTTAGGTCTCCGCAACCTGAGGGAAATAGCCAGAGAAAGAAAGCTGTGCACCTTTGTCCGCTCCACCGCCACCTCCTTCGCTTGGTGATGGCCGATCGGGTGACCGTCGTCTCACCGCGCGACCCGTGGCCTCTCTCTACCGTCACGGTGGATGATTTGGAGGCCCTTGTTGCCGATGGCTTGCTTCGTCCCCTCTCTGGTGACCCGCAGCCAGAGTGGATGGCCCCTCTGAGCGGAGCCGCCCCATCCCTGCCGCCGGGGTATGTGCTGAGTTTCGTCTCTTTCCACGAGCGGGGGTTCGGAGTGCCAGCGACTCGTTTCATGCGGGCGATTCTGCATTTCTACGGGGTGCAGATGCATAATCTCAGCCCCAACTCCATCGCGCAAGCAGCCATTTTCGCGGCGGTTTGCGAAGGGTTTTTGGGGATTGCCCCCCCACTGGGATCTGTGGACCCATCTCTTCTCCGCGGAGCCTTTTGCCTTGGCGACGGGGGAGAGGAGAGTTCGTATGGCGGTGCGGGCCGGTGGTTGCATCCTTCAGTTGAGGCAGGCGCGTGCGCAGCAGTACATGCCCGCCATCCTTGCCTCTTCAAACAAGGGGTGGCAGCGCCGGTGGTTTTACCTTCGGAACGACGAGGGGAGGCTCCCATCGTTTTCTCAACGAGTGGTGACCATCGCCGACACCAACTGGCGCTATGGGGCCCCGCGCGAGAGACAGAAGAATCTCCAGCCCCTTCTGGCGGCCTTGCAGGAGCTGCGAGATGGAGGGCTCACCACCGCGGGGGTGGTTGCCGCCATCCATCGCCGGAGGGTGCTCCCCTTGACGGAGCGGCGACTGCCGCTTTCGGAGATGATGCCGGGGGTCGACCTGGAGGGTTCGCAGATGTCCTCGGTCCCCCTCTGTAGCATCCCAAAAATCATAATCTAGGTTTGAAACCCTAATCCACCTTTTACCCCTCCCTTCATCCTCTAATTCTAAATTCTCCACTAAGTTTTTCTTTCATCATATGCATACATTTTGTTTGATCACAAAGCACCTCACTTAGATTCTATTTTCTAAACACTTAGAGTATTCACAAAATATTTTGTTCAAAAGAAAAAGGGGCAAAAGGGGAAATGGGATTTGAAAAGTAAAAAGAAAAAGGGAAAAACCCTCTCCTCTCCCTGTTGGACCGAATCTCGGCCCAACACCCGCAACCCCCCCCTTCCCACGCGCCCGCACTCCCCCGCATTCGGCCCAACTTCGGTCGCTTCCGCGCGCGCGACAGCCGCTCCACACCCCGCCCTCCCTCTCGCTGACAAGGCGTCCCCACCCATCAGCCACCCGCTCTCTCGCACGCTCGCTCCCTCTGACCAAGCGGCCCCACGGGTCAGTTGCTTCGTCGTTCGTCCGCCGTCCCCTCGCCGAAGTCACCTCCGGCCGTCGCCTCCGTCCTCCCCTCTGCCATCCTGCCGCACAGGGAAGTTTGGCACCGCTCCGTCCTCCTCCCCTTGACCAGCGTCCTCGCCGGTACCGCCCCGCCGTAGCGTCCCCTCGGCAGCGCTGTGCGCCATTTATGGCGGCACTGGGAAGCTCGCCGGAGTCAGGGAGCTCCACCGCCCCCCCTTCCCCCGCGCGCCTATAAAAAGCTCCCCCCGAGCTCCTTCTTCCTCGCACCAGCTTCGGCCATCCCCCTCCTCCCCTTCCCCGAGCTCAATTCACAAGGCGTCGGCGTCGTCTTCCTCTCCGGTGAGTCTTTTCCTTCTCCTCCCTCTCCTTCTCTGTTGGTCCGGCAAGGAATTGAGTGAGCCGAGCAGCTCCCTCGCGTAGCCACGAACCCGAAGCGCCACTTTCCAGCCCCCGTTCCCCACCCAGAGCCCACCGGCGGCGATCCTCGCCGCGGAACTCCGCCCCCTCCCCGTGGGCAGCCCCCTCCCGACCCCCTCTGGCCAAATTAAACTTACCATGAGAATCGCCAACTGCCGCACGTGCTAAACCACCCCCCCTCGGACCAGGAACCGGGCCACCGGCGGCAAGCCGCCGTCAAGCTTCCCCGGCGGCCGGTTTTTCCCCGCGCTCGGCCGGTTCGCCCGCCGTCTGGCCGCAACGCCGTCCCTTCCCCCCCTCTCTCGCTGGCAAGTGGGCCCCCAAGCGACGCCGTCACCCTCGCGGCCGCGCCGTCCCCCCCCCTCGCTCGTGGGCCGCCGCTGGGCCGAAAGCGCCTCAGCGCGCGCTCGCGCCCGGGGTGGGCCAAAAATCGTGCCCCCGGCCCAGAAGAGAGGAATTCCCTTCTCTTTTTTCTTTTCCACCCTTTTGTCCATTTAAATAGTTTTCTCAATATTTTATGCACAAAAAATTATCAAAAAGGATTTCCAAGGTCACATAAAATAATGTTGTTAGAAAATGGCACACTATGATTGATGAACTACTGTTGATGTATTGTTTTACTGTATGTTTCCTAGAAGAAGCGGGAACCGCAGATCCGGATCCCGTAGCTCTGGAAGAAGGGTCAGAGCCCAAACTTCCGGAAGTAGATCTTCTGTGCCAAGAGAGCTTCAACGAAGGCAAGTCCATCCTTCCCTTGATGCATAAATTACCTATTCTCTCTACCACTGCCTAGGCCGGGAATCATGGGGGAATATTGCATTGTGAGTGAGAGATGGCCCGCATTAACATATACTTTCTGGATTCGAAATGTGGTTTGGAAAGAAGGGCAATGTGTTCCTCCAAATAAAGTCTCTTTTTGAAAAGTTTTGCGATGAAGGGTACTCACCCTCATCACCCTGGGAGTGGGATGATCAGGGACTCCCTGGTTTAGGGGAGGGCCTAAGGTGTTGGCTCAGCTGGTTTAGGCGTGAGCAGAAGGATTGTCCCCTCATATAAGGACCGGTTTGTCATTTTCACTACCTGTACTCCTTTATCGTACAACCACTCGAGACTGTGTGGGCAGTCACTCAATCCGAACTCGTGCGGTCCAACCCCAGGGTTAAGAAGGCTGGGGAGCACCGGGAGGATAAGGAGGGGGAAAGTTTTGTCCGGTTTGGACATGGTGGTGGCCTGACTCCTTCCGGATAACCATTAAGGTTAGGACGTGCGAGTAAGGAAAGAGATCCGACATTCGGGTCTCGCGACGGTGAGATCGCAGAAACCGGACTAGTGGGTAAAGTGTACCCCTCTGCGCAGAGTTAAAACCTATTCGAATAGTCCGTGTCCACTGGTATGGATGAGTTTGGTATGGTATGGCAATTAGAGCTTTTACACTAAGTTTCTTAACAAGGGAAAGGTGTGATTTAATGGGTGTTGAAAAAGAAAATAAGGCCACGGGAGCGGGAAGCTCAGTGGTGGTTGAGTTTTTGGTTACTTTTAAGACCATGGGAAAACCTTCAAGCAACTGCCTTTCTCTAAGAAAATGATGAGTGACTACAACTCCACCAAATTGAGCATGTACATCATAGGTCTCTTTCTCTCTACGGGAGCGGGGTGGGCTTGCGGAATACCTAGTGTATTCACCCAGATTTATTCATGTTTTTCAGCAGCCGAGGACTTCTTTTCTGCTATGCTTGATTAAGAGGGCTGTGTCTGCACCCAGTTCTGCATGTGGCTTGGGCTAGTGTATTTTCCTACTGCGCTTCTCTATTTGGCTCTCTCGAGCTTGTACCCCGGTATTGTAATAAATTTATCTAAACTCTGTACTATTTGAAGTAAGGAATGTGTTTACTAGCCTCCTGGGACTAGTAATTGTTTCACATTTGAGTCCCAAAGGATCGGGACGCTTCAGGTGGTATCAGAGCCTATAGGACTGGCCGTAGGTCGCAGCCCTGACCCTAAAACTTACCCTAAAAAGAAAATACCTCTTACCTCAAGAAAAGTTTTCTCTTCCCTTCCCCGATTTTTAACAAGACCCCTTCTTTTCCTATTCCAGATGGAAGACTCTCTGGCCATTAAGTCATCCTACTGCTCAGAAGTGGAAGGGTTCCCACGCCTCTTGCGAAGCTGTGCGCTCCGCATGGGAATCCTCAAGAAGCCGGAATACGTCTGGACGGAGCATATCGAGGGCGGAATGATAAGATGCTCTATGGCAGTCTACCTGGGGGAAAGCCAAAGCTATCCAAACCAACGTTCCTTCCAAGTCACTTTTACCGGAGTCCATTTCCTAGATGCTTGCCAAAATGTCGCCCGAAAAGCCCTCCGACAACTGTGTCAGAACTACAACAAAGTAATCATTGAAACCCCCCTTCGCTACTTTCCACCCAGCAACAAGAATACCCCCACCTGGAGGAAAAGACTTCAGGCCCTATCAGGAGGAGATCCTATTGAGAATGATCCCACCATTGTCTACATGGCTGGATACCTTCATACCCTTGATAACCAATATGATGACCTCGCCCTCCACTGCACCTCCCTAACCTCCCAGGTGGAAAGCCTGGAGCAAAAAGTCAGGGAACTTTCAGAAGAAAAAGCATCCCTTCAAGAGAGCCTCTCGATAGCTGAAGGCGAAGAGACCAATACCCGTGAAGCTTACCGCACCCTCAAAATGAACTACGACAAGAAACTGAAGAAGCTCGCCCCCGCAAGAAAAATCCGCAAGAAGACCAAAAGCCAAGGATGTCAGACTGAGCAGCAGGAAGAGAACCCTCCTAGGAACCAGTCCGACACCGAGGACATGTCCCTGGCCAGCCTTGATGACCTTCTCAAGGAATTTGGGGACACTTTAGAGAAAGAGTTCGGGGGTACCCTAGGTAGCACTCGGGTGTGATGAGCTTGTGGTAGCAGTATGCTATGTAATGTAATGGCTTGATGTAATGAATAAAATAACTAGTTAAAAAAATGGCATGTGCATAATAGTGACTCTCTTCCCATGGCAGATGGCTTCGGATAGAACCACGCCTACCGCCTCCGGGATTGGAGCAAGACTTCCTCTAGGAGTTGAAGGAGAGGCTGGCGGAGAAGGGGGTGAGACCCACCTCCCCGCACCTCCAGAACTACCACTAGACCTAGCCCAAGTTCTGGCCAATCAAACCAGACTCATTGAAGTCCTCACTCGAAGTCTGGAAAACCAGCGCCCAGGCGGTGGAAGGCCCCAGGACAGGATGGGAGAATTCTTGAGACTCAAGCCGCCCACGTTCGCGGGGTCCAGCAATCCCCTCAATGCAGATGACTGGCTTCGCACGATCAAGAGGAAGTTGGAAGCCATCGCTTGTCCTGAGAATCAGCGTGTTCAGCTGGCAGCTCATCAGCTTTCAGGAATGGCTTTAGCATGGTGGGACACTTTCAGTGAAGCCGTCAGAGATGCTACATGGGCAGAATTCGAAGCAGCCTTCCGTGAGCACCACGTACCCTAGGGGATAGTTCAACTCAAGGAGGATGAGTTCCGGGAGCTAACTCAAGGCGGGAGAACAGTCAGTGAATATGTGCACAAGTTCACAGAGCTGGCCCGCTACGCGCCCGAGGATGTCAGCACCGAGGCCAGGAAAATGGCCCGTTTTCTGAGAGGGTTAAGACCCGAGCTTAAGACCATCCTCGCCAGCCAAGACTTCCACAGCTTCTCTCACCTTTCCAACAAAGCTATTCAAGTGGAAAGAGCAAAAGAGGAAGAAAAAGGGCACATCAAGAGAAAATTCCAGGTCCTCCGAGCGCAACAGCAAGAACGTCACCAGAGAGCTCGACCCTTTGGGCTTCCACCCAGGGGTCCAAGCTTCCATAAGCAATCTGGACCCTCTCCATCATGCTACAGTCAGCAGAGTCAGAGCTCCCATCAGGCACCCTCCGTTGCAAGCAACCAGCCGCCAGCAAACGCCTGTTGGCACTGCGGGGACCCCAGTCACTTCAAGAACAACTGCCCTCAGTTGAAGGCACCAGGACCAACCTACTCCAACTCGGTGAATGGCCCCAAGATTCCACCGGCACCTACCTCCAAGGCGCTTCCTTCCAACAGCCAGCAGAGCAGGACTCAGTACCAGGGCAGGGCCCGGGTCAACCACGTCGACGCTCAGGAAGCCCAGCAAGCCCCGGGAGTAGTGCTCGGTGAGTTCCTCGTTGAATTTACTCCCGCTTCTGTGCTTTTTGATTCGGGAGCATCCCATTCATTTATAGCCGCTAAGTTTGTGGAGAAGCATGGCATACCCTCTACACCACTAGCTATCCCTTTGGTCACCCGAACCCCGGGATCAGACCTCCTGTGCAAACTCAGGTGTTCCCAAGTCAGAATTCTTTTAAGTGGGGTAGTGTTCCTGGCAGACTTAACCATCTTGCCATCCCAAGGAATTGATGTAATCCTAGGAATGGATTGGCTAGCTAAGCACAAGGGTGTTATCAGCTGCGCAAGCAAGACTGTTCTTCTCATAGATCACCAAGGAAAGGCAGTTTCCTGTCAAGCCCAACCGCCCGCAAATGATCCAATGATATTTAATCTGGCAGTAGAAAGCATGTCGGTAATCAAGGAGTTTGAAGATGTATTTCCAGAAGAGTTGCCCGGGATGCCACCAGAAAGAGGAGTAGAGTTCTATATAGATCTAATTCCCGGCACTGCACCCATCGCAAAGAGACCATACCGCATGGCCCCCACGGAGTTGGCAGAATTGAAACTTCAGATTTCAGAACTACAACAAAAAGGGTACATCCGTCCCAGTTCGTCTCCCTGGGGAGCACCCGTTCTTTTCGTTACCAAAAAGGATGGGAGTATGAGGATGTGTATTGATTATCGATCCTTGAACGAAGTTACAATCAAGAATAAGTACCCTCTCCCTCGGATCGATGACCTCTTCGACCAACTGCAAGGAGCCAAATACTTCTCCAAGATAGACCTCAGGTCAGGGTATCACCAACTCAGGATTAAGGAGGCAGATATTCAGAAAACTGCATTCGTCACCAGATACGGGCAATATGAATTCACAGTAATGCCATTTGGACTAACCAACGCACCCGCCTTTTTCATGAACCTCATGAATAAGGTATTTATGGAAGAATTGGATAAGTTTGTCGTGGTTTTTATCGACGACATCCTCATCTATTCCAAGAGTCGCAAGGACCATGAGCATCACCTTCGAACCGTCCTCGGAAGACTCAGAGCACATCAACTTTATGCTAAGCTCAGCAAGTGTGAGTTCTGGTTAGAGAAGATAGCTTTCCTAGGGCATATCTTGACTTCTGAAGGGATAGAAGTGGACCCATCTAAGGTAGAAGTTGTTTCAAATTGGAAGCAACCATCCAACGTCAGTGAGGTACGAAGCTTTCTGGGAATGGCAGGGTATTATCGCCGCTTCATCAAGGGATTCTCCAGCATAGCAAAGCCCATGACTGAACTTCTCAAAAAGGACAATAAGTTTGTATGGACTCCCAAATGTGAAGGAAGTTTCCAAATCATCAAGGAGAAACTTACAACTGCACCAGTCCTGACCCTGCCAGACATACACCAGGATTTTGTCATCTTCTATGATGCTTCCAAGCAAGGCTTAGGGTGTGTCTTAATGCAAAATGAGAAAGTCATTGCTTATGCATCCCGATTACTCAAGCCGCACGAACAGAACTATCCTACCCACGATCTGGAATTGGCAGCCATAGTGCACGCCCTAAAAATTTGGAGGCATTATCTGATTGGGAACAAATGCCACATCTTCACTGATCACAAGAGTCTAAAGTACATCTTCACGCAACCGGACCTCAACCTCCGTCAAAGAAGGTGGCTCGAATTGATCAAAGATTATGACCTCGAAATCCACTACCACCCCGGAAAGGCCAACGTAGTAGCAGACGCCCTCAGCCGAAAACCTTTCGGGGTTAAAGGAGCAAACTTTCTGGAAGATTGGAAGAAAGAATCAGCTCAGCTAAATGCATGTCTGGGAGACAACGGTGGCCTGGAAGTCAAGCTAAATCTAGAAGATCTCATATGCAAGGCCCAACGCCTGGACGCAGAAACAACCAAGCTTATGGAAAGAGCACGAAAGGAGCAACTTCCGGACCTCAGGACAGATAAGCAAGGAGCCCTCTGGTTCAAGGATCGCCTGTGCGTGCCAGTGGGAGAAGCACGAGAAACCCTGCTCGATGAAGCCCACAACTCAGCTTACTCTATTCACCCAGGGACCACCAAGATGTACTTAGACCTTAAGGCCAGATATTGGTGGAAAGGGATGAAAAGGGAAATAGCCCAGTATGTGGCCCGATGTGACACCTGTCAGCGAACAAAGGCCGAACATCAGAAGCCTGCAGGCCTACTTCAACCCCTCCCAATACCCGAATGGAAGTGGGAAGAAATAGGCATGGATTTCGTAACCGGACTGCCCAGATCACAAAGAGGAAATGATTCCATATGGGTAATAATCGATCGTCTCACCAAGGTGGCCCATTTCGTTCCAGTAAAGACCACTTTTGGAGGAGCAGCCCTTGCCCGAATATACCTTAAAGAGATAGTCAGGCTACATGGCATTCCACGGAAAATAGTATCAGATAGAGGAACGCAGTTCACTTCAAAATTTTGGAAGGGCCTTCAGCAAGCAATGGGCACCAAGCTAGATTTCAGCACTGCTTATCACCCCCAGTCAGATGGTCAAACAGAAAGAGTCAACAAGGTCCTTGAAGATTTACTCAGAGCCTGCGTGTTAGCCTTCGACAGAGATTGGGAGTCTAGTTTGCCGTACGCCGAATTCTCATACAACAACAGCCATCAGGCCAGCATCAAAATGTCACCATTCGAAGCACTGTATGGAAGAAAATGCTAGACTCCCCTAATGTGGTCCAATGTAGGGGAAAGGACACTAGAAGGACCCGACTTTGTTAAGGAAGCCGAAGAAAAGGTTGCTTTGATCCGCAGAAGGTTACTTGAAGCTCAGAGTCGACAGAAGAGTTACGCAGACAATAGGCGAAGGGAACTCAGATTTGAGGAAGGAGATTTTGTTTATCTCAAGGTTTCCCCAATGCGTGGTGTCAAAAGGTTCCAAATGAGAGGAAAGCTAGCACCCCGTTTCGTCGGTCCTTACCCTGTCATTTCCCGAATAGGACCCGTGGCATACCGTCTTGAGCTACCAGAATCCATGTCAGATATTCACAATGTGTTCCATGTGTCTCAACTCCGCAAATGCCTAAAAGTACCAGAAACCCGTATCGAGGCAGAAGCAATTCAGATTCAAAAAGATCTCCAGTACCGGGAAAAGCCAGTGAAGATTCTCGACTCAGCAGTCAGAAGGACCCGCAATTCAGAAGTGAAGCTCTGTAAGGTTCAGTGGAGCAGAGATGGAGAAGAGGAAGCCACCTGGGAAAGTGAGGACTCTCTGAGGAAGGAATACCCTTACCTTTTCTCGAGCCCCGTCTGAATCTCGAGGGCGAGATTCCTTTAAGTGGGGTAGGTTTGTAGCATCCCAAAAATCCTAATCTAGGTTTGAAACCCTAATCCACCTTTTACCCCTCCCTTCATCCTCTAATTCTAAATTCTCCACTAAGTTTTTCTTTCATCATATGCATACATTTTGTTTGATCACAAAGCACCTCACTTAGATTCTATTTTCTAAACACTTAGAGTATTCACAAAATATTTTGTTCAAAAGAAAAAGGGGCAAAAGGGGAAATGGGATTTGAAAAGTAAAAAGAAAAAGGGAAAAACCCTCTCCTCTCCCTGTTGGACCGAATCTCGGCCCAACACCCGCAACCCCCCTTCCCACGCGCCCGCACTCCCCCGCATTCGGCCCAACTTCGGTCGCTTCCGAGCGCGCGACAGCCGCTCCACACCCCGCCCTCCCTCTCGCTGACAAGGCGTCCCCACCCGTCAGCCACCCGCTCTCTCGCACGCTCGCTCCCTCTGACCAAGCGGCCCCACGGGTCAGTTGCTTCGTCGTCCGTCCGCCGTCCCCTCGCCGAAGTCACCTCCGGCCGTCGCCTCCGTCCTCCCCTCTGCCATCCTGCCGCACAGGGAAGTTTGGCACCGCTCCGTCCTCCTCCCCTTGACCAGCGTCCTCGCCGGTACCGCCCCGCCGTAGCGTCCCCTCGGCAGCGCTGAGCGCCATTTATGGCGGCACTGGGAAGCTCGCCGGAGTCAGGGAGCTCCACCGCCCCCCCTTCCTCCGCGCGCCTATAAAAAGCTCCCCCCGAGCTCCTTCTTCCTCGCACCAGCTTCGGCCATCCCCCTCCTCCCCTTCCCCGAGCTCAATTCACAAGGCGCCGGCGTCGTCTTCCTCTCCGGTGAGTCTTTTCCTTCTCCTCCCTCTCCTTCTCTGTTGGTCCGGCAAGGAATTGAGTGAGCCGAGCAGCTCCCTCGCATAGCCACGAACCCGAAGCGCCACTTTCCAGCCCCCGTTCCCCACCCAGAGCCCACCGGCGGCGATCCCCGCCGCGGAACTCCGCCCCCTCCCCGTGGGCGGCCCCCTCCCGACCCCCTCTGGCCAAATTAAACTTACCATGAGAATCGCCAACTGCCGCCCGTGCTAAACCACCCCCCCTCGGACCAGGAACCGGGCCACCGGCGGCAAGCCGCCGTCAAGCTTCCCCGGCGGCCGGTTTTTTCCCGCGCTCGGCCGGTTCGCCCGCCGTCTGGCCGCAACGTCGTCCCTTCCCCCCCTCTCTCGCTGGCAAGTGGGCCCCCAAGCGACGCCGTCACCCTCGCGGCCGCGCCGTCCCCCCCCCCCCCTCGCTCGTGGGCCGCCGCTGGGCCGAAAGCGCCTCAGCGCGCGCTCGCGCCAGGGGTGGGCCAAAAATCGTGCCCCCGGCCCAGAAGAGAGGAATTCCCTTCTCTTTTTTCTTTTCCACCCTTTTGCCCATTTAAATAGTTTTCTCAATATTTTATGCACAAAAAATTATCAAAAAGGATTTCCAAGGTCACATAAAATAATGTTGTTAGAAAATGGCACACTATGATTGATGAACTACTGTTGATGTATTGTTTTACTGTATGTTTCCTAGAAGAAGCGGGAACCGTAGATCCGGATCCCGTAGCTCCGGAAGAAGGGTCAGAGCCCGAACTTCCGGAAGTAGATCTTCTGTGCCAAGAGAGCTTCAACGAAGGCAAGTCCATCCTTCCCTTGATGCATAAATTACCTATTCTCTCTACCACTGCCTAGGCCGGAAATCATGGGGGAATATTGCATTGTGAGTGAGAGATGGCCCGCATTAACATATACTTTCTGGATTCGAAATGTGGTTTGGAAAGAAGGGCAATGTGTTCCTCCAAATAAAGTCTCTTTTTGAAAAGTTTTGCGATGAAGGGTACTCACCCTCATCACCCTGGGAGTGGGATGATCAGGGACTCCCTGGTTTAGGGGAGGGCCTAAGGTGTTGGCTCAGCTGGTTTAGGCGTGAGCAGAAGGATTGTCCCCTCATATAAGGACCGGTTTGTCATTTTCACTACCTGTACTCCTTTATCGTACAACCACTCGAGACTGTGTGGGCAGTCACTCAATCCGAACTCGTGCGGTCCAACCCCAGGGTTAAGAAGGCTGGGGAGCACCGGGAGGATAAGGAGGGGGAAAGTTTTGTCCGGTTTGGACATGGTGGTGGCCTGACTCCTTCCGGATAACCGTTAAGGTTAGGACGTGCGAGTAAGGAAAGAGATCCGGCATTCGGGTCTCGCGACGGTGAGATCGCAGAAACCGGACTAGTGGGTAAAGTGTACCCCTCTGCGCAGAGTTAAAACCTATTCGAATAGTCCGTGTCCACTGGTATGGATGAGTCTGGTATGGTATGGCAATTAGAGCTTTTTCACTAAGTTTCTTAACAAGGGAAAGGTGTGATTAAATGGGTGTTGAAAAAGAAAATAAGGCCACGGGAGCGGAAAGCTCAGTGGTGGTTGAGTTTTTGGTTACTTTTAAGACCATGGGAAAACCTTCAAGCAACTGCCTTTCTCTAAGAAAATGATGAGTGACTACAACTCCACCAAATTGAGCATGTACATCATAGGTCTCTTTCTCTCTACGGGAGCGGGGTGGGCTTGTGGAATACCTAGTGTATTCACCCAGATTTATTCATGTTTTTCAGCAGCCGAGGACTTCTTTTCTACTATGCTTGATTAAGAGGGCTGTGTCTGCACCCAGTTCTGCCTGTGGCTTGGGCTAGTGTATTTTCCTACTGCGCTTCTCTATTTGGCTCTCTCGAGCTTGTACCCCGGTATTGTAATAAATTTATCTAAACTCTGTACTATTTGAAGTAAGGAATGTGTTTACTAGCCTCCTGGGACTAGTAATTGTTTCACATTTGAGTCCCAAAGGATCGGGACGCTTCACCCTCCCCGCCGATGACCTCCACAGGCGGGTAGCCACCACGGTAGGAAAGCTGGACGCTGGTGCTCTTACCCAACCCTTGATGCGCCCCGAGCGCCGGTGCATATCCCTGGTGAGTGTTCGCTCCTTCTTCCTTCTTGTGTCAGATTGCCCTTGGTTCTCACAGCCAAGACTTTTCGTCCGTCTCCAGGAGGTGGGGTTTCACAAGCCTTCCCTGCCACCGGTCCCGGAGGACGCGGTGGACCGAGCCGCGCGGAGGGTTGCTGCGGAGAAGAGGAAGGAGAAGAAGGACGCAGAAAAGGCTCGGGCCCGCGAGCGAATGCGGGCTCGAGACGCCTTGGAGAGGCGTCGTTGGAAGCAGGAGAGGGATGGGCTCCCGAGGGAGCCGTCGAGACGCCTGACGACGACGATGATGACGATGATGATGAAGACGACAACATGGCGGCCCGCCTTGGCCTTAGCCCGGATCTGAGGCTGGGCCAGGGTTCGTCGAGCCAGCCCCCGAGTGGGCTGGCGCCGTCGGTATCCGGGGCCGGGACATCAGGGTCCCGGTCCGAAGAACTGGGGCAGGCCGAGGGGGTACTTGACCCCTTGGCCGAGGTAGTTGAGGTGGCCCCGGGGAGTCAGGCTGACCCGCCTGTTCCCCAAGGGTCGTTGTGTGTGCCGACTGCACAGGAGGTTGATCCTCGGGTCGTCATGTCTGTGTCTGGGCAGACCGTCCCTCTGGCGCCTCGGGCGCCCGAGGCAGGGATGGTGCCGAAGCCGGCAGCGGGGCTAACCTCGGTGGTACCCGTGGGGACCGAGGCTCGAGGGGCCTCCCCGCAAGCGCGATTGGTCGTGGCCCGGAGTGGGTAAGTATCTTAGGATACCTTTGTCCCAGCTCCTTCTTCGTGTGCCCTGATCCTGCTCTTCCCTTTCTTCCCAGCAAACGGAGGCACGGTCCGACCGGTCTGGCTCCCCGGAAGGTCCTCAAGACGGCGTCGGCTTCTGCAGCCAGTGCCGCGCCGGGCCTCGCCGGCCAGCTGGCCTCCTCACAAGATGCCCCAAAGCAGGGGGCTCAGGCGACACAAGTTGCCGTGAGGCGAGTTCCTGAGGCTGACCCCTCCGTCGAGGCGGCCGTCGTGCCGAGGGAGGCTACTGGCGCAGCCGCGTGCTCGAGTCCACCGGGCGGGTTGCCAGTGCTGGCCGTGGAGCCACCCGTCGCCGCCGATGTTGAGATAGCCGAGGCGCCGCCACTCGAGGTCGGCGATCGGGAACCTGCCCCTTGGTCGAGGACGTATCCGATGTGCCGACTGCAGGAGGTGCCGGCGCCTTTGAGGAGGGAGGCGCAGAACCGTGACCCGTCCTGGGGAGCGGCGACCTCATCCTCGCGCGGCGAGGTCCCAACGAGCGGTGTGGGGAGAGGATCCGGTTCTGGACCCGTGGTGCTTCGGAACCCCTCCTCGTTCTTGACGATGAGCGAGAGGAGCAGACCTGGGACGAGCTTCGCGAGTGCGCCGAGGCAACGGTGGGGTCGCTTCGGTTGACCCTGGAGGCCCTTTCTAGGGACGTTCCCAGGATCCTCCAGGTAAGGATTTCAGGCATACCTTTCATGTGATCAAGGCATTCTTTGTAACGTCCCGCTTCCCTTCCTCAGGATCTGATGGATCTGAGCACCGCCAAGTCGTCATTCATCCGCCGCGAGGCCGACGTCTGGGGTTCGCTGCGGTTCCTGAGGACCGCGCTTGCCGAGGCCACCGAGTGCCTCTCCCAACGGAGCGCCGAGGCGGCGGACCTTCAGTTGCTCTGCGACGAGCTGGGGTAGAGGCGGCGGCGGCGCGCGCAGAGGCGCAGCAGCGGCAGTCGGAGCTTGGCCAGGTCATCGGCGAACGGGACCAATCTCGGGGCCGGGCCGTCGAGGTTGAAAGTCGGGCTGAGGCCCTTGGAGGCTAGCTAGCCGAGGTGTCTGCCCGGGCCGGAGCCCTTGCGGCGGACCTGGCCGTGGCTGTCGGTTCTGCTCAGTCCGCCCAAGCCGTAGTCTCGGAGCAGCGTGCCCGGGCTGAAGGTATGTCTTGACTGTTTCGAGGTTTCGATTCAGCTTCATTCTTCAACTTTTGAAGACTTCTGCTTTGGCTGTTTGCAGGGCTCGAGTCTGCCCTCAACGAGTCTGCCAGGGCGCTTGCCCAGGCGGCCGAGCAGAGGGAGGCCGACCACGTGGCCATGTCCGAGGCTATCTCGGCATTCTGCCAGGTCTTTGGTCTCGACGACGTCCCCTCGGGGAGCTCCCCTCAGAGTCGCCTGCAGGCCTTGGGTGACCACGCGTGCGGCAGACTCCGCGAGGCGCTGCATCACGGTGTCAGGCGGGCCTTCGCCGTGCTTGCTTCCCACTACGACGTGGATCTGGAGCGGGTCAGCGAGGGGTACTGCCTTCCTGACGAAGATGAAGCTGCCCTGGCCGAAGTTCAGAGGCTCGACGCGGTCGCCGCGGGCCCAAGCGCGGTGCTGGCATCCACCTTCGAGGCGGAGATCCTTCCGCTTGCACCGCTGTCCGAGGGCAGGGCGGATCTCGCCGAGGGTGCAGCTCCTTTTCCGGGCAATGCCTGATTCTGCCGGGGCAGTTTATTTTGAATATGTATGTGTCTTTTGTGGCCGCCGAGGCCTGAACACTTTGTCGTCGTGATATAAAGCTGTGTCTGTTTTCCTCCTGTTTCGCGTATCCAGACTCGTTCGTCAGTAGCAGAATTGCTTACCCGAGTAAGAGTTATTTTTCGCGGTAGGTGACGAGTGAGGTATCTGTATCCCTGAGGCGTAGGAATCCCTCGGCTCGGTCGGCCTTGCCACTTACATATACTCTTATTTGTTTCTCGGGGTTCTGTTACTGATATAGTCGGGAGACACAAAAGTCGTTTTGGTGGAAGACTTTTTTCGAGGAAAATTTTGACGCAAAGGGGGTGCCCCCCTTCTAGCCCCCGAGGGAGGGTCGGGCTTTGCCGAGGCAAGGCTGACCCTTCCTTGACGATTAGACTTTACTCGCGTATGTAGACGAGGTATGTGAACGACTTGAAAACATCTTAAGGGTAGAAGCGACGTAGCTGTCGAATGTTCCAAGCGTTGTTGTAGACCTCGCCTTGACTGTTGGCCAGCTTGTATGTTCCGGGCTTCAAAATCTTGGCGATGATGAATGGCCCTTCCCAGGGAGGCATGAGCTTGTGGCGCCCTCGGGCGTCTTGTCATAGCCGAAGCACCAAGTCGCCCACCTGGAGGTCTCGGGACTGAACCCCTCGGGCGTGGTAGCGTCGCAGGGACTGCTGATACAGCGCTGAGTGTAGTAAGGCCATGTCCCGAGCCTCTTCCAGCTGGTCCAGTGAGTCTTCTCGGTTGGTCCGGTTGCTTCGGTCGTCGTATGCCCTCGTCCTCGGGGAACCGTATTATAAGTCTGTGGCCAAGATGGCCTCGGCCCCATAGACTAGAAAGAACGGCGTGAAGCCTGTGGCTCGGCTCGGCGTTGTCCTCAGACTCCTGACCACCGAGGGGAGTTCCTTCATCCATCGCCTGCCGAACTTGTTGAGGTCATTGTAGATCCGCGGCTTGAGTCCTTGCAGAATCATGTCGTTGGCACGCTCTACTTGCCCATTCGTCATGGGGTGAGCTACGACGGCCCAGTCGACCCGGATGTGGTGATCCTCGCAGAAGTCCAGGAACTTTCTGCCGGTGAACTGGGTGTCGTTGTCGGTGATGATGGAGTTCGGGACCCCAAAGCGATGGATGATGTTGGTGAAGAACGCCACCGCCTGTTCGGACCTAATGCTGTTTAGGGGTCGAACCTCGATCCACTTGGAGAATTTGTCGATGGCGACCAGCAGGTGCGTGTAGCCCTCGGGTGCCTTCTGCAAGGGACCGACGAGGTCCAGACCCCACATAGCAAACAGCCAGGTGATGGGTATTGTTTGCAGAGCCTGAGCGGGTAGGTGCGTCTGCCTTGCGTAGAATTGACATCCTTGGCAGGTGCGTACAATCCTAATGGCGTCGGCCACCACGGTTGGCCAGTAGAAACCCTGTCGGAAGACATTTCCAACGAGGGCTCGAGGTGCTGCGTGATGACCGCAAGCCCCCGAGTGTATTTCTTGTAATAACTCCTGACCTTCGGCGATGGATATGCATCGCTGGAGGATGCCTGAGAGGCTGCAGTGGCAGAGCTCCTTCCCGTCACCCAGCAAGACGAACGACTTGGCGCGCCGCGCCAGTCGCCGAGCCTCGGCTCGATCAAGGGGTAGCTCTCCTCGGTGGAGATATTGCAGGTATGGGGTCTGCCAGTCTCGATTAGGCGGGACCCCATTCCGCTCTTCCTCGACGCGGAGTGCCTCACCCTCGGGGGCCGAGGGTGCCTCAGGCTGAGCCGAGGGCGCCTCGGGCAGGGCCGAGACCTTCTCGGGCTCGGGCGTGTCGTTGGTCTTGACTGTGGGTTGATGTAGGTCTCAGGAGAAGACGTCCGGGGAACCGTTGTCCGCCCCAAGGCTATCTTAGCCAGCTCGTCCGCAGTCTCATTGTAACGTCGGGCGATGTGGTTGAGCTCGAGCCCGAAGAACTTGTCCTCCAGGCGCCGAACCTCATCGCAGTAGGCTTCCATCTTCGGGTCGCGGCAGTGTGAGTTCTTCATGACTTGGTCGATGACAAGCTGCGAGTCGCCACGAGCGTCGAGGCATCGGACACCTAGCTCGATGGCGATGCGCAACCCGTTAACCAGAGCCTCGTACTCGGCCACATTGTTGGATGCCGGGAAATGGAAGCGCAGCATGTAGCGGAGGTGCTTCCCGAGGGGTGAGATGAAGAGCAGGCCCGCGCCCGCTCCTGTTTTCATCAACGACCCGTCGAAAAACATGGTCCAGAGTTCCGGTTGGATCGGAGCTGCTGGAAGCTGGGTGTCGACCCATTCAGCCACAAAGTCCGCCAAGACTTGGGACTTGATGGCCTTCCGAGGGGCGAACGAAATTGTCTCGCCCATGATCTCCACCGCCCACTTTGCGATCCTACCCGAGGCCTCTTGGCACTGGATGATCTCTCCTAGGGGGAAGGATGACACCATAGTCACCGGATGAGACTCGAAGTAGTGTCGCAACTTTCGCCGCGTCAGAATTACTGCGTACAGTAGCTTCTGGATTTGCGGGTAGCAGATTTTGGTCTCGGACAGTACTTCACTGATGAAGTAGACCGGCCTCTGGACGGGCAATGTGTGCCTCTCTTCTCGTCTCTCGACCACGATCGCGGCGCTGACCACCTGAGTGGTAGCGGCGACGTAGATCAAGAGGGCTTCTCCGGCAGCGGGGGGCACCAGGATGGGCGCGCTTGTGAGGAGCGCCTTTAGGTTCCCGAGGGCTTCCTCGGCCTCGGGGGGTCCAAGTGAAGCGCTCGGTCTTCCTTAAGAGGCGGTATAGAGATAGGCCTCTTTCGCCGAGGCGCGAGATGAAATGGCTCAGGGCCACAAGGCATCCCATGACCCTCTGTACTCCTTTCAAGTCCTGGATGGGCCCCATGTTGGTGATGGCCGCGATTTTCTCCGGGTTGGCCTCGATGCCCCGCTCGGAGATGATGAACCCCAGGAGCATGCCTCGGGGGACTCCGAAGACACACTTCTCGGGATTGAGTTTTACGCCTTTCGCCTTTAGACACCGAAATGTCGTTTCAAGGTCGGAAAGGAGGTCAGAGGCTTTCCTCGTCTTGACTACGATGTCATCGACGTAAGCCTCGACCGTTCGGCCAATGTGTTCTCCGAACACGTGGTTCATGCACCTTTGGTATGTCGCACCCGCATTCCTCAAACCGAATGGCATAGTAACGTAGCAGTACATGCCAAAGGGTGTGATGAAAGAAGTCGCGAGTTGGTCGGACTCTTTCATCCTGATTTGGTGATACCCTGAGTAGGCATCGAGGAAAGACAGGGTTTCGCACCCAGCAGTGGAATCCATGATTTGATCGATGCGAGGCAGAGGGTAGGGAACCTTCGGACATGCTTTGTTTAGACCAGTGTAGTCTACACACATCCGCCATTTCCCTCCTTTCTTTCTCACAAGCACAGGGTTGGCAAGCCATTCGGGATAGAATACCTCTTTGATGAACCCTGCAGCCATCAGCTTGTGGATCTCCTCGCCTATGGCTCTGCGCTTTTCTTCGTCGAATCGGCGCAGAGGCTGCTTCACGGGTCGGGCTCCAGCGAGTGCTCGGCGACATCCCTCGGTATGCCAGGCATGTTCGAGGGACTCCACGCAAAAACTTCGGCGTTCGCGCGGAGAAAGTCGACGAGCACTGCTTCCTATTTAGGGTCGAGCTCGGAGCCGATCCAGATCTGCTTGGAGGCGTCGTTGCTGGGGTCGAGAGGGACGGACTTAACCGTCTCAGCTGGCTTGAAGTTGCCGGTGTGGCGCTTCGCATCTGGCTCCTCCTTGGAGAGGCGCTCCAGGTCGGCGATGAGGGCCTCAGATTCGGTGAGGGCCTCGGCGTACTCCACGCACTCCACGTCACATTCGTACGCGTGTCGGTACGTGGAGCCGACGGTGATGACCCCGTTGGGGCCCGACATCTTGAGCTTGAGGTGGGTGTAGTTGGGGACGGCCATGAACTTAGCGTAGCATGGTCTCCCCAGCACTGCGTGGTAGGTTCCTCGGAACCCGACCACCTCGAACGTGAGGGTTTCCCTTCGGAAGTTGGAGGGAGTCCCGAAGCAGACAGGCAGATCGAGTTGTCCAAGGGGTTGGACGCGTTTCCCGAGGATGATCCCGTGAAAAGGCGTCACGCCGGCCCGGATCGAGGACAGATCGATCTGCAGGAGCCCGAGGGTCTCGGCGTAGATGATGTTGAGGCTGCTGCCTCCGTCCATGAGGACCTTGGTAAGCCTGATGTTGTCGATGATGGGATCGACAACGAGTGGGTACTTCCCTGGGCTCAGCACGCGGTCGGGGTGGTCGCCCTGGTCGAAGGTGATGGGCTTGTCGGACCAGTCTAGGTAGACTGGCGCCGCCACCTTTACCGAGCAGACCTCTCGGCGCTCTTGCTTACGGTGCCGAGCCGAGGCGTTCGCCACTTGCCCACCGTAGATCATGAAGCAGTCGTGGACCTCGGGGAACTCCTCTGCCTTGTGATCCTCCTTCTTGTCGTTGTTGTGGGCTCGGCCACCTTCCGCCGGTGGCCCGGCCCTGTGGAAGTAGCGCCGAAGCATGACGCACTCCTCGAGGGTGTGCTTGATGGGACCCTGATGATAGGGGCATGACTCCTTGAGCATCTTGTCGAACAGGTTGGCGCCTCCGGGAGGCTTCCAAGGGTTCCTGTGCTCGGTGGCGGCGACAAGGTCTGCGTCGGCGGCGTCGCGTTTTGCTTGAGACTTCTTCTTGCCCTTCTTCCTCGCGCCGCGCTGAGCGGACGCCTCGTGGACTTCTTCCGGCTGGCGCCCCTGAGGCTGCTTGTCCTTCCGGAAGATGGCCTCGACCGCCTCCTGACCAGAGGCGAACTTGGTGGCAATGTCCATCAGCTCGCTCGCCCTGGTGGGAGTCTTGCGACCCAGCTTGCTCACCAGGTCGCGGCAAGTGGTGCCGGTGAGGAACGCGCCGATGACATCCGAGACCGTGATGTTGGGTAGCTCGGTGCGCTGCTTCAAAAATCGCCGGATGTAGTCCCTCAGGGACTCTCCCGGCTACTTGCAGCAGCTTTGGAGATCCCAGGAGTTCCTAGGGCACACGTATGTGCCCTAGAAATTGCCAGTGAAGGCTTTGACCAAGTCGTCCCGGTTGGAGATCTGCGCAGGAGGCAGATGCTCCAGCCAGGCTCGGGCAGCGTCGGAGAGGAACAGGGGAAGGTTGCGGATGATGAGGTTGTCATTGTTCGTTCCGCCCAGCTGGCAGGCTAGCCGGTAGTCTGCGAGCCACAGTTCCGGCTTCGACTCCCCCGAGTACTTGGTGATAGTAATCGGGGTTCGGAACCGGGTCGGGAACGGCGCACGTCGTATGGCCCGGCTGAAAGCTCGCGGACCGGGTGGTTCGGGCGAGGGGCTCTGATCCTCCCCGCTGTCGTAGCGTCCCCCGCGCCTAGGGTGGTAGCCTTGGCGCACCTTCTCGTCGAGGTGGGCTCGACGGTCGCGGCGGTGGTGTTTGTTGCCGAGGCGACCCGGGGCCGCGGGCGCGGTGTTCCACGTGTGCCCGGTGTGGACCGAGGCTTCCCGCATGAACCGGGAAGTTGCGGCGCGATGCTCCGGGGGGTACTCCTGCCTTCGGGAGGCAGAGCTTTCGGCCCGTCGGACCGCGACATCTTCCAGGAGATTCTTGAGCTCTCCCTGGATACGCCGCCCCTCGGTGGTGGATGGTTCCGGCATCGCTCGGAGTAGTATCGCTGTTGCAGCCAGGTTCTGGCCGACCCCACTGGAAGCCGGGGGCAGCCTTGCCCTGGCATCGTCGGTGATGCGGTGCTGGACGTCCTGGGCCAGATGACGCGCTTCTCCGGCCGGTGCTCGGCCTGCCCACTCCTGCCCGATATTTTGCCGAAGCTGCACAAGTTGTCCTGCTTCCTCGTCGAGCCTGGCCTGTACCTCGCGGATTTGCTCGAGCTGTGCGTCCTGACCCCCCGCAGGGACTGAGACCACAGCTAGCTCCCGAAGGTTGTCAACGCGAGGCGCAGGCCTAGTGGGATCACCGTCCTCTGGCATACCAAGATGGTTGCCTTCGTCGAGACCCCATAGATCGACGTGGAAGCATTCGCGACTTCGGCCACAGTCCTCGTCGCTGAGGCTGTGGCTGCTATCGGAGCAATCGGAGAGGCAGTAGTCACATGCGGTCATGAAGTCCTGCATGGCAGTGGGGTTATCGAGCCCGGAGAAATCCCAACCAGAGTCGGGCTCGTCATCTTCCTCGGAACCCAGAGGCCCGTAGGTCGAGACGACCGTCAGCCGGTCCCAGGGTGACCGCATATGATACCCCGGAGGGTTTGGACATGCCTTTATAAAAGCGTCCACCGAAGCGGGGTCGCTTGGTGGGTCGCAGCTGAATTTAAAAGGCATGGGATGGGAAACAGATGGTACCTCTTGATCAACGGGTGGTGACGAAGTCGCGTCAGGGATGGACTGCACCGTTGTCTCAGGTACGAGGCTGACACCCAGCAAGTCCTTCGCGAGCGTGCTGGTGTCGTCTGTCTTCTTGGAGTTGGCGTGTTGCGGGGAAACGATGCTCGTCTTCGTCTCAGACACGAGGTCGACGCCTGACGTGTCCCCCGCTGGGGCGCTGGCGCCGTCGACTCGCTCGACAGCCGACGAGGTGTCACCTCCTGCTTGGCCATGCCTGCCCCGCCTCCTCCTCCGTCGGCGGGGAAGGTGACGGGACAGACCCGGATGTTGCTCTTCCGCCACGTGGGGAAGACGTCGTCGATTCCCCCGCCAGCGGGCGGGCTGACAGCCGCCATTGTCGTTGTCGCGCGGCGGAGGAAGGAGTATCATGTCGTAGCTGCCGTCGAGGGACATGAACTCAAGACTCCCGAAACGAAGCATCGTCCCGGGTTGGAGAGGTTGCTGGAGACTACCAATCTGGAGCTTGACGGGAAGTTGTTCGTCAACACGCAGCAGGCCCCTACCTGGCGCGCCAACTGTCGACGTTTCGACCCCGGGGGGTCTCTAGACCGACGAGTAAATTGTCGCCGCGTGTCCCAGCCCAGATGGGTCGGCGCGAGACGGAGCACGAAGGGGGGGAAGAAACAGGCAAAGGGGAAACTCGCGGCCTCCGTGTTGTCCTGCGCCCAGGTCGGGTGCGCTTGCAGTAGGGGGTTACAAGCGTCCGCGAGGGAGAGTGAGAGAGAGAGACTGTCCGCCAGCCCGTTCTCCCACGCGGCCAACCTTCTCGTATGAGAGCCCTGGACCTTCCTTTTATAGGCGTAAGGAGAGGGCCCAGGTGTACAATGGGGGGGTGTAGCAGTGTGCTAACGTGTCTAGCAAAGAGGAGCTAGAGCCCTAAGTACATGCCGTCGTGGCAGTCGGAGAGGTTTTGGCACCCTGTTCATGTGATGTCGTGGTCGTCGGAGGAGTGCTTGAGCCCTGTGGATGTACAGCTCTCGGGGCTGTCGGATCCTTGCTGACGTCTCCTTGCTTCCGTAAGGGGCTGAGAGCCATCATTGTCATGGAGCACGCGGGGTGACATCATTACTTGTTTACCGGGGCGAGCCAGATGGGATGTCGGTCTTGTTCCCCGTAGCCTGAGCTAGCTAGGGGTAGGGTAATGATGGCCCCCCTGTGACGTGGTCGGTCCGAGCCCGAGGTCGAGCAAGGCGGAGGCTCCTCCGAGGTCGAGGTCGAGTCTGGGCCCGAGGGTCGGGCGAGGCGGAGACCATCGTCCGAGGTCGAGGCTGAGTCCGAGCCCTGGGGTCGGGCGAGGCGGAGTCCGTCTTCCGAGGTCGAGGCTGAGTCCGAGCCCTGGGGTCGGGCGAGGCGGAGTCCGTCGTCCGAGGTCGAGGTTGAGTCTGAGCCCTGGGGTCAGCGAGGCGGAGACCGTCTTCCGAGGTCGAGGCTGAGTCCGAGCCCTAGGGTCGGGCGAGGCGGAGTCTGTCGTCCGAGGTCGAGGCTGAGTCCGAGCCCTGGGGTCGAGCGAGGCGGAGCTTCCTATGGCGCCCGAGGTTGGACTTAGCTGCTGTCAGCCTCACTCTATCGAGTGGCACAACAGTCGGAGCGGCACAGGCGGCGCTGTTTTCCTGTCAGGTCGGTCAGTGGAGCGGCGAAGTGACTGCGGTCACTTCGGCTCTGTCGACTGAAGAGCGCGCGTCAGGATAAGGTGTCAGGCGATCCTTGCATTAAATGCTCCTGCGATACGGTCGGTTGGCGTGGCGATCTGGCCAAGGTTGCTTCCGCGAAGCCTGCCCGAGCTGGGCCTCGGGCGGGTCAAAGGTGCACCCGTTGCTTGAGGGGACCCTCGGGCGAGACGTGAATCCTTCGGGGTCGGCTGCCTTTGCCCGAGGCTGGGCTCAGGCGAGGCGAGATCGTGTCCCTTGAGTGGACTGAGCCTTGACCTTAATCGCGCCCATCAGGCCTTTGCAGCTTTGTGCTGATGGGGGTTACCAGCTGAGATTAGGAGTCTTGGGGGTACCCCTAATTATGGTCCCTGACACATCTTATTTTTCATAGCAAGTTGTTCTTCATCATCATTAATAAAGTCATTATTAAACAAATGTACCTTGTCTCCTTTTGCCATGAAGAAAGTTGGAGTATAGGAGTCGTCGTGGAGGTTGGTGAAGAGTTGCGAGCTTGAAGTAGATTGGATGGCGATGTTTGCCACCTCTTCCTCTTCTTCGGAGCTAGAACTTTCTTCATCGGAGTTCCAGTCTTCACCAATGTGGGCTTGGCCATATTTCTTCTTCTTGAAATATCCCTTGTTCTTGCCCCCCTTCTTGAACTTATCCTTTTTGTACTCCTTCTTGGATTCTTGTTCCTTTTTGTTTGGACAATCCGCTATGAAATGACCGGTTTGGCCACATTCATAACACGCCCTCTTCTTTCCTTTTCGTTGATACTTATCATTTTTCCTCACAAACTTCTTGAAGGTTTTGATGAACATAGTCGTGTCTTCATCACTTGAACTATCTTCATCACTTGATGTTTCTGAAAGTCGCCTAGAGGGGGGTGAATAGGCAAATCTGAAATTTACAAACTTAAGCACACACTACAAGCCGGGGTTAACGTTAGAAATATAAATGAGTCCGAGAGAGAGGGTGAAAACAAATCACAAGCGAATAAGAGCGGATGACACGGAGATTTGTTTTATTGAGGTTCGGTTCTTGCAAACCTACTCCCCGTTGAGGTGGTCACAAAGACCGGGTCTCTTTCAACCCTTTCCCTCTCTCAAACGGTCACTTAGACCGAGTGAGCCTTTCTCTTCAATCAAATGGGACACTAAGTCTACTACAAGGACCACCACAACTTGGTGTCTCTTGTTTTGATTACAAGTGAGTTGAACACAAGAAAGAAGGAAGAAGAAAAGCAATCCAAGCGCAAGAGCTCAAATGAACACAAATGTCTCTCTCTCTCGTCACTAATTTCTTTGGAGTGATTCTGGACTTGGGAGAGGATTTGATCTCTTTGATTGTGTCTTTGAATGAAGTCTATAGCTCTTGTATGAGATTTGAAGGCTGAAAACTTGGATGCAATGAATGGTGGGTGGTTGGGGGTATTTATAGCCCCAACCACCAAAGTGATCGTTGCTGAGGGCTTCTGTCGCATGGCGCACCGGACACTGTCCAGTGCGCCAGCCATGTCACCTGGCCGTTCGGTTCTGACCGTTGGAGCTTCTGACAGGTGGGCCACCGGACAGTCCGGTGGTGCACCGGACAGTCACTATTCACTGTCTGGTGCGCCTTCTGGCGCTGCTCTGACTTCTGCGCGCGCAGGCGCGCACTATTCACTTTTACTGTTTCATTGCAGACGACCGTTGGCGCTGTGTAGCCGTTACTCCGCTGGCACACCGGATAGTCCGATGCTACACCGGACAGTCCGGTGAATTATAGCGGAGCGGTTTCCAGAATTCCCGAAGGTGGCAAGTTCGGAGTCGGGTTCCCTGGTGCACCGGACAGTCCGGTGCGCCAGACCAGGGCACACTTCGATTGTCTTTTGCTCTTTTTATTTGAACCCTTTCTTGGTCTCTTTATTGGTTTGTTGTGAACCTTTGGCACCTGTAGAACTCATAATCTAGAGCAAACTAGTTAGTCCAATTAATTTGTGTTGGGCAATTCAACCACCAAAATTCATATAGAAAAAGGTGTAAGCCTATTTCCCTTTCAATCTCCCCCATTTTGGTGATTGATGCCAACACAAACCAAAGCAAAAATAAAAGTGCAAAATTGAACTAGTTTGCATAAGGTAAGTGCAAAGGTTGCTTGGAATGAAACCAATAATTATTTCTACTAGATATGCATGGATGGCTTTCTTCTTATTTAAAATTTTGGACCACGCTTGCACCACTTGTTTTGTTTTGCAAAGTTTTGGAAATTCTTTTCAAAGTCTTTTTGCAAATAGTCAAAGGTATAATAATAAGATTTTGAGAAGCATTTTTAAGATTTAAAATTTTCTCCCCCTGTTTCAAATGCTTTTCCTTTGACTAAACAAAACTCCCCCTTAATGAAATCCTCCTCTTAGTGTTCAAGAGGGTTTTATATATTAATTTTGAAAAGGGTATACCAATTTGAAATTATATCAAAAATAAGATACCAATTGAAAAATCTTTTCTTAATCTAAATTTGAAAGACTATATTTTTGAAATTGGTGGTGGTGCGGTCCTTTTGCTTTGGGCTAATACTTTCCCCCCTTTGGCATGAATCGCCAGAAACGGATACTTGTGAGTGAAATATAAGCCCTCTTTTTTTAAAATTTTCTCCCCTTTGGTAAATAATATAGGAGTGAAGATTATACCAAATTGGAGAGCGGTGCGGAGTGACGGCGAAGGATGAATAATTCGGTGGAGTGGAGTGGAAGCCTTGTCTTCGCCGAAGACTCCAATTCCCTTTCAATCTATGACTTAGCATGAAATGTACTTGAAAATCACATTAGTCATAGCACATGAAAGAGATGATCAAAGGTATATACATGAGCTATGTGTGCAAAATATCAATCAAAATTCCTAGAATCAAGAATATTTAGCTCATGCCTAAGTTTGGTAAATGTTTTCTCATCTAGTGGTTTGGTAAAGATATTGGCTAATTGTTCTTTAGTGTTAATATAAGCAATCTCGATATCCCCCCGTTGTTGATGATCCCTTAAAAAGTGATACCGAATGACTATGTGTTTAGTGCGGCTATGCTCAACTGGATTATCCCACATGCGGATTGCACTCTCATTATCACATAGGAGAGGAACTTTGGTTAATTTGTAACCATAGTCCCTAAGGGTTTGCCTCATCCAAAGCAATTGCGCGCAACAATGGCCTGCGGCAATGTACTCGGCTTCGGCGGTAGAAAGAGCTACAAAATTTTGCTTCTTTGAAGCCCAAGACACCAGAGATCTTCCCAAAAATTGGCAAGTCCCTGGTGTGCTCTTTCTATCAATTTTACACCCCGCCCAATCAGCATCTGAATAACCAATTAAATCAAAAGTGGATCCCCTGGGGTACCAAAGGCCAAACTTAGGAGTATAAACTAAATATCTCAAGATTCGTTTCACTGCCCTAAGGTGAACTTCCTTAGGATCGACTTGGAATCTTGCACACATGTATACGGAAAGCATAATATCCGGTCGAGATGCACATAAATAGAGTAAAGATCCTATCATCGACCGATATACCTTTTGATCTACGAATTTACCTCCTGTCTCGAGGTCGAGATGCCCATTAGTTCCCATGGGAGTCTTGATGGGCTTGGCATCCTTCATCCCAAACTTGGTGAGTATGTATTGAATATACTTCGTTTGGCTAATGAAGGTGCCTTCTTGGAGTTGCTTGACTTGAAATCCTAGAAAATACTTCAACTACCCCATCATAGACATCTCGAATTTTTGAATCATGATCCTACTAAATTCTTCACAAGTAGATTTGTTAGTAGACCCAAATATGATATCAACAACATAAATTTGGCATACAAACAAATCATTTGCAATAGTTTTAGTGAATAGAGTAGGATCGGCTTTTCCGACTTTGAAGCCATTAGCGATAAGAAAATCTCTTAGGCATTCATACCATGCTCTTGGGGCTTGCTTGAGCCCATAAAGCGCCTTAGAGAGTTTATATACATAGTTAGGGTACTCACTATCTTCAAAGCCGGGAGGTTGCTCAACATAGACCTCCTCCTTGATTGGTCCATTGAGGAAGGCACTCTTTATGTCCATTTGATAAAGCTTGAAGCCATGGTAAGTAGCATAGGCAAGTAAAATGCGAATTGACTCAAGCCTAGCTACGGGTGCATAGGTTTCACCGAAATCCAAACCTTCAACTTGTGAATATCCCTTGGCCACAAGTCGGGCTTTGTTCCTTGTCACCACACCATGCTCATTTTGCTTGTTGCGGAAGACCCACTTGGTTCCTACAACATTTTGATTAGGACGTGGAACTAAATGTCATACCTCATTCCTCATGAAGTTGTTGAGTTCCTCTTGCATCGCCAGCACCCAATCCGAATCTTGAAGTGCTTCCTCTACCCTGTGTGGTTCAATAGAGGAAACAAAAGAGTAATGTTCACAAAAATGAGCAACACGAGATCGAGTGGTTACCCCCTTATGAATATCACCGAGGATGGTGTTCACGAGGTGATCTCGTTGGATTGCTTGGTGGACTCTTGGGTGTGGCGGTCTTGGACCCTCATCATCTTCCTTGTCTTGATCATTAGCATCTCCCCCTTGATCATTGTCCTCCTCTTGAGGTGGCTCCTCTTGATCTTCACCATCATCATCTTGAGCTTGATCCTCATCTTGAGTTGGTGGAGATGCTTGCATGAAGGAAGATGGTTGATCTTGTGCTTGTGGAGGCTCTTCAGATTCTTTAGGACACACATCCCCAATGGACATGTTCCTTAGCGCGACGCATGGAGCCTCTTCATCATTTAGTTCATCAAGATCAACTTGCTCTACTTGAGAGTCGTTAGTCTCATCAAACACAATGTCACAAGAAACTTCAACTAGTCTAGTGGACTTGTTAAAGACTCTATATGCCCTTGTGTTTGAATCATAACCAAGTAAAAAGCCTTCTACAGCCTTAGGAGCAAATTTAGATTTTCTACCTCTTTTAACAAGAATAAAGCATTTGCTACCAAAGACTCTAAAATATAAAACATTGGGCCTTTTACCGGTGAGGAGTTCAAACGATGTCTTCTTGAGGATTCGGTGAAGATATAACCGGTTGATGGCGTAGCAAGTGGTGTTGACCGCCTCGGCCCAAAACCGATCCGAAGTCTTGTACTCATCAAGCATGGTCCTCACCATGTCCAATAGAGTTCTATTCTTTCTCTCTACTACACCATTTTGTTGTGGTGTGTAGGGAGAAGAGAACTCATGCTTGATGTCCTCCTCCTCAAGAAAGCCTTCTATTTGTGAGTTCTTGAACTTCGTCCCGTTGTCGCTTCTAATCTTCTTGATCCTTAAGCCGAACTCATTTTGAGCCCGTCTCAAGAATCCCTTTAAAGCCTCTTGGGTTTGAGATTTTTTCTGTAAAAAGAATACCCAAGTGAAGCGAGAATAATCATCCACAATAACTAAACAGTACTTACTCCCGCCGATGCTTATGTAAGCTATCAGGCCGAATAGGTCCATGTGGAGTAGCTCAAGCGGCATGTCAGTCGTCATGATGTTCTTGTGTGGATGATGAACTCCAACTTGCTTTCCTGCTTGACATGCGCTACAAACCCTATCTTTCTCAAAATGAACATTGGTTAGTCTCAAAATGTGCTCTCCCTTTAGAAGCTTATGAAGATTCTTCATCCCAACGTGGGCTAGTAGGCGATGCCAGAGCCAACCCATGTTAGTCTTAGCAATTAATCAAGTGTCGAGTTTAGCTCTATTAAAATCAACTAAGTATAGCTGACCCTCTAACACTCTCTTAAATGCTACTGAATCATCACTTCTTCTAAAGACAGTAACACCTATATCCGTAAAAAGACAGTTGTAACCCATTTTACATAATTGAGAGACAGAAAGCAAGTTGTAATCTAAAGAATCTACAAGAAGAACATTGGAAATAGAATGGTCAGGTGATATTGCAATTTTACCAAGTCCTTTGACCAAACCTTGATTTCCATCCCCGAATGTGATAGCTCGTTGGGGATCTTGGTTTTTCTCGTAGGAGGAGAACATCCTTTTCTCCTCTGTCATGTGTTTTGTGCATCCGCTATCGATGATCCAACTTGAGCCCCCGGATGCATAAAACTACAAAACAAATTTAGGCCTTGTTCTTAGGTACCCAAACGGTCTTGGGTCCTTTCACATTAGAAACAAGCACCTTGGGTACCCAAACACAAGTCTTTGATCCCTTGTGTTTAGCCCCAACATATTTGGCAACTACTTTGCCTGATTTGTTACTGAGCACATAGGAAGCATCAAAAGTCTTGAATGAAATGTTATGATCATTTGATGCAATAGGAGTTTTCTTCTTAGGCATTTTAACATGTGTAGAACGCCTAGAGCTAGAATCCTCATTCTTATAAATAAAAGCATGGTGGGAATGAGTCTTCTTTGCATGAATTCTCCTAATCTTATCCTCAGGATAACCAGCAGGATATAAAATATAGCCCTCGTTATCCTGAGGCATGGGAGCCTTGCCTTTAACAAAATTAGACAATCTTTTAGGAGGGGCATTAAGCTTGACATTGTCTCCCTGTTGGAAGCCAATGCCATCCTTAATGCCAAGGCGTCTCCCACTATAAAGCATACTACGAGCAAATTTAAATTTTTCATTCTCTAATTCATGCTTGGCAATTTTAGCATCTAATTTTGCTATATGATCATTTTGTTGTTTAATCATAGCAAGGTGATCATGAATAGCATCTATATTAACATCTCTACATCTAGTGCAAATAGAAACATGCTCAATGGTAGATGTAGAGGGTTTGCAATCATTTAATTCAACAATCTTAGCATGTAAAATGTCATTCTCATCTCTAAGATTGGAAATAGAAACATTGCAAACATCTAATTCCTTAGCCTTAGCAATTAATTTATCATTCTCAAACTTAAGGCTAGAAAGAGAGGCATTCAATTTTCAATCTTAGCAATTAGACTAACATTATCATTTCTAAGATTGACAATTGAATCATCACTAATGTTTGACTTCTCAACCTTAGCAATCAAATTAGCATTCTCAATTCTAAGGTTGGAGATAGTGTCATGGCAGGTACTTAGCTCACTAGTTAATTTTTCATTTTCCTCTACCTCCTGAGCATAAGCATTTTTAGTCTTAACATGCCTTTTGTTTTCCTTAATAAGGAAGTCCTCTTGGCTATCCAAGAGTTCATCCTTCTCATGAATAGCACTAATCAATTCATTTAATTTCTCCTTTTGTTGCATGTTAAGATTGGCAAAAAGAGTGAGCAAGTTATCCTAATCATCACTAGAATTATCCTCATCACTAGAAGTTGCATACTTAGTGGAGGATCTAGATTTTACCTTCTTCTTCTTGTCGTCCTTTGCCATGAGGCACTTGTGGCCGACGTTGGGGAAGAGAAGGCCTTTGGTGACGGCGATGTTTGCGGCGTCCTCGTCGTCGGAGGAGTCGGTGGAGCTCTCGTCGGAGTCCCACTCCCGGCAAACATGGGCATCGCCGCCCTTCTTCTTCTGTACCTCTTCTTTTCTCTTCTCTTTCCCTTCTTGTCGTCGCCCCTATCACTATCACTAGACAAGGGACATTTAGCGATAAAATGACCGGGCTTACCACATTTGTAACAAACCTTCTTGGAGCGGGGTTTGTAATCCTTCCCCCTCCTTTGCTTGAGGATTTGGCGGAAGCTCTTGATGATGAGCGCCATTTCCTCGTTGTCGAGCTTGGAGGCGTCGATGGGAATCCTACTTGGTGTGGAATCCTTCTTTTCTTCTTCCGTCGCCTTGAATGCGACGGGTTGCACCTCGGGTGTTGAGGTGGCGCCTTGCTCGATGATTTTCTTGGAGCCTTTGATCATCAATTCAAAGCTCACAAATTTTCCTATCACTTCCTCGGGAGACATTAGTTTATACCTTGGATCACCACGAATTAATTGAACTTGTGTATGGTTAAGAAAAACGAGTGATCTAAGAATAACCTTGACCATTTCATGGTCATCCCATTTGGTGCTCCCGAGGTTGCGCACTTGGTTCACCAAGGTTTTGAGCCGGTTGTACATGGCTTGTGTCTCCTCTCCTTGGTGAAGCATGAAGCGACCGAGCTCCCCCTCGATCGTTTCCCTCTTGGTGATCTTGGTCACCTCGTCTCCTTCGTGTGTGGTCTTGAGCACGTCCCAAATCTCTTTTGCACTCTTCAACCCTTGCACCTTATTATACTCCTCTCGACTTAGAGAGGCGAGGAGTATAGTAGTGGCTTGGGAGTTGAAGTGCCGGATTTGGGCTACCTCGTCCGAGTCATAGCCTTCATCCCCCACGGATGGTTCCTGCGCACCAAACTCAACAATGTCCCAAATGCTACCGTGGAGTGAGGTTAGATGGTGTCTCATTTTATCACTCCACATACAATAATCTTCACCGTCAAAAACCGGTGGTTTGCCTAGTGGGACGGAAAGTAAAGGGGTGCGTTTGGAAATGCGAGGATAGCGTAAGGGGATCTTACTAAACTTCTTGCGCTCATGGCGCTTAGAAGTGATGGAAGGCATGTCGGAGCCGGAGGTGGAGGGCGACGAAGAATCGGTCTCGAAGTATACCACTTTCTTCATTTTCTTCTTCTTGTCGCCACTCTGGTGCGACTTGACGCGGGGAGGAGACTCCTCCCTCTTCTTGTTGTCGGACTCCCCCGATGGAGCCTTCCCATGGCTTGTGGCGGGCTTCTCGCCGGTCACCATCTCCTTCTTCGCGTGAGCTCCCGACATCACTTCGAGTGGTTAGGCTCTTAATGAAGTACCGGGCTCTGATACCAATTGAAAGTCGCCTAGAGGGGGGGGGTGAATAGGCAAATCTGAAATTTACAAACTTAAGCACACACTACAAGCCGGGGTTAGCGTTAGAAATATAAATGAGTCCGAGAGAGAGGGCAAAAACAAATCACAAGCGAATAAGAGCGGATGACATAGAGATTTGTTTTACCGAGGTTCGGTTCTTGCAAACCTACTCTCTGTTGAGGTTGTCACAAAGACCGGGTCTCTTTCAACCCTTTCCCTCTCTCAAACGGTCACTTAGACCGAGTGAGCCTTTCTCTTCAATCAAATGGGACACTAAGTCCACTACAAGGACCACCACAACTTGGTGTCTCTTGTTTTGATTACAAGTAAGTTGAACACAAGAAAGAAGGAAGAAGAAAAGCAATCCAAGCGCAAGAGCTCAAATGAACACAAATGTCTCTCTCTCTAGTCACTAATTTCTTTGGAGTGATTCCGGACTTGGGAGAGGATTTGATCTCTTTGATTGTGTCTTTGAATGAAGTCTATAGCTCTTGTATGAGGTTTGAAGGCTGAAAACTTGGATGCAATGAGTGGTGGGTGGTTGGGGGTATTTATAGACCCAACCACCAAAGTGACCGTTGGTGAGGGCTTCTGTCGCATGGCGCACCGGACAGTCCGGTGCGCCAGCCACGTCACCTGGCCGTTGGGTTCTGACCGTTAGAGCTTCTGACAGGTGGGCCATCGGACAGTCCGATGGTGCACCGGACAGTCACTATTCACTGTCCGGTGCGCCTTCTGGCGCTGCTCTGACTTCTGCGCGCGCAGGCGCGCACTGTTCACTTTTACTGTTCCGTTGCAGATGATCGTTGGCGTTGTGTAGCCGTTACTTCGCTGGCACACCGGACAGTCCGGTGCTACACCGGACAGTCCGACGAATTATAGCGGAGCGGCTCCCAGAATTATCGAAGGTGGCAAGTTCGGAGTCGGGTTCCCTGGTGCACCGGACACTGTCCGGTGGCACACCGGACAATCCGGTGGCACACCGGACAATCCGGTGCGCCAGACCAGGGCACACTTCGGTTGTCTTTTGCTCTTTTTATTTGAACCCTTTCTTGGTCTCTTTATTGGTTTGTTGTGAACCTTTGGCACCTGTAGAACTCATAATCTAGAGCAAACTAGTTAGTCTAATTAATTTGTGTTGGGCAATTCAACCACCAAAATCCATATAGAAAAAGGTGTAAGCCTATTTCCCTTTCAGTTTTGACCACTTTCTTTGTCTTGTGATCTTTGTTCTTCTTGGAGGAATCTTGTTCATTTGAGATCAAGGCATGATTGTCTCTTGTCTTGATTGGGGCTTCTTCAGACTCATGTTGTTGAATCTTAGCAAATAGTTGGTGAGGTGTCATTTCCTCATAGTCATCACGGTCCCTTATCATTCTTGCTAGACTTTTATCCTTTTCTTTGTATGCTCTCATAAATAGTCTAGTAACCTTGGAGTCACTCCAATCTTCACTTCCAAGCACTCTTATTTTGTTGACCAACACCATTAGCCGGTCAAAGAGTGATTGAAGTGACTCACCCTTAGTCCAATCATATCGGGCAAGCTCACTCTCCAAAGCTTCAATTCTATGTCTCTTAGCTTTGGGGTCTCCTTCATGTGACATTTTGTGAATGTTCCAAATGTCACGTGCATCCTCTCTTCCTTGGACTTTCCGGTACTCTTCCGGACAAAGGCTTCCTTTTATTATGCTCACCGCTTGAGCATTGCGGTGCACTTCTTGCATCATTTCCGGAGTCATCTCTTCTCCTTAGGCGGGCTTATGCATACCTATATTAACAATCCCCCAAAGATAGGATGTACACCGATTAAATGTGACTTCATCTTATCGGCCCACTCGTCATAGTTCAACTCACTAAGAGTTGGTAACTTTCCAAGTGGGGCGGAAGAGAAGTTGGGAATAAAATTTCTAGAATAATCAAATTGAACTTTATTGAACTTGTTACCTTTACTTTTGGTGGATGATCCTTCGGTGGTGATACTTACCTTGCTCATCACCCTTGACACCAAAAGTTCTACCAAATCATCATTGTATTCAAATTTTCCCTTTCCTTTGTCTTCTTCAGCCTTTCTTCTTGATTCTTCTTCTTCGGTCCTTTTCTTAGCATCTTCCTCTTTCATTTTGAGGAACATCTTCTCGGCAATCTTCATGGCGAGGTCGAGGACCTTGGGGTCCACTTCCTCACCGGAAGATGTGACAGGGATTTTCTCGAGGAGAGGATCCATATGGTCCCTTTGAGTAGACATGATCGTTTCCTCACGCGGTTAAGCGTAAAACGAGGTACGAAGCTCTAATACCAATTGAAAGTAGCCTAGAGGGGGGTGAATAGGCTAATCTGAAAATTTTCACAACAAACTTCGAAAGATTGTTAAATACACAGTTCAACTGGTGCAGGCCGGTTCAACAGCTACGTGCGCAAGTTGAACCACTCTGAACCAATCCAACTGTTTTATAAACTTTAGACTCTAATCTAATCGAAAAAGTATTTCATGAGTCCTTTTGAGAAGTAAAGTATAACTAAGTTAGAATGAGAAGATAAATATGTAAAGGCTATTTCACTTCTAGATCTACTCTACGGAAAATCTATATGTCAATCTTGCAAGTAAAAATATCTTAAGTTAAAGACAAGCAAGGACATAAGACACAAGATTTAACCCGAGGTTCGGCCACACCACAAAGGTGTCCTACTTCCTGTTGAGGAGCCCACAAAGGGTCGGGTCTTTTTCAACCCTAATCCTCCAAAAGCCGACCACAAAGGTCAAGGCAATCTCTTCTTATCTCAGCTCAAAGAGTGGGTGATACAAACTTCTTAGGGTCGTCCACAAATTTGGAGACTCCCAAGCAACCTCAAACGGTCTTGAAACCTAGGGTTTCAAGAACACCAAGAACGCACAAGAGGTGTTTGCACAAGCTCAAGATTTTAAAAGAGATGGGAGAGGAAAACCAAATCGTGAGCACAATCACAAACCTCACACCCAAGAGCTCCTCCAACAAGGTTGAATCTTGAGGAAGATTTAAGTGTGAGAGAGAAGGGAGAGAGGAGTGCTTTGTCTCAAGTTAGGTGAGCAATAAATGTGTAAGTGTACAACCGCATTGAAGAAGGGGGTGGAGGGTTCTATTTATAGCCACGGCTCAAAAACTAGTCGTTTGACCTGGAACCCCGCTAAAAACCGGTTGAACCGCCCCTGATAGGTTAGCAGACTGTCTGCCAGTCTGACTGCCAGACTGATTGGCAGACTGACCTGCAGGCTGGTCAGGCATGACAGGACTGGTTGAACCACCCCCTAGGGCAGTTGAACTGCCCCCTGACAACCTTGGTGACCTGACTGCCAGTCTGACTGGCAGACTGCAAGTCAGAAGTTAGAGGGGTCAGAGACCAGTTGAACTGCCCCCCAGGACCAATTCAGTTGGTCTAGACCAGAGAGTTTAGGAGAGAAAACCCCAGCTCAACTGCCCGGAGGCAAGTTCAGCTGGTGTATGGTCAAAGAGGTCCATAGCTGAAGTTGAATTTCAGCTAGAGTTGAAAGCTCAACTCAGCTGAAGTCTAGCTCAGCTGAAAAGCTCAGCTGCAGCTGAAGAAGCTCAACTCAGCTGAAGTCAAGTTCAGCTGGAAAGCTCAGTTGCAGTTGAAGAAGTTCAGCTGCTTTTCAACAAGAACACTCTAGGTTTCTCAAACCTAACCACGATCAACCAAAGAATGTTAAAGTGAATTTTGGTTTTTAAAAATAGCTTTTGAATTTGGGGACTTGAGCTATAGCAAACACCTTTACCTGTGCGAAAAAGAATAAATAAGAATTACATCATGCAACTCAAGATTTTACATAAAATTTTATACATCTGTTGCATGAAGTCCTTGGTGCTTCCTTAAGTTCATGTTTCTTTCTAATCATACAGTGGGAACAAAAACTGTTAGTACCCTTATTTGTTTTGTCATTAAATCACCAAAACCCTCACTTGGGGTTGATTGCACTTACAATAAACTATATGACAGATGAGGCACATGCAAGATATGTTCAGGACAAAATGGCGACGGTGGAGCTGATGTAGGAGGAGGAGGACGACACATCTAGATTGAGTGAGCTTATCGCTCTCGCAGAGGCAGGATTACATGGGGAAGAGGAGGACGACACATCAAGGTTGAGTGAGCTCATCACACTAGCTGAGGCAGGATTATGTGCTCAAGAGGAGGATGACGAGTTTATGTCTCAGGCCACCGAAGAGGTAGAGACGGCTTATTACAAGCAGAAGTCTGATGAGGCTGAGGCTGAGGATGAGCTATTCTCCCAAGCTGCAGATGAAGCAGAAACCAATTATTACAAGAGAACTGATGACAAGTGTGATGCAGGACAATGCAGCAAGTGGAACGAGGTTGTCGTTGAGGATTACGCGACGGATGACTCCGAAGATGAGTTACTTATAGATTGTGACTCTGATTGAACAAACTTGTAGCCTGTTATGTAGTACTTTCATATCCAAAATATTTTAGAACTCTAATGTATCCATGGTTATTAAAACGATGAAATGTTGAAACGCTCATGGGTGGAGTTTTAACTTTTAAACGGTTTAAACAAAGTTTAAACGTAGTTTTAAACAACATAGGGAAATTTCAATATATAAAGGCAAATACCAAACAACCAACATAAGTTCACATAATAATATTGTGCAAAATGACATGTCCACAATCACATTACCACAATAACACAAGTTCAACTAATAGCAAGTTTACAACTGCAAACAAAGTGGAATGAGATGTGTAATAGTCCACAATCACAAACATAGCACAAAAGCAACTAAAGTAGAATGCAATGTCCACAACCACAAGCACACAAGTGTTACTCAAGCACTCAATAACCATCATCCAAATCATCTAAACCAACATCATCCTTGTCTTGCTCATCACCACAACCACCACTGTTGTTTGTTTCTTCTTCATCATCCATGTCAAGGTCGTCAAGCACAAAATTGTCATCGTCTTCATTCTCATCGCCCACATCAAGACCATCTTCATCATCCTCAAGATTTGGCGCTTGAGTACCATGAGCTCTCCTAGTAAAGGTGGCCTTAAGGTTGTGTAGATGCACCGATGGCATGATCAACATGCTCCCATGTGAAAAGAGGGTCATCCCCAACTTAAATGCTCGGAACGTGGCGTTTAACTATATATCACGTTTAAACGTCGTTAAACGACATTTTACGGGGAAGTGTAAAACGTTTCAGCGTTTCACTGTTTTATCAGCGTTTTATAGTTTAAACGACGTTTAAACGTCGTTTTAATAACCATGAATGTATCAAAACCGTATTGTTTTTATTGCATTTGTCATGTTTTTTACAATTCACAAAAAAAAACGCAAGAGTTCTCCTTGTTTTATTAACAACCACAGTTAAAATAATCGCATATTATAAGACATCACCACATTTCAACATACAATACATCACAAAATAACAGAGAATATAAAAACATCAACATGACATAGTGCTTCATACAATATCCACAAAACATAGTCCAAAATACATCGTTCACATTACAAAGTTTCGAGCATGAGTCCATATCACAAAGTTTTCAGCATAAGACCACATCACATAGTATCCATTTCCTCCTAGTCTTACCCTTGCCCTTGGCCCCAAGAGCGTCGGTGCCTGAAGTGTAAGGGTCACGTGGAAGCCTTCTACGTGGTGTCAGCTGTGATGGCTGAGTTGTAGGAGCATCCTGCAGCTGTGATGGTCCAATCTCCTCCTGACCTGCGGCACCGGCACTAGCGTCATCGTGTTCGTCGTCGTCGTGGGGCACGTCTTCAAATGTATCCCGCGTTGATCGCGAGGAGCTCGGTCCAGCTGTAGATGGTCCAACTTCACAAATGGGGCGCTGAACGTCCGGCTGCATAGGAGGCACAGGCAGCTGCACGTCAACGCTCGCTAGAGACCGGCATCCACAACGAGCCGCTGCACGACGAAGACGACATGATACCCTCTATAATTGAAAGATGAGTTACACACATATGTTAGAACATATAAATAAACAAAGGGGGAAGTTAGCCTTGCTACGATCCTTTCGAAGAAGATTTTTTGCTAGATGTCGAGTGCACCATCTGTGGTGCATGGGTGCGTAGCCAGGAATCTGCTCTTGCACTGCATTAAGAATACCTTGGTGTCTGTCAGATATGACACCAACCTCACGACCAGGGCCCACGACATGGATCCGAATAAGTCGCAAGAACCAAGACCAACTATCTCTGTTCTCCCTCTCCACCAAAGCAAATGCCAAAGGAACCAATTCATTATCTGCGTCACATGATATGGCAACCAACAATGTGCCCTTATACTTCCCAAGCAGAAAAGTACCATCAATAGAGAGCACGGGACGACAATGCCTGAAAGCCTCTACGCACTCCGAGAAACACCAAAAAGCACGAAAGAAGATCTCTCTGTCGTTCCTCCATTCATTAGGTTTGGGGATGTACTCGTAATGCATGCCTGGTTTTTTTTGCTTTGATTACATTGAACAATGCCGGTAATTTCTCGTAACCCTCCTCCCAATCCCCGTATATCGTCTTCCATGCTCGCTGCTTTGCCCTCCATGTTTTCCCATACTTGTTCCTGTAACCAAACAGCTCCGAAGTCATGGTCATAATTGACTTCACCTTCAAGTTTGGCAGACCCTTCAATATCCCCAATAGCCTTTTCGCAATTAGGGTAGATGTCAACTGACGATGCTTAGAGCTCAGCTCTGTCTGGGCACAAGTGTGTGGACCTACAATTTTGGTGATCTTAAACTTTCCGATTTCCTTCTGTCTTCGGGCTCATACCCTCCAATTACATTCCAACACCTCGCACACAACAGTGTAACGACGCTGTGCATACGAGTGTCTCACCTTTAGGGATGGCAATCAGGCGGGTAGTACACGGATATATAGTTCGCGAATCCATACCCGCGAGACAAAACTCAACCCATACCCATAAACGTTCGTGGGTATGAATCTATATCCATACCCGTACCCGTCGGGTATCCGCTATCCAGTGGATACCCGTTACCCGCCCTCCCACTACAATTTTAGCATTAAACATCAAACAACAATTTTATTATATTTCAAAATAATTATCATTCCAATACCATTAAATGATAATTCCAGCACCAAACAACATGTTATGGAAAAAAGTGAAAAATAAGAATTTATGATAATATATAAATCCGGATGGCCCACATGTTAGATATCCATTGGGTAACGGGTATGGATACTGGATATTCATACCTGTGAAAAAAATATCCGCGGATACTGGTAGTCGCCTAGAGGGGGGGGTGAATAGGGCGAAACTGAAATTTACAAATATAAACACAACTACAAGTCGGGTTAGCGTTAGAAATAAAAACGAGTCCGCGAGAGAGGGTGCAAAACAAATCGCAAGCAAATGAAGAGTGTGATACATGGATTTGTTTTACCGAGGTTCGGTTCTCGCAAACCTACTCCCCGTTGAGGAGGCCACAAAGGCCGGGTCTCTTTCAACCCTTCCCTCTCTCAAACGGTCCCTCGGACCGAGTGAGCTTCTCTTCTCAAATCACTTGGGAATCAAACTTCCCGCAAGGACCACCACACAATTGGTGTCTCTTGCCTCAATTACAAGTGAGTGTTTGATCACAAGAAAGAATGCCAAAAAAAGAAGCGATCCAAGCGCAAGAGCTCAAATGAACACTACAAATCACTCTCTCTAGTCACTAAGGCTTTGTGTGGAGTTGGGAGAGGATTTGATCTCTTTTGGTGTGCTTTGCAATGAATGCTAGCTCTTGTATAGTGGTTGGAAGCTGGAAAACTTGGATGCAGTGAATGGTGGGGTGGTTGGGGTATTTATAGTCCCAACCACCAAACATGACCGTTGGTGGAGGCTGTCTGTCGTATGGTGCACCGGACAGTCCGGTGCACACCGGACATGTCCGGTGCGCCAGCCACGTCACCAAAGCCGTTGGGATTCGACCGTTGGAGCTCTGACTTCTGGGCCCGCCTGGATGTCCGGTGGCGTACCGGACATGCACTGTAGAGTGTCCGGTGCGCCACTACGCGCGTGCCTGACTTCTGCGCGCTCTGGCGCGCATTAAATGCCGTTGCAGGTGACCGTTGGCGCGAAGTAGCCGTTGCCCCGCAGTTACACCGGACAGTCCGGTGTACACCGGACATGTCCGGTGAATTATAGCGGGGCAGCCGTTGCAAATTCCCGAGGCTGCCAAGTTCCAGAGTCGCGTCCTCTTGGAGCACCGGACAGTCCGGTGTACACCGGACAGTCCGGTGAATTATAGCGCGCTGGCTCTGAGAAATCCCGAGGCTGAGGAGTTCAGCGCGAGGCCCCCTGGTGCACCGGACACTGTCCGGTGCGCCAGACCAGGGAGTCTTCCGGGATGCTTTTAGCTCTCTATTTTGAACCCAACTTTGGTCTTTTTAATTGCTAAGAGTGAACCTTTTACACCTGTATAATTTATACACTAGAGCAAACTAGTTAGTCCAATTATTTGTGTTGGGCAATTCAACCACCAAAATTATTTAGGAACTAGGTGTAAGCCTAATTCCCTTTCAATCTCCCCCTTTTTGGTGATTGATGCCAATCACAAACCAAAGCAAATATAGAAGTGCATAATTGAACTAGTTTGCATAATGTAAGTGCAAAGGTTGCTTGGAATTGAGCCAATAAAAATACTTACAAGATATGCATGGATTGTTTCTTCAGTTTAACATTTTGGACCACGCTTGCACCACATGTTTTGTTTTTGCAAACTATTTTGTAAATCCTTTTCAAAGTTCTTTTGCAAAGAGTCAAAGGTAAATGAATAAGATTTTGCAAAGCATTTTCAAGATTTGAAATTTTCTCCCCCCGTTTCAAATGCTTTTCCTTTGACTAAACAAAACTCCCCCTAAATGAGATCCTCCTCTTAGTGTTCAAGAGGGTTTTGATATACAATTTTTGAAATAATGTTTTCTCCCCCTTTTGAACACAATAAGATACCAATTGAAAATACTCTTTGAAAAAATAAGTTTTTGAAATTGGTGGTGGTGCGGTCCTTTTGCTTTGGGCTCATACTTTCTCCCCCTTTGGCATGAATCGCCAAAAACGGAATCATTAGAGCCCTTGAAGTACTTTCTTCCCCTTTGGTCATAAATAAATGAGTTAAGATTATACCAAAGACGAAGTCCTTTTGCTCTCTCCCCCAAAGATGGAGAGCGGCTCGGAGCGACGGCGAAGGATGAGTTACGGAGTGGAAGCCTTTGTCTTCGCCGAAGACTCCAATTTCCTTTCAATACACCTATGACTTGGTTTGAAATAGACTTGAAAAACATATTAGTCATAGCATATGAAAGAGACATGATCAAAGGTATACAAATGAGCTATGTGTGCAATTTTAGCAAAAGAAATTGCACGAATCAAGAATATTGAGCTCATGCCTAAGTTTGTTAAAAGTTTGTTCATCAAGAGGCTTGGTAAAGATATCGGCTAATTGATCTTTAGTGTTAATGTAAGAAATTTCGATATCTCTCTTTTGTTGGTGATCCCTAAGAAAATGATACCGAATGGCTATGTGTTTAGTGCGGCTATGCTCGACGGGATTATCCGCCATCTTGATTGCACTCTCATTATCACATAGCAAAGGGACTTTGGTTAATTTGTAACCGTAGTCCCGCAGGGTTTGCCTCATCCAAAGCAATTGCGCGCAACAATGGCCTGCGGCAATGTACTCGGCTTCGGCGGTGGAAAGAGCAACCGAATTTTGCTTCTTTGAAGCCCAAGACACCAAGGATCTTCCCAAGAACTGGCAAGTCCCCGATGTGCTCTTTCTATTGATTTTACACCCTGCCCAATCGGCATCCGAATAACCAATCAAATCAAATGTGGATCCCCTAGGATACCAAAGCCCAAACTTAGGTGTATAAGCCAAATATCTCAAGATTCGTTTTACGGCCGTAAGGTGAGCTTCCTTAGGGTCGGCTTGGAATCTTGCACACATGCATACAGAAAGCATAATATCCGGTCGAGATGCACATAAATAGAGTAAAGAACCTATCATCGACCGGTATACCTTTTGATCGACTGATTTACCTCCCTCGTCGAGGTCGAGATGCCCATTGGTTCCCATGGGTGTCTTGATGGGTTTGGCATCCTTCATTCCAAACTTGCTTAGAATATCTTGAGTGTACTTGGTTTGGCTTAGGAAGGTGCCCTCTTGGAGTTGCTTTACTTGAAATCCTAAGAAATACTTCAACTCCCCCATCATAGACATCTCGAACTTTTGTGTCATTATCCTACTAAACTCTTCACATGTAGATTCGTTAGTAGACCCAAATATAATATCATCAACATAAATTTGGCATACAAACAAATCATTCTCAAGTGTTTTGGTAAAGAGCGTAGGATCAGCCTTTCTGACTTTGAAGCCATTAGCAATAAGGAAATCTCTAAGGCATTCATACCATGCTCTTGGGGCTTGCTTGAGCCCATAAAGCGCCTTAGAGAGCTTATAGACATGGTTAGGATACTCATTGTCTTCAAAGCCGGGAGGTTGCTCAACATAGACCTCTTCCTTGATTGGTCCATTGAGGAAGGCACTTTTCACGTCCATTTGATAAAGCTTAAAGCCATGGTAAGTAGCATAGGCCAATAATATGTGAATTGACTCAAGCCTAGCTACGGGTGCATAGGTTTCACCGAAATCCAAACCTTCGACTTGGGAGTATCCCTTGGCCACAAGTCGAGCTTTGTTCCTTGTCACCACACCATGCTCATTTTGCTTGTTGCGGAAGACCCATTTGGTTCCTACAACATTTTGATTAGGACGTGGAACTAAATGCCATACCTCATTCCTAGTGAAGTTGTTGAGCTCCTCTTGCATCGCCACCACCCAATCCGAATCTTGGAGTGCTTCCTCTACCCTGTGTGGCTCAATAGAGGAAACAAAAGAGTAATGCTCACAAAAATGTGCAACACGAGATCTAGTAGTTACCCCCTTATGAATGTCGCCGAGGATGGTGTCGACGGGGTGATCTCGTTGGATTGCTTGGTGGACTCTTGGGTGTGGCGGCCTTTGCTCTTCATCCTCCTTGTCTTGATTATTTGTATCTCCCCCTTGATCATTGCCATCATCTTGAGGTGGCTCTTTTGTTTGATCTTCCACTTCATCAACTTGAGCTTCATCCTCATTTTGAGTTGGTGGAGATGCTTGCGTGGAGGAGGACGGTTGATCTTGTGCATTTGGAGGCTCTTCGGATTCCTTAGGACACACATCCCCAATGGACATGTTCCTTAGCGCGATGCATGGAGCCTCTTCATTACCTATCTCATCAAGATCAACTTGCTCTACTTGAGAGCCGTTAGTCTCATCAAACACAACGTCACAAGAAACTTCAACTTGTCCAGTGGACTTGTTAAAGACTCTATATGCCCTTGTGTTTGAATCATATCCTAGTAAAAAGCCTTCTACAGTCTTAGGAGCAAATTTGGATTTTCTACCTCTTTTAACAAGAATAAAACATTTGCTACCAAAAACTCTAAAATATGAAATGTTGGGCTTTTTACTGGCTAGGAGTTCATAGGATGTCTTCTTGAGGATTCGGTGTAGATACAACCGGTTGATGGCGTAGCAAGCGGTGTTGACCGCCTCCGCCCAAAACCGATCCGAAGTCTTGTACTCATCAAGCATGGTTCTAGCCATGTCCAATAGAGTTCGATTCTTCCTCTCCACTACACCATTTTGTTGAGGGGTGTAGGGAGAAGAGAACTCATGCTTGATGCCCTCCTCCTCAAGGAAGCCTTCAATTTGTGAGTTCTTGAACTCCGTCCCGTTGTCGCTTCTAATTTTCTTGATCCTTAATCCGAACTCGTTTTGAGCTCGTCTCAAGAATCCCTTTAAGGTTTCTTGGGTTTGAGATTTTTCCTGCAAAAAAAACCCAAGTGAAGCGAGAATAATCATCCACTATTACAAGACAATACTTACTCCCGCCGATGCTTATGTAAGCAATCGGGCCGAATAGATCCATGTGAAGTAGCTCAAGCGGCCTGTCGGTCGTCATGATGTTCTTGTGTGGATGATGGGCTTCAACTTGCTTTCCTGCCTGGCATGCGCTACAGACCCTGTCTTTCTCAAAATGAACATTGGTTAATCCTAAAATGTGCTCTCCCTTTAGAAGCTTATGAAGATTCTTCATCCCAACATGGGCTAGTCGGTGGTGCCAGAGCCAACCCATGTTAGTCTTAGCAATTAAGCATGTGTCGAGTTCAGCTCTATCAAAATCTACTAAGTATAGCTGACCCTCTAACACACCCTTAAATGCTACTGAATCATCACTTCTTCTAAAGACAGTGACACCTACATCAGTAAAGAGACAGTTGTAGCCCATTTTGCATAATTGAGATACAGAAAGCAAATTGTAATCTAATGAATCTACAAGAAAAACATTGGAAATAGAATGGTCAGGAGATATAGCTATTTTACCAAGACCTTTGATCAAACCTTGATTTCCATCCCCGAATGTGATAGCTCGTTGGGGATCTTGGTTTTTCTCGTAGGAGGAGAACATCTTCTTCTCCCCTGTCATATGGTTTGTGCACCCGCTGTCGAGTATCCAACTTGAGCCCCCGGATGCAAAAACCTACAAAATATTTTAGTTCTTGACTTTAGGTACCCAAACGGTTTTGGGTCCTTTGGCATTAGAAACAAGAACTTTGGGTACCCAAACACAAGTCTTGGAGCCCTTGTGTTTGCCCCCAACAAACTTGGCAACTACCTTATCGGATTTGTTAGTCAAAACATAAGAAGCATCAAAAGTTTTAAATGAAAGACTATGTTCATTTGATGCACTAGGAGTTTTCTTCTTAGGCAACTTAACATGGGTTGGTTGCCTAGAGCTAGATGTCTCACCCTTATACATGAAAGCATGGTTAGGACCAGAGTGAGACTTCCTAGAGTGAATCCTCCTAATTTTGCTCTCGGGATAACCGGCAGGGTACAAAATGTAACCCTCGTTATCCTGAGGCATGTGAGCCTTGCCCTTTACAAAATTAGACAATCTTTTAGGAGGGGCATTAAGTTTGACATTGTCTCCCCTTTGGAAGCCGATGCCATCCTTGATGCCAGGGCGTCTCCCATTATAAAGCATACTACGAGCAGATTTGAATTTTTCATTCTCTAAGTTATGCTCGACAATTTTAGCATCTAATTTTGCTGTATGATCATTTTATTGTTTAATTAAAGTCATGTGATCATGAATAGCATTAATGTCAATATCTCTACATCTAGTACAAATAGATACATGCTCAACAATAGATGTAGAGGGTTTGCAAGATTTTAATTCTATAACCTTAGCATGTAATATGTCATTTTCACTTCTAAGGTTAGAAATAGTAACATTGCAAACATCAAAGTCTTTAGCCTTAGCAAGCAATTTCTCATTTTCAATCCTAAGGCTACCAATAGAAACATTCAACTCATCAATCCTAGCAAGTAAATCAACATTGTCATTTTTAGGATTGGAAGTTGAAACATTACAAACATGAGAATCAACCTTAGCTAATAAATTAGCATTTTCATTCCTAAGGTTGGCAATAGTGTCATGGCATGTGCTTAGCTCACTAGTTAATTTCTCACATTTTTCTACCTCTAGAGCATAAGCATTTTTAACCTTAACATGTTTCTTATTTTCCTTAATTAGGAAGTCCTCTTGGGAATCCAAAAGGTCATCCTTTTCATGGATAGCACTAATTAATTCATTTAATTTTTCTTTTTGTTCCGTGTTAAGGTTGGCAAAAAGGGTACGCAAATTATCTTTCTCATCACTAGCATTATCATCACTAGAGGACTCATATCTAGTGGAGGATTTAGATTTAACCTTCTTCTTTTTGTCGTCCTTTGCCATGAAGCACTTGTGGCCGACGTTGGGGAAGAGGAGTCCCTTGGTGACGGCGATGTTGGCGGCGTCCTCGTCGTCGGAGGAGTCGGTGGAGCTCTCGTCGGAGTCCCATTCGCGGCACACGTGGGCATCGCCGCCCCTCTTCTTGTGGTACCTCTTCTTTTCTCTCCTCTTGCCCTTCTTATCGTTATCCCTGTCACTGTCACTTGATAATGGACATTTAGCAATAAAGTGACCGGGCTTACCACATTTGTAGCAAACCTTCTTGGAGCGGGATTTGTAATCCTTCCCCTTCCGTTGCTTGAGGATTTGGCGAAAGCTTTTGATGATCAAAGCCATCTCCTCGTTGTCGAGCTTTGAAGCGTCGATAGGTTGTCTACTTGGTGTAGACTCCTCCTTCTCCTCTGTTGCCTTGAAAGCCACCGGTTGTGCTTCGGACGTGGAGGGATCATCAAGCTCGTTGATCTTCTTTGAACCCTTGATCATACATTCAAAGCTCACAAAATTCCCGATAACTTCCTCGGGAGTCATTAGTGTGTATCTAGGATTACCACGAATTAATTGAACTTGAGTGGGGTTAAGGAAGATGAGTGATCTAAGAATGACCTTAACCACCTCGTGGTCATTCCATTTCTTGCTCCCGAGGTTGCGCACTTGGTTCACCAAGGTTTTGAGCCGGTTGTACATATCTTGTGGCTCCTCCCCTTGGCGAAGACGGAAGCGACCGAGCTCCCCCTCGATCGTTTCCTGCTTGGTAATCTTGGTGAGTTCATCACCCTCGTGCGCGGTCTTGAGTAGATCCCAAATCTCTTTCGCATTCTTCAACCCTTGCACCTTGTTGTATTCCTCTTTACTTAAAGAGGCGAGGAGTATGGTTGTGGACTTGTGGCTTGGGAGTTGAAGTGCTCGATTTGGGTCACCTCATCCTCATCATAGTCTTCATCCCCTACGGATGGTACCTGTGCACCAAACTCAACAACATCCCATATGCTTTTGTGGAGTGAGGTTAGATGAAATCGCATTAAATCACTCCACCTAGTGTAATCTTCACCATCAAATGTTGGTGGTTTGCCTAATGGAACGGAAAGTAAAGGTGTATGTTTAGAAATGCGAGGGTAGCGTAGGGGAATCTTACTATACTTCTTGCGCTCTTGGCGCTTAGAAGTGACGGATGTCGCGTCGGAGCCGGAGGTGGAGGTTGATGAAGAATCGATCTCGTAGTAGACCACTTTCCTCATCCTCTTTTTCTTGTCCCCACTCCGATGCGGCTTGTGGGAAGAGGATTTCTCCTTCTTCTCTTTGTGTGAAGAAGATTTCTTCTCCTTCCCTTTGGAGGAGTCCTTCTTCTTCTCCTTTCCTTTGGAGGAGTCTTTCTTCTCCTTCCTCTTGGTGCGGGACTCTTCCGATGAAGTGCTCCCGTGGCTTGTAGTAGGCTTTTCGCCGATCTCCATCTCCTTCTTGGCGTGATCTCCCGACATCACTTCGAGCGGTTAGGCTCTAATGAAGCACTGGGCTCTGATACCAATTGATAGTCGCCTAGAGGGGGGGTGAATAGGGCGAAACTGAAATTTACAAATATAAACACAACTACAAGTCGGGTTAGCATTAGAAATAAAAACGAGTCCGCGAGAGAGGGTGCAAAACAAATCGCAAGCAAATGAAGAGTGTGATACGTGGATTTGTTTTACCGAGGTTCGGTTCTCACAAACCTACTCCCCATTGAGGAGGCCACAAAGGCCGGGTCTCTTTCAACCCTTCCCTCTCTCAAACGGTCCCTCGGACCGAGTGAGCTTCTCTTCTCAAATCACTTGGGAATCAAACTTCCCGCAAGGACCACCACACAATTGGTGTCTCTTGCCTCAATTACAAGTGAGTGTTTGATCACAAGAAAGAATGCCAAAGAAAAGAAGCGATCCAAGCGCAAGAGCTCAAATGAACACTACAAATCACTCTCTCTAGTCACTAAGGCTTTGTGTGGAGTTGGGAGAGGATTTGATCTCTTTTGGTGTGATTTGCAATGAATGCTAGCTCTTGTATAGTGGTTGGAAGCTGGAAAACTTGGATGCAATGAATGGTGGGGTGGTTGGGGTATTTATAGCCCCAACCACCAAACATGACCGTTGGTGGAGGCTGTCTGTCGTATGGTGCACCGGACAGTCCGGTGCGCCAGCCACGTCACCAAAGCCGTTGGGATTCGACCGTTGGAGCTCTGACTTCTGGGCCCGCCTGGATGTCCGGTGGCGCACCGGACATGCACTGTAGAGTGTCCGGTGCGCCACTACGCGCGTGCCTGACTTCTGCGCGCTCTGGCGCGCATTAAATACCGTTGCAGGTGACCGTTGGCGCGAAGTAGTCGTTGCCCCGCAGTTACACCGGATAGTCCGGTGTACACCGGACATGTCCGGTGAATTACAGCGGGGCAGCCGTTGCAAATTCCCGAGGCTGCCAAGTTCGAGAGTCGCGTCCTCTTGGAGCACCAGACACTGTCCGGTGTACACCGGACAGTCCGGTGAATTATAGCGCGCTGGCTCTGAGAAATCCCGAGGCTGAGGAGTTTAGCGCGAGGCCCCCTGGTGCACCGGACACTGTCCGGTGCGCCACCGGACAGTCCGGTGCGCCAGACCACGGAGTCTTCCGGAATGCTTTTAGCTCTCTATTTTGAACCCAACTTTGGTCTTTTTAATTGCTAAGAGTGAACCTTTTACACCTGTATAATTTATACACTAGAGCAAACTAGTTAGTCCAATTATTTGTGTTGGGCAATTCAACCACCAAAATTATTTAGGAACTAGGTGTAAGCCTAATTCCCTTTCAGGTACCTTATTATATCCATAACCGTACCCGCGGATATTGAATTCCACCATACCCGTATCCAATGGATAGTTATCCGCGATTATTTATCCATACCCGTACCCATTGCCATCCCTACTCACCTTGAACGGCCTCTTGCGGTTCACAGAATATTCCTGTAGCCATCGTCTCAGTGTAGGCAGGTCCTTGAAAAGTAAGCCTACCTTAATCTCAATGCTGTCGGTGTTATCCGGAGCCTCTAGCAATTCATCATCACGTCCTTCAGCATATGCACCGGTGGAATGACTTAGACTGCTAAATTCATGTACTGTAGGGTCACACTCGGGACACAAACGTCTTATGAGTTCAATTTCTTGCTCGGTCATTTCTTGAACCGGACGGTCATCATCAGAATCTAAGGCCTGTGCAGCCTCATATTGCTCCTCCTCATCCTCAATCTGAACATCAACACTATTTGATGCCCTGCATATGTTGTCCATATTATATGATACATGCACATCAAAATAAGCACCATTATCTATTTGTGGAGATCCTGCATCGGGTCGAAGCAGGAAATACTTCATTAAAAAGTCTAATCAAACGAAATAACGATGGATATGAACAACGTGTTAAAGACACTTACTAGGATGATCCTGAATTGGATCCTGGGTCAATGGGATCTCCTCGGGGGTACCACCAGATTAGAAGCCCCCACAAACGCCAGGAAGAGGATGAAAAATCTCATACTCGTGCGGGCCCGATTGAGCATCGGGCACAACAATCACTTCTTCTGGAAGCTCTACCAAAGGAGCTTCAATATGACATGCATTTGGCATTTGTGGAGACAACCCGACTGGAGCATTGCAATGACTAACAGATAACTTTTGAACAACCACATCCAAACATGGTGGAACAATCGTCTTCACAATTCTTACATATCTCACCCAATCATCTTCTGAGGCAATGTAGATCAACCGTCGGACAACTGTTCCATATGTAATATGGGACAACAAACCCTGAATTGATATTCTAGGGTCGTTTATGTTGCAACTAATCTTCTCACAAGCTCGAGCGAAAATCTAGCCAAAAGAGGGTCTTTCATCGAACATCATGGTCATGATCTTCATATCATAAAAACTAAAATTCCCATAAGCATCTATCTCCACGCTTCCTCCATGGTATAGTGTCACTAGGGTGTCCATCTATTGCAAAAATGGATTACTAACTCAATAATGGCTAGGTACTTAAGCCTAAATACTTACTAAGTAATAAATAAATAGCAACTACTTACATAATCTATGAATAATGTACGAAAACAATGTATAGCTGAGATCGCGTACGAGTCCAGCTAACGGTGGAGAAGGTCAGGTCGGAATAATACCTATGTACAAAAAACACTATTGTCAATAAAAAATTCGGTAGCACCTCCCCTGTAAAGTGATATTTCTAAAACCTGCAAATAAACGGCAACATGATGGTTGCCAACACAGAAAAGTGCACGATAGCTACATAATAAACAATATGCTAAACATGTAATATCAATGTGCTAAACAAAAAGCTACAAATATATGCTAAACATGTAATATCAATATGCTACCAATTTACTAACTATATAATCACTAACAATATGCTAAACACTAACAATATGCTAAACAAGTGAATAGCTAACTATTTACTAAACACTAACAATATGCTAAACAAGTGAATAGCTAAATATCTACTAAACACTAACAATAACTAACAATATACTAAACACTAACAATTTACTAACTATATAATCACTAACTATATATACTAACAAATAAATATCTAGCTAACTATTTATACTGACAAGTGAATACCTATCAATCTATACATTAAACAAAGTAAATTAGCTAACTAATTACTAAAAACTAAGTAAATAAAAACAATGAAAACAATTACCTCCTGGCAGTGGCAGAGATGGGCGCGTGGAGGAGCTCGCGGCGGCGGGGCGCGCGGTGGGCGTAGGGAGAGCCGCGACGACTGCGGTCGGTGGAGAGGAGAGGCGACGCAGTGGTGAGAGGGGAGGCGACGCGGTGGTGAGAGGGGAGGCGGCGGTTTGGGCTCGCGGCGGCGGCGGAGCGCTCCGGTGAGAAGAGGCGGTGCAGTGAGAAGAGATGAAGCGACGGTGAAGAAACGCGGTGAGAAGAAACAAAGAAACGCGGTGAAGAACTGATCGCACGACTAAATCCTAGCTCGACACCAAGATCTGTGGCGCCGAGCTAGGTGCCACGCGGGCTGCCACATCAGCCCTAGTCGTCACCGCCACGTCAAAGCTCGGCGCCATAGCCTATAGCGCCGAGATGTGTTACCTTGGTGCCATAGCCTATGGCGCCGAGCTAAGGGTCAAAAAATGTCATTAAATTTTTTAGGGTCTAAACGTGATTTTATTCTTAATAAAGGGCTAAATTGCAAAAAAATCGGACGACCCTCCAAACCGGAACGATTATGCGTGGACGATCAGTCTCCATAGATTGGAATTTGGAAATTTTGGTCTGCTTCATTTTTTTTCTCCCGCTCATTTTTGGCCCAACGGCCCAGCCCATTGAGTAAAGCAACTGGTGCCCTATACGCAAAAAGACAGGACTGCCTCTGCACACCGCCACTCGCCCACACGTTGAAGGCACCTAGCAGCCGCCACTCGCCGAACTGAGGAACACGCCGGGCGACGGGATACAGCAGCAGCGCGCCCCTCTCTATCCTCGACGCGACGGCGCCCTGCAGCTGCAGGCACGGCTCCACACCTCCACTCTTCTCCGTCTCCGTTCATCTCTGCTGAGTAGTTGTGGTTGTGGCGTGTGGGTTAATCGCGATTAATCGATCTGATCGGCGCTCTGGCGATCAGAAACGATCGACCGATTAGAAAACATTGGTGCTCAGGCATCCGCATCTGTCAACACCCCCCCCCCCTCTCTTGATCTGTTCCGGTACTGCCTTTCAGCCCTCGAGTCCTACTGTAGTTGTTGAAGTAGTAATTTGTTTTGTGCGCGCAAGTTCGATTTCATGTCTGCATGTCAATAGCTTTCGATTTTTTTGGTCATCTATTTAGTGCAGTTTTGAAGTACTTCATTTTTTTTTACCGATTTTTCGTTACTCCATCTGTGTGTGCCTGGGAATTGCGGATCCCCACCCACCCCACCACGTCTTCTGAAGGGAGTTCAAGAGGAACCCCTTGAATTCTATGGGGTTTGTCCGCTCTGAAATTTCTTTTGCTACTTGTTTCGATTTTTTCCGAAGTATCCAAACAAGACCTCACGAATCTGCTTATGTATCAATAATGTGGGTATATCTATTTGTTTGTTCTCATAGTCTGGCATATGTATTATAGATAAACCTGTTCCAATGGCCAAACAAAAAGAGGGTGTGGACAAAAGAACTGCTAGGAAGATGATCCGATCTACGGAAGGCTGTGCAAAGAGCATTACTTTCGAGAGGAACAACAAATCAGACGCTGTGCAGCTTCACGATCTGCCGAATGTAAGAGTAATTCGAAATAGTTCAATGCTCCTTTTGCAGTAAGCATATATGTGAAATGGTTCAAAAGAGTTTGATAGGACCAGGTAATCAGTGGTTCAGTTTACTCGGCTGCTTACTCACGCTACTTACTACGTGCAGGACATCCTAGGTAGCATACTATCACGGTTGACATTCAGAGCATCCTCACAGATGGGCCTTGTTTCTCATACCTGGCGGCGGCTGTGGAGAAGCTGTTGCCGGAAACTGGTCTTCACCGGTGCCACCATGTTCCAACCCGGAAATAGGAGCATCAAACATACAAGGACCAACTTTGCCATGAGAGTCAACAGTTTCTTGCGTCAGCTACGCACTCATCCTACTCTTAATAAGTTTGTTATTAAGTTTGGGCTGCGCAGGAAGCACACTCGCCATGTCAACAGATGGATTCGCTTCTGCTCCGTGTCGCGAGCAAGGCACATCACTATTAATTTCACTCCTGGAGTGAAAGATTTTGTCATGGGTCCAGCCAACAGCAAGTACATCTTCCCCCTGAACGTTTTCAGTGGTCCAGAAGGCTCCTCTACACATGTCAGAACTCTTCATCTGGGCTATGTCTGTCTGGACACAACCTCGTCTGATTTCATGATCTTTGCAAATCTTAAGAAGCTCACTCTGCACAAAATTTCCTTTTTGGGAGACCTCCAGTGCCTGATGCTGCCAGAATGCAATTCTCTTGAGTGTCTGAGCATCAGCTTCTGTTCCTTGCCTGGTTTAAGCACATGCCAACCACTGCAACGTCTGCGATGTGTTCGTTTGCACTACTGCTATCTAAAAAAGATTGAGCTGGAAGCTCCAAATCTAACATCGTTTGACTTGACCAACCAACCAATTCCATTTGTGCTTGGTGGACCTCTGAAGTTAATGGAAGCCAACATTAAACTGTTAGCTAAGGACTCACCTTATGGTGATAATCTGGACTACATCTACACTGAGCTTCCTGCTGCGCTGTCTCATGTGCATAAACTCTCGATAACCTCGGATCTCTTCATTTATGATCAGGTTTTGTCTGTTGCTGAAAGCACTTAAGTTCATTCAACTATTACTTACCTTTATTTGCACCTGACATGTTTGTTCTTCATCTCATACATATTTTGACTCTCATGGTTATATTTCAGCTGCAAGGGTTTTCCAAAACCTCAGCCAGATTTATCAATCTGAGGCATCTGACCATGTATTTGCCTCTTTATGGGGAACCTAAGTCAATTAGTGGGATTCTTCGCTTGGCCTACCTACTGGAATTGGCCCCAGCTCTAGAAGAATTGGAATTGCATGTGAGTGGCTTACTAACTCTATAATCTGTTATAGATTTTCTCAAGGTATGCCTTATCTGTAGAAGTTTTTGTAGAGCAATTGCAGCACTAGTGTACCAGGCAAATTGTTTATCATCTTTGCTAATTTTGAATTGCCTGAATATTTATTATCCCTCATTAATCCAAAACTCTACAGTTCAAAATTGCAGTAACATAAAAGTTGTTGAGTGTTGATGTTGTAGTTAAAAAAGATTTAAAAAGACAAAAAAGTAGCAATGTTGCAATCAATTGAACATTGAACACTATTGTACTTCATTACCATACAAGCCGAGGTGCCCATGCGTTGGTAGTTTGCTTCAAGGTCTCGAATACATGATAGTTTAAAATTGTATTGCTGGAACTGGGTGATGTTCCACAGCTTAGAAAGTGGTCTTATACGTAGGCCTGTGGGTACCGTGTACGAATGTAAAGGAGCAAGTCGAAGTGGTTTCAGCCAAAACAAATAGACTAACTATGTACATTTCATCTTCTCCACTTCCTCACGCAGCCACAGCCATTAATTCCCTCACGCTGTCATGAGCTCACGGTCGCACGACTCCTTCCCCCACTTCCTCTATGCCTCCCACAACGGTGACCCATTAGGCGAAACAACACTTCTACGCCTCCCTCGACGGACAACCCACCTGAGCCCACACATCTCCTGCAACGCTGCTCCTCCAGCGACGCTGCTCCTCGCCTCCTCCCACAACGGCGAAGTGCAGTTCTCCTCCCGCGAAACGGCAAGGGTGGCACTGCTCCTCGCCGCCTCCATGACGGCGCTCCTCCCACGACCGGCTGCTTTGGCCACCCAACCAACATTGTGCATGCCAAGAAAACAATGGTGTGGTTGATGTCATAATAAACACATATTGGTTTGAGCTCTCACATAAAACAATTTTCGTAACATTCACTAGTGATGGACAGAGAATAGACAAAAAAGCACAAGGAACAACAGCCAATGATGTATAGGCCTGTGGCATTGGGCTGGCTGGTTAAGCATATGGCCAACAGTCATTTGTTGTCATGTGGCCAAATGTGAATAGGTGAGGGTAGTAAAATGAACCTTTTCCCTTTAAAAAAATCAAACTTTTAGCCTTTTATTTTACCGTTCCCATCGTCTTCTCCAGCCATTCTACAAGTAGAAGCGCTCCTCTTCAGTTCTGCCTGCGCAGATCTATCTTGGTTGTGCCCTCTCTCCCCCCCCCCCCCCTAGCCACAGTCCTCATACTCCCCTGCTTTCTTCCCCCCTCTCTGGCTTCTTTTTAACGAGGTTGTTCCCGCATTCCCGGAACGTCCTGGTTTCTACGTTTGGGACCAAACCAAACATTTAGCTCAATATCGCCACACTTAGGCTTTAAACCCCAAAAGGGCAAGCTTGATGTGGCGGTGAGAGCTGTCTCACTTGAGTCATCATGTTGGTGAGAGCCTCTGGCACTGGGTCTGCTCTCTTAGGCTTTAAACCCACCATATGTCTGATATATTTCATTGGTCTCATTTGTGTTGTGTGAATCATTTTCACCAAATGATAACTTTACCAAGCAAGGTTTTCAAGTCGATAAGTCGAGTCGACAAGGTACCGACTTGGTGACTAGACGATAAGTCAGTTGACTAGTCGTCGACTTGCCAATATAGTGGATGTTTTCCCTATATAATTGCTTCATATAGACAATATAACATTTATATATGAAGAAATAGGATGTTTTACCTCATTTGAAGCCTGAAATTGAACGAAACTGAAATAAACAACAAGTCTTACCTCATTTGAATCCTCAAACTGAACCAAATCAGACACATAAGTGATAAGTCATAAACTCATAAGTCATAACAGCCATATAGTTCAAATTGGAAAACAAATAGCAAGAAAATATAGTTCAAACTTGAAAGGAAAAAAGTCATAAACTTATAAGAAAATATAGTCCAACCCCTGTGAGGCAGTAGTGTGGCAGTCCCACCTGTCAACATAGCTGTGGTAGAACATACCACCACCACTGTCGCTTTTTAAGTAGTGAAGATTATTTGGGTGATACAATACAGTTTTATCCATTTCTGAAGCCAATTGGATTTTTTTGTATTGGCATTGATGAAAGTATGTGAAGTGTAAACTGTAAGTAGTACTTTCATACGGATGTCAAATATAACAGTCCTAGTTGTGATGTTATTAGGGTTACATTGCTGCTAGAGGACACTAGGACTAGGATAGTATGTGTTTCATTAAACCTTACAAGTATGTTTGATTCCACGTTTATTGGTTTCACAGGCCTGTTCTTATTGTTTTCATATGTATGATGTGATTCTAAATGTGTAATTTGTGTTTGCTTAATTTCTCCTTGTTTATTTTTTCCCCACATTCATATGAAAAATTGATATGATGGATCTCATAAGTCTGGCATCTTTGCATGCAGGTGAATGGCGGTGGCGTGGATGTTGGGTGGGCACTCAGACGGCATATGTTACCGTACTCACACAATAGGCTCAAGAGGGTCCTTATTTCAGGAGCCAGTGTATGGGATGGGCTAATGGAGCTGGCATACTACATTCTTCGGAGTGCCAATAGACTCGAAAGTATGGTCTTAGATCCAAAGATAAGGATTGGGGGTCCTCAGCTGGATGGTTGGATGATTGATATTGGTAGGGAGACGATCAAAAATATTTTTGAGGGAGAGGAGTTTCAGAGCATTATTACTATTCTGTAAGAATGGTAAGATAGGCCACAGGATTTTGGTGGTCACACCAAGTGGCCATGTTTGATTATGCCATAGGTTTGACCAGTATGGTCATAAATGTTTGTTGTTTTCATTTCCGACCTCAGGAAATGTAAATTAATACTCCCTCCATCCATTTTTCATTCGCGTATACTTCTCGGCAGTGACCAAATTAAGTTTGAAAAAAAAAAACCGTTTCATTTTTGCTGTTGCATGTGACGTGGCCCACGCCTGCATGCATGCGAATAAAAGATAGGACACATGAAGTTTAGTTAGTAAGGGTAAGAATACCAAAATACTTTTGAGCATTCTTCTGTCATTAATGTAACTGAAATAAAAGAGGGACTGTCAGTGGAATTAATATGATTTAATCTGGGTGTTTTGTTTATGTGAACTAATTTTAGTTTCTTCATTTTATTTTATTTTAGTTCTTAAAATGAGAAATACATAAAAACAGAGTTTTAGTTTTGGTATCTACCAATTTAGAAACTATGATGGAACAAAATGGAGGACTAAAACTTAGTCTCTAGAAACTAAACATCCCTTAGGGCTGATTTGGTGACCAGGGATCACGGAGGGATTAGAGGGGATTGAGGGGGAAATTAGTTTATTTCTCCCTCAATCCCCTCCGATCCCCCCGTGATCCCCTTATCACCAAATTAACCCTTAAGGGCTGATTTGGTGCTAAGGGATCCTAAGGGGATCCATGAGGGAGGAATCCCCTTGTTATTCAAAATTGAATTGTAAGGGGATTTCTCCCCCATGGATCCCCTTGGAATCCCTTACCACCAAATTAGCCCTAAGGGGTGTTTAAATGCACTAGAGCTAAAACTTAGTCTCTAGAAACTAAACATCCCTTAGGGCTTGTTCGTTTTGGTGATAATCCACATGTATTGGGTGGGATTGAGTCGGTTTAAATCCATAACAAGTCAAAATACATCTCAATCCCACCTAATACACTCAAATACACATGTAATATCAATAACCGAACAAGCCCTTAAGGAGAGAGACATGTCCTAAACGTATCCTCTTGGATGGTCGCGTCCATATCCTCGAGCAGTGCGGTCTTGCTCAAGCAGCTTTTTGTAACGATTAAATACATATAGGACATGCATACGTCAGCAAGTGACTTAGTGTCGTACCGTGAAGGACGGACGACGCGACGCTCTCCAAACCGGTAACGATTATGCGTGGACGATCAGTCTGCATAGATTGGAATTTGGAAATTTTGGTCTGCTTCATTTTTTCTCTCGCTCATTTTTGGCCCAACGGCCCAGCCCATTGAGTAAAGCAACTGGTGCCCTATATATACGCAAAAAGACATGACTGCCTCTGCACACCGCCACTCGCCCACACGCGAAGGCACCTAGCAGCCGCCACTCGCCGAACTGAGGAACACGCCTGGCGACGGGATACAGCAGCAGCGCGCCCCTCTATCCCCGACGCGACGGCGCCCTGCAGCTGCAGGCACGGCTCCACACCTCCACTCTTCTCCTCCGTCTCCGTTCATCTCTGCTGAGTAGTTGTGGTTGTGGCGTGTGGATTAATCGCGATTAATCGATCTGATCGGCGCTCTGGCGATCAGAAACGATCGACCGATTAGAAAACATTGGTGCTCAGGCATCTGCATCGGTCAACACCCCCCCTCTTGTTCTGTTCCGGTACTGCCTTTCAGCCCTCGAGTCCTACTGTAGGTGTTGAAGTAGTAATTTGTTTTGTGCGCGCAAGTTCGATTTCATGTCTGCATGTCAATAGCTTTCCATTTTTTGGTCATCTATTTAGTGCAGTTTTGAAGTACATCATTTTTTACCGATTTTTCGTTACTCCATCTGTGTGCCTGGGAATTGCGGATCCCCACCCACCCCACCACGTCTTCTGAAGGGAGTTCAAGAGGAACCCCTTGAATTCTATGGGGTTTGTCCGCTCTGAAATTTCTTTTGCTATTTGTTTCGATTTTTTCCGAAGTATCCAAACAAGACCTCACGAATCTGCTTATGTATCAATAATGTGGGTATATCTATTTGTTTGTTCTCATAGTCTGGCATATGTATTATAGATAAACCTGTTCCAATGGGCAAACAAAAAGAGGGTGTGGACAAAAGAACTGCTAGGAAGATGATCCGATCTACGGAAGGCTGTGCAAAGAGCATTACTTTCGAGAGGAACAACAAATCAGACGATGTGCAGCTTCACGATCTGCCGAATGTAAGAGTAATTCGAAATAGTTCAATGCTCCTTTTGCAGTAAGCATATATGTGAAATGGTTCAAAAGAGTTTGATAGGACCAGGTAATCAGTGGTTCAGTTTACTCGGCTGCTTACTCACGCTACTTACTACGTGCAGGACATCCTAGGTAGCATACTATCACGGTTGACATTCAGAGAATCCTCACAGATGGGCCTTGTTTCTCATACCTGGCGGTCGCTGTGGAGAAGCTGTTGCCGGAAACTGGTCTTCACCAGTGCCACCATGTTCCAACCCGGAAATAGGAGCATCAAACATACAAGGACCAACTTTGCCATGAGAGTCAACAGTTTCTTGCGTCAGCTACGCACTCATCCTACTCTTAATAAGTTTGTTATTAAGTTCGGGCTGCGCAGGAAGCACACTCGCCATGTCAACAGATGGATTCGCTTCTGCTCCGTGTCGCGAGCAAGACACATCACTATTAATTTCACTCCTGGAGTGAAAGATCTTTTCATGGGTCCAGCCAACAGCAAGTACATCTTCCCCCTGAACCTTTTCAGTGGTCCAGAAGGCTCCTCTACACATGTCAGAACTCTTCATCTGGGCTATGTCTGTCTGGACACAACCTCGTCTGATTTCATGATCTTTGCAAATCTTAAGAAGCTCACTCTGCACAAAATTTCCTTTTTGGGAGACCTCCAGTGCCTGATGCTGCCAGAATGCAATTCTCTTGAGTGTCTGAGCATCAGCTTCTGTTCCTTGCCTGGTTTAAGCACATGCCAACCGCTGCAACGTCTGCGATGTGTTCGTTTGCACTACTGCTATCTAAAAAAGATTGAGCTGGAAGCTCCAAATCTAACATCGTTTGACTTGACCAACCAACCAATTCCATTTGTGCTTGGTGGATCTCTGAATGTAATGGAAGCCAACATTAAACTGTTAGCTAAGGACTCACCTTATGGTGATAATCTGGACTACATCTACACTGAGCTTCCTGCTGCGCTGTCTCATGTGCATAAACTCTCGATAACCTCGGGTCTCTTCGTTTATGATCAGGTTTTGTCTGTTGCTGAAAGCACTTAAGTTCATTCAACTATTACTTACCTTTATTTGCACCTGACATGTTTGTTCTTCATCTCATACATATTTTGACTCTCATGGTTATATTTCAGCTGCAAGGGTTTTCCAAAACCTCAGCCAGATTCATCAATCTGAGGCATCTGACCATGTATTTGCCTCTTTATGGGGAACCTAAGTCAATTAGTGGGATTCTTCGCTTGGCCTACCTACTGGAATTGGCCCCAGCTCTAGAAGAATTGGAATTGCATGTGAGTGGCTTACTAACTCTATAATCTGTTATAGATTTTCTCAAGGTATGCCTTATCTGTAGAAGTTTTTGTAGAGCAATTGCAGCACTAGTGTACCAGGCAAATTGTTTATCATCTTTGCTAATTTTGAATTGCCTGAATATTTATTATCCCTCATTAATCCAAAACTCTACAGTTCAAAATTGCAGTAACATAAAAGTTGTTGAGTGTTGATGTTGTAGTTAAAAAAGATTTAAAAAGACAAAAAAGTAGCAATGTTGCAATCAATTGAACATTGAACACTATTGTACTTCATTACCATACAAGCCGAGGTGCCCATGCGTTGGTAGTTTGCTTCAAGGTCTCGAATACATGATAGTTTAAAATTCTTTTGCTGGAACTGGGTGATGTTCCACAGCTTAGAAAGTGGTCTTATAAGTAGGCCTGTGGGTACCGTGTACGAATGTAAAGGAGCAAGTCGAAGTGGTTTCAGCCAAAACAAATAGACTAACTATGTACATTTCATCTTCTCCACTTCCTCACGCAGCCACAGCCATTAATTCCCTCACACTGTCATGAGCTCACGGTCGCACGACTCCTTCCCCCACTTCCTCTATGCCTCCCACAACGGTGACCCACTAGGCGAAACAACACTTCTACGCCTCCCTCGACGGACAACCCACCCGAGCCCACACATCTCCTGCAACGCTGCTCCTCCAGCGACTCTGCTCCTCGCCTCCTCCCACAACGGCGAAGTGCAGTTCTCCTCCCGCGAAACGGCAAGGGTGGCGCTGCTCCTCGCCGCCTCCATGACGGCGCTCCTCCCGCGACCGGCTGCTTTGGCCACCCAACCAACATTGTGCATGCCAAGAAAACAATGGTGTGGTTGATGTCATAATAAACACATATTGGTTTGAGCTCTCACATAAAACAATTTTCGTAACATTCACTAGTGATGGACAGAGAATAGACAAAAAAAACACAAGGAACAACAGCCAATGATGTATATGCCTGTGGCATTGGGCTGGCTGGTTAAGCATATGGCCAACAGTCATTTGTTGTCATGTGGCCAAATGTGAATAGGTGAGGGTAGTAAAATGAACCTTTTCCCTTCAAAGAAATCAAACTTTTAGCCTTTTATTTTACCGTTCCCATCGTCTTCTCCAGCCATTCTACAAGCAGAAGCGCTCCTCCTCAGTTCTGCGCAGATCTATCTTGGTTGTGCCCCCCCCCCCATAGCTACAGTCCTCATACTACCCTGCTTTCTTCCCCCCTCTCTGGCTTCTTTTTAACGAGGTTGTTCCCGCATTCCCGGAACGTCCTGGTTTCTACGTTTGGGACCAAACCAAACATTTAGCTCAATATCGCCACACTTAGGCTTTAAACCCCAAAAGGGCAAGCTTGATGTGGCGGTGAGAGCTGTCTCACTTGAGTCTCATCATGTTGGTGAGAGCCTCTGGCACTGGGTCTGCTCTCTTAGGCTTTAAACCCACCATATGTCTGATATATTTCATTGGTCTCATTTGTGTTGTGTGAATCATTTTCACCAAATGATAACTTTACCAAGCAAGGTTTTCAAGTCGATAAGTCGAGTCGACAAGGTACCGACTTGGTGACTAGACGATAAGTCAGTTGACTAGTCGTCGACTTGCCAATATAGTGGATGTTTTGCCTATATAATTGCTTCATATAGACAATATAACATTTATATATGAAGAAATAGGATGTTTTACCTCATTTGAAGCCTGCAATTGAACGAAACTGAAATAAACAGCAAGTCTTACCTCATTTGAATCCTCAAACTGAACCAAATCAGACACATAAGTGATAAGTCATAAACTCATAAGTCATAACAGCCATATAGTTCAAATTGGAAAACAAATAGCAAGAAAATATAGTTCAAACTAGAAAGGAAAAAAGTCATAAACTCAAAAGAAAATATAGTCCAACCCCTGTGAGGCAGTAGTGTGGCAGTCCCACCTGTCAACATAGCTGTGGTAGAACATACCACCACCACTGTCGCTTTTTAAGTAGTGAAGATTATTTGGGTGATACAATACAGTTTTATCCATTTCTGAAGCCAATTGGATTTTTTTGTATTGGCATTGATGAAAGTATGTGAAATGTAAACTGTAAGTAGTACTTTCATACGGATGTCAAATATAACAGTCCTAATTGTGATGTTATTAGGGTTACATTGCTAGAGGACACTAGGACTAGGATAGTATGTGTTTCATTAAACCTTACAAGTATGTTTGATTCCACGTTTATTGGTTTCACAGGCCTGTTCTTATTGTTTTCATATGTATGATGTGATTCTAAATGTGTAATTTGTGTTTGCTTAATTTCTCCTTGTTTATTTTTTTCCCCACATTCATATGAAAAATTGATATGATGGATCTCATAAGTCTGGCATCTTTGCATGCAGGTGAATGGCGGTGGCGTGGATGTTGGGTGGGCACTCAGACGGAATATGTTACCGTACTCACACAATAGGCTCAAGAGGGTCCTTATTTCAGGAGCCACTGTATGGGAGGGGCTAATGGAGCTGGCATACTACATTCTTCGGAGTGCCAATAGACTCGAAAGTATGGTCTTAGATCCAAAGATAAGGATTGGGGGTCCTCAGCTGGATGGTTGGATGATTGATATTGGTAGGGAGACGATCAAAAATATTTTTGAGGGAGAGGAGTTTCAGAGCATTATTACTATTCTGTAAGAATGGTAAGATAGGCCACAGGATTTTGGTGGTCACACCAAGTGGCCATGTTTGATTATGCCATAGGTTTGACCAGTATGGTCATAAATGTTTGTTGTTTTCATTTCCGACCTCAGGAAATGTAAATTAATACTCCCTCCATCCATTTTTCATTCGCGTATACTTCTCGGCAGTGACCAAATTAAGTTTGAAAAAAAAACCGTTTCATTTTTGCTGTTGCATGTGACGTGGCCCACGCCTGCATGCATGCGAATAAAAGATAGGACACATGAAGTTTAGTTAGTAAGGGTAAGAATACCAAAATACTTTTGAGCATTCTTCTGTCATTAATGTAACTGAAATAAAGGAGGGACTGTCAGTGGAATTAATATGATTTAATCTGGGTGTTTTGTTTATGTGAACTAATTTTAGTTTCTTCATTTTATTTTATTTTAGTTCTTAAAATGAGAAATACATAAAAACAGAGTTTTAGTTTTGGTATCTACCAATTTAGAAACTACGATGGAACAAAATGGAGGACTAAAACTTAGTATCTAGAAACTAAACATCTCTTAGGGGGTGTTTAAATGTACTAGAGCTAAAATTTAGTCTCTAGAAACTAAACATCCCTTAGTGAGGCAAGTCCTAAACGTATCCTCTTGGATGGTCGCGTCCATGTCCTCGAGCAGTGCGGTCTTGCTCAAGCAGCTTTTTGTAGCGATTAAATACATATAGGACATGCATGCGTCAGCAAGTGACTTAGTGTCGTACCCGTGAAGTGCGGACTGTTGAGAAACCCTAATGACGGGTTATGTGTGCAAATACCAAATATGCTCCTGAGGACTATCACGTCTCTATATATAGAACTAGGTGAGTGCCCGTTCGTTGCAACGGAACCGTATAATAACACGAAAACTTATGTACATATATGTGTTATATTGTTATAGATATGTGTCCGTGCGTTGAGGGAAGTGAAAGATTTGTATAAAACATTGATACGAAAGACAAAACATCACTATAATATGCAAAATACGTGTGGAAAATATTATCAATGTCACACAAATTATTTCTAAAAAGTTCTAATAGAATTTTTAATTACAGACAAATGTGTCAACAACCGTACACTAATCAGTTAATCTTTTTTAGCGATATCGATAAGTCTCTGTTGTATATTTGCAGGGATGGCATATCGGCACGAATTATCCTCATAACTTAACAGATCAATCACAAAGTTCTTTCGAAGAGTCTTTGCATCCTACAGACAAAGACATAAGAGAACAAAATATATTATCTTGTAGAACGAGATAGCTGGAATGTAAGTTTTGAACATAAAACGAACGTTATTACACTCACCCCAACAAATTTCAGTCGTCTGTCATTCCCCCACATGGCCATAGCTTGTAGAACGAGGTAGCTAGTATTAAACCTATAGAATAATATTTGGGCAACTATGTTTTATACAATGATTATCATAGAAAAAATTTAAACTGCTGAGAAGGTGGTACGAAGAAAATACCCTCTTAAGTCAATTGGAACACCAGTCTGAATTGTATGTTCCCACTTAAAGATATCCTCCGCCCATCCAGAACGTTTCTTGCTGTAAGCAATCTTATATTTTTTTGAGGCCATGATAATCGCTTCCGCGAACCTCTTGTATGGCATGTGTTTACACCAATCTTGAGTCGGTATAAAGTCGATAAAAGTCACATGCTTTTTAACATGATCTATTACGAAAAGGGCGTGACATCCATTGAATTTCCATGGCATGAGAACCTGCAAAATATCAGTCATTAGGATCCTACAACAGAAGTGTCCTTTATAAATACATTCGAAATGAACACATACTTACATATCTACAACCCGTGATATAATAATTCATTGATGGCCAACAATCGAGTGTTTTGGTTAACTCTTCTGTTGTAGGATCCTGATGGTACTTTGGAAGTTTACCATAACCAACCATTCTCTGGACGGTATATATACATGTCCACATGAGGATTAGATGTAGATACTATATATTAATACATTAATAATTAGAAACAAACTTACCCAAAAACGCATGTCCATATAATGCTTTCTATTATTTATGATTTCTTCTTTCGGCCTACGTGACTCTTTATTGGCAAGCAGCCGAACAGCCATGTCAAAACATCTTATAATCATATCTTGATTTATCGTTAATATGTTTTGCAGGTCTTTGACAGATATTTCTATCTTAAAAGGATTGAAACTTCGCACCCATGTTCTCCTGTAATGTAGCATGACGAAAGTTTATATCAAGTATCTAAGTAGTTGATATACATAAAATAAATAAATCAATGAGCACTTACTCTAGTGTCGTATCGTCTTCTATTGCCATGATATAATCACATAAAACATCTATTGAATCGGCTTTGGTCACTGGCATGTCCTTTGTGGAAAGACCAACCATTAAAAAGTCATTTGTGCACCCATCGATAGAGACTTTTACAGGAGCTCTTTTATCCCAATCATCAACAAACCACCTTTGCAAGTCTGCTTGAGTAATAGGGCCTTCCTCATCTTCATACACTACTTCGCTATCATCAAGCATGTGGAGTAGTTTCCTCTTATTAGAATCTGTTGGGTTTTCTAATATCTCAACATCTGATGGGCTTTCAGAGTCATCTTCTTTTTCATTTTTGTATAACAGACACCCCCTTCTCTTATTCAGGTCTGAAGATAGTAATATAGCAGTCATTTTTTCCTAAAGTGTGACATGTCATCCTACAAATAAGAAACAATTATTTTAGCATGATATATGTAACACTGACTGTAGATGTCCATATATGTCGTAGTAGTAATAATATACCTGGGTAAAACTGTCAGACAGTTCATCCCCTGTCCAGTATTCGATATAGTTCAAAAGAAAGAGGCCACATGAAGAGCTACAATATACATTAATATCAACATAAAGTTTAGTATGAATGAAGAAATTGGTAAAGAAGATTTTAGGACGTACCTATCTGTCTGCTTTGCATATCCCATGTCTATTTCTCTGAGCGGCCAAGAAGCAACTTGGAGGTCTGGCCACCTGTGGTCTTTTAACTCCTTACGTTGAGATATCATATCTATTTGTCTTTGCAGTCCTTTAATCTTTATATATTGTAAAACAAAATTAGAAATTGAGATAAGTTAATATTGAATTCATAATTGTTTAGTTTGTGCATACTCACAGAGTCAGTGAGGTCTTTGCGGTCTTGTGAAGTACCAAGTGAATCAAGCACTTGTATCTCCATATTTCTTGCATGGATCACGGCAAGATACCAGTGCGTCTCTCGGATGTTTATCGGAATAAACACCTACAAAACAGTTATAAATACTTGCATAAGAATAAAATACATATATACACTAAATGTTCAGATTGCAAACTCATATGTACCATGTCATGGTCTAAGTAAAGTAACACCCTTCGTTCAGCGCTACATATTTGTGTCATGTCTTTATTTGGATATAGCTCTTCTGTTTTAATTTCAACATCACCATCTCTCTTCAGGAAATTGAACTGGAAAGCATTTTCTATATGAACGCGACCTCCAGATCGGCACTTTAGATGCTTTTGAGCTTTTATCAAATTAATGTAACAGTCTATAACCTGCAAGTGTGTAAGTTGTGGTTAAAAATACCAGGATGAGTAAAAAAAACTTATACATAACAACGTCGCCAAATATAAAAACTAAGCATGGATTACCTCGTCACCTAAATATGCGTTCGGCTGAAATAAACACTCCATCCACTTCCTTTCAACAAAGGCATCATCAATAAGCACGACTTCTACCCTTGATTCACAAGGGATTTCCTTAATAAAATCGATGAGAGCAAGATCACCTTGCGTGCAAATATAGTCTACGAGCAACCAGTCATGAGATAAAACTAAAATTAGTTATAGTGTAGGAGCAACCAGTCATTAAAAACAAATTGATCCATACATACTATGAAAATTATAATACCTTCTCGAACTATTGCGGTTGCCACCGAATTTTTTGGCTTGTTATGAGACAAGCCTACAAATAGAGATTCCATTCTCGCGGAACAAAAACCTACATTCATAATATAGGTCAGCGCCCGTGCTTCGCCATGCATTACAAATTGTTAGATGCATAAAAATTAATATTGCTAATTTCGCAAATGATCCAAAACTCAACAATACTTTAAGACAGTTACAATCTGTTATTTTATAGTGTTCTTGTCCCCACCAGAGGTTCTGCATTTTTAACAACCCATTTTCGAAGATCAGTGGCAATCATAAGGTAAACAGTAGTGGCTGTCAGTACCATCCAGACCATAAATAGGACTCCCAGCTCTATTCATTAGAGAAGGTCTCCATTATGGGAGGTGATCTGAATCCTTATCAATCAGAGAGCTGTGGAGTGCATGGAAGGTCCTCCACTTTGAAGATAAAGATTTCAGAAGTGTGTAAGTCTTCAATAGAGCAATGGATGGGGGTTGCAAAACTCTTTGCTAATCCTCTTGGGATTACTTCAACTTATATGCAGTGGATTACATGTGCTCAGTCCATGATCCAAGTAAGGCATTCATAAACTGACGCTAACTAAATAAAACTGGGTTACATTGTTGCTCTAAACAAATCTCTCCTACTTAACAGTGCAAAAAGCATTATTTGTTTTACTGCCACCAAGAGTGCAAATAGTAACAGCCAAGAGAGTGATTTGACTATGTACGCAATAAATTAATAGTGCAGAAATTATTCTGTGATTTACTGGGTTGCATATTGTTTGTGATGGCAATATTCTACTGCATTTTACTACTCGCTAGCTGGTCGACCTTGACAGACAGGAATGCAAAGGTTTTCCATGGTGAAGCCTGCTGGCCTCTAGAACCCATGGAAAAGATCAAGGTGGAGGCTGCAAATTGTGGCTTCATCGGCTTGCTACACCCAGGTTAGTAGTTTTACTATGTAGTTATGGTTTACCCCTTTGTTTTATTGTGTGTCATCTTGAGGCTATTGTGTTTCTGCCCTGGATAGAAGTGCAATTTTGATTTTACGTGCCAAAAATCAACTTTCTGGTTTCAGGCCTTTTTTTTAAAAATGAAGAACAATTTTGCGCTTGTTCTTCGAGTATAAATCCCTCAGTTTTCCTTGAAGCATTACCAGACTGAATATGCACTTTATTATGTGCGGACCTTTCAGTCTCCATTACAGGTGAAGCAATGTACCACAATAAAAGGGAAATGCTCCAAGCAAAGAGAAATGTTCTAATAAAGAAAAAAGTTCTAACAAAAAAACTAAAATTGTTCTAATCACCAGAACTGACCAAGGAAATTTTTTGATGAAGCAAAGAATATTTGAGCATCAATAGTAAATTTACAAGCAATAAAAGATTTTATGAGAAAGACAGAAGTGTCCGGATGATAATAAAATGTTCCATGGAATCAAAGATAATTATTGGAGCCAACTCACATATGTAGTGATCATATGTGCCAAAAGATAATTATAAACTGGTAGAAAATATATAGCAGGATGGTTAAATCATAAGTCAAACATGTGCAGTGCAGCATGATACAATTTTGCCAAAGAACACCTGTTGCGCAGCCGCTCATCCGCGCAGCCGCTCCAACGCCTCTGTAATCCACAATTCCAGTAGTTTCTGTAGCACAAGAAAGGAGCAGATATCATCAATATGTACAATTTAAAGCTAACTGTAAAATAAGACATCAATGATAGCCACCAGTCAAAGCCGGAAAAAGAAATATTCAAGTCACAAATATTGTTGATTCATGGCTAAAAATAATGAATTTCTAGATGTTCATTTATCAAACCCATACATATTTCATCCAAATTTGGCTACCCAATTTAGGAATTAAATTGTTTCCTTTCTGCATAGGAAACAGCAATAGAAAACATCATCTCAAAGAGCTTGAGCTATGCTGCAAGCCTGCAACACTGATGATGGAACAACAGAAATTATTACAGCAACAAAAATTCAGGATATGTTTGAAGCACTCAAGCCAGGACCTTCTATTGTCTCTCTCAAGCTAGAAAACTATTATAGCCACGGATCCATTTTGGCTGCATCCATTCCATAACTCTTCCCCTTACACTGCACCTGCACGGTTTATCCCGGCTGCTGAACAGCACAACCAAAAAGAGCAGCAGAACAGGCAGCTTGGCTTGGGTTAATTCGCTCAGAAGTTAATTCGCTCATGGAGTTGTTAATATCCCGGCTCAGAACAGGCAGCCTGGACATACAAATTTATCCCGGCTCAGAACAGGCAGCTTGGACATACAAATTGCTAATATCTCCCATATCTCAGACGTAGATCCAGAATTTCACATGGAGTTGTTAATTCGCTCCTTCAACCTTTGCTCTGGACCATACCAGCATATTGCTTTGAGAGTTGGGTTTGATCTACATGTACTGAATGTACAGTACATGCATCTGTACAGTTGCTTCAATAATGACTGAATTCAGAGAAGCCATGTTATAATTATCAGTTTGACTTCACTCCTAAGCGGTTTGTAGTTTTATGAGTTTCCTTCCGCGTTTTGATTTTGGTCGACAGTTGATTGAACCACTCTACAAAAAGAGGATTTTGAGTGATAATACTCGATTATTTTGCTAACCGTTGATTGCACGGGCACAATAAAAGGGACTTCCAAGGTCTGCTCATAACAAAAGAATGGGACATCGGTACAACATTCTGAAAGTTTCACCACTTCTCCTCGAAGAACTGCTGGTGGCTTTCCACCAGCACCTACAATGAAGCTGCACCCAGAAAAGAGGGGGTTGGACAGCGAATCAGTAACAAGGTGGAAGGTTGCTGCAAGGTAATATTTCAATTGATCAGAAACTGGGAGCTGAAAACCGTTCTGTCTCTGCTAAGAAACCTGATGCAGGAGGCCTTTCACCTGCTATGGACAAGGAAAAGGAACAAATCCTGTTTCGTGTTATTATAAGTTTTCCTGCTTAGAGTGGTGAGCAGAATTGATCGTTAGATAGCAATTTGTATGTCCAGAACTTGCATGCTTCCCTCTCAATATGTTTGTTCACCATCTATTTCGATTCATTTATATTCTTTAAGTGCTATTAGAATGCTATATCAAATGTGTATTATGCATTCATAAGTTCACTGACTTTGTTGATTGGCTTGCTTTGCAATTATTCGCTACTTTGGCTGTGTGGTAATAACCAGTTTCCTCATTGTCCTCTATATATTGCTAACATTTTAACTGATCATAAACTGGTTATGTCAAAGCCTCCAGCTGTGGAGAATGTTGCAGATGGGAGAGCTGAAAGGATGGAGAAGGTCAGAGATGGGGCACCTAATATTGCCAAGGAAGAGGAGAAATAGGAGAAAGAGGCAAAGGAGAAAAGGGAACATAACCACAAAGAGCATAATAAAACAAGAGAAAACAGTATAAGTTATCCGATAGATAGTGTTAACTTGAAGCCCTCGGACCCTCCTATAGCCCCACCAGTTGATGATGGAAAATCTGTTGTGCCTGATGAGAACCTGAAGAAGCGAAAGAACACTGAAACGAATGGTTACTTACAAAGTGAGTTCCTAGCTTTTCTTTTTTTTCTTTTGCACTTAACAGCATGCGAGTCTTGTATGACACCATTATCCGTTTTTATGGTGCTTTATATTATAAGACTTCTGATGCTGCTGTACAGACAACCTTGATATGCAGCCTACAAAGTTGCCGAGACCAGCACTCCCCAGCAATTGTGTGGAGAATGGTACAGCATCTAATGTAGCCGCGCCACTCTCTTCTGTGAAGCAGGAAGCCATAAATATTGATTTCATAGGCATGATCCATGTGTTCAGCTTATGATGAGGCCCTAGAAGTCAGGAGGCTACAAGACAAAGCTGCTGATTTTTCAGGTGAAAGTGTTGCACTTTTCATGGGACAAGGGAAATTGGAAAGCATATGTACCAGGTCAATGTTACAAAAAGGATAATAAATGCACTAAAGTTTGCAGCTAGAAATTTAAATAACATTTTGGGATTGCCCCGCTAAAGCAAATCACATGACTCGTGAAAAGGCAGATGCAATTTGTATGTCCAGAACTTGCATGCTGCCCTCTCAATATGTTTGTTCACCATCTATTTCGATTCATTTATATTCTTTAAGTGCTATTATTGCCAGATAAGGTCAGAGATGGGGCACCTAATATTGCCAAGGAAGAGGACAAAAAGAGTGATCGGCATGAGAAAAAGAAAAGGAAATAGAAAGATAAACACAAAGAGAAGAAATAGGAGAAAGAGGCAAAGGCGGCACCCAGCCAAGATATACAACATTCCTGAAGCCCCTCAAATGATGGAATTGCCTGGGCAGGAAGGTGAGGACTGTCTGTTCGACAAAGGCGGCACCCAGCCAAGGAAGCCGGCCAGTTCAGCGCTTGAGTCTGATGGAGTCTCCCAAGTGTGGGCTCAGGCTCTGAAAATTGACCATGCTGATGGTGGTGGTGGTGGCTGAGATAAATCTGCTTGTGCTTGATTTGTTCCAAACCAAAGGTGGCACTTGTGGCCCTCCTCATGTTTCCAGTGTGGGTAAAGTTGCCTGAGAACTCCAATTTGTCTGAATGGGAATACTTACATGTATTATTTTCCTAGGACTTTAGCTAAACGCAATATATTTGTATCATGACAGTTATTCATCGTTTAGTTGCTAGAGGTTTTAGCTAAACAGTGAATTTTGTGGATCATAGTAGCTAATGACAGTGAATTTTGCTAGAAATCTTTATGTACATTAATCGTGAAGGTATATCATATTAGCTAACGCAATATACCTAACGTGATGATTGAGTTATAGTAGCTAATGCATCCAGATAGCGATAGCTGTCAAATTAAATAAGTTGGTCGAATTACACTACAAATATGATGGGTATTGGTTAGCCTTGGGTTTTGTGGTATTATATGTTCCCGTTGTAACGCACGGGCACTTACCTAGTATCTATTGGTTACCTTATTATTATTGTTATTTAATAAGAGCTATGGGTTCTAAATAGTTCTGCAGAAAAACACGATCAACCATTTCTATTTACAGAATCTCAATTTGCAGCAAACCAATGGTAAACAGCATGAGCCACATATATACAAATACAAAACGATCATGAAATCAGTTATCATAAAACATAGGATATATACAAAACGATTCTGAAATCAGTTATACACCAAAGGGCATCGTGCATTTACATGTATTTAGCATGCAACAGATTGAGTTCTGTTTCAGTCGTATATGGGTCTAGTTTGTTAGGACCTCCTTGTAGACGATGTTCTTGGTATATGTCCCACAATCTACGGTGGGGTTTTTCTTTACACCCTTCCTTGACTTTTTCCTCCCATCGACGGCTGGGATGACAAGAATCTTTATGTTCGATCGGGCTGTCGCTCTAGATAGAGCAACATATAGTTGACCATGGGAGAACACTGGTTCAGGCAAGTATACACCAACATTGGGAATAGTCTGACCCTGTGCTTTGTTAACCGTCATTGCAAAGCTAAGCCGTACAGGAAACTGCTTTCTTTTGAACTGGAAAGGGAACATCTCTTCATCGGAGGGACACAACGGTATACGCGGTAGGAAAATCCGTTTTCCAACATGTTGACCCAGTACAATCTCTGCGTCAATGCTATTTCTTTGGAAGCCACGAACGACCAGCCTGGTGCCATTGCAAAGTCCATTTGCAGGGTCTATATTTCGGAGCAATATAATAGGACATCCAATCTTGAGCTTCAAAACATGAGGTGGCAGCCCATTAGGCGTCAATGTGTTTAGGAACTCAGGTGGGTAGTAGTTATGGGGATCATCCGTGGCGCTATCGAAACTATGGTACACCATATGCTCCCCTTGAAAACGATCAATCATCTTAACATTTATCATATCCACCCAGTCGTTACGTGTTGACAGTATCGCCCTTGAAGTGATGTAGGTGGAATCAGACATATTTTCGTTGAGATTTGGGAAAGCGAAGTCTATTAGGTTGTCAAGATCGTTGTCACTCCCACTGTAAGGCACACACACATCGTCAGGAAGACGAATGTCGCCGTCACTATTTGTGTCCTCAGTTCCACCGCCTACGCGCAGCAAAAACTCCGCAAACCAAGGGTCGTTTTTTGCTCTCATGTTGCTAACAAGCTTTATGTGGGACATGGACTCCCATAGGTAAGACATCCGTAATGAAGACGCGACCACTTGAGCCCTTGACCCTTTACGAACAACTGGCAAGACCTGTCTGAAATCTCCACCGAAGACAATGGTTTTACCACCAAATGGTAGTGCGGGGCGACCCATTATATCGCGCATGCTATTGTCCAGTGCCTCCACGACTTGTCTCTTAGTCATAGAAGCCTCGTCCCAGATAATGAGAGCTGCTTTCCGTAGCAACTCTGCTGTTCCACTCTGCTTCGTGAAGCTACATACAGCGCCATCGTCAATAGTGAGTGGTATCTTGAAGCGTGAATGGGCGGTTCTTCCTCCAGGCATTATGGAAGCCGCAACGCCAGATCTAGCTGTTGCCACTGCAATCTTGCCCTGGTTGCGTAGCGTCGCGAGCAGCACTCTGTATAGATAAGTCTTACCGGTGCCACCAGGTCCATCCACAAAGAACAATCCGCCCTGATCGGTGTCAACGGCAGACATAATCTTATCATAGGCGGCCCTCTGTTCCTCGTTAAGAGAGTCTTTAAGAGCCACATCTCCCGCTGTCGGTTGGATACTTTCCTCCTCGTAAACCTCCCTAGCAGTACCAATAGCATCGTCATACGCGTTGATGATAGGAGGTAGAGGGAATGTATTTATGTCCTTTCCCATTGACTGCAGCATGTTCCTAATGTCAATCAATACCATCTGCTCAACATGAGTTTTGTTCTGACTCCTGTGTTGGTAGTCCTCGGACATAGAATCTTTGTGTTTCTGCCAGAGTACAGCCACATCGCTTGGCTCACAGTACACCAGTATTGTGGCAAAAAGCCGTCGCAGCGCCGATGGCATCTGGAAAAGAGCACGTTCAGTGAGACACTCATCCAGTGTGTTGTCCGACTCAAGCAGTCCCCTTCTCTCTGCTGCCTCACGAAAAGTCGGTAGGGTGACACCATCAACCGTCCTTAGATCCTCATAGGAGGTGGCACCAGTCACGTGGTTTAGGAGAACACGAAGATAGTAGCGCTCCCCCTCAGCCGGATGAGCAGAGACTATCCTACCGACTTGTCCACCTGTATCTCGTTTCCTCCGTTGCCATACTTTACCCTTACCACTCTGCCAAGTGTACCACTCAGGGAAGTCACGATATAGGATGCCACGAGCCTCCTCGTGAAGACTATTCGCCTCAAAATATGCTGTGAGCATCGACCTATCAACACCTGGACGGTTGACGACTCGCTCGACCATTTGCCGCTCGTGAAACGCCACCATGTGCATGTTTGGAAGATGGAGTTGCAGCTGCATCACAGGTGGAGATATCTGGCTAAGCTCAAAGTCGTATATCCTCCACAAGGCTTCTGGAGGAGTCACCCACCTTGCATCTCTATACTGCTTGATCTCATCAACATCATCGTATTCCTTGCTCGCATCTCTCATAACAACAGACGCACGATCATGGCCTTTGTATATGTACTTGAACAGGTATTTAACAGCTTTGATGCTCCCACATGCCTCGACATTGATGTGACAGTTGAAGAGACGAAGGAGGTATGGGTTATAAGGGACAACCCATCTATTGTCCAGTTCGCACCCTCGGACCTTTTCTTTACGATCATCGTCACGACGTCTGTAAATAGGGTACGAATCCTTCCCTTGCAACGTTGTGTCACTGAAAGGACGAGGGTAATGATTCTTGCACGATTTACGACCCTTAGTGCATGGGCAGTTAGGGTTTAGCGACCCACACGGGCCATGCATCATATGCTTGATAACCATCTTTCGTAGTTCTGGGTACTTGTTGCTTGGGATCTCGGCTGAGATCAAAAGGTCGTACTGCTCAGGACATGTGAGCTTGTACTTCCTCTGCATTATGAGTAGAAAATGGGCATGCGGCAAACCCCGCTTCTGAAACTCCACGACATAGACGTAGGCTCGGACCTTACCAAGAATATCTTGTTTAGTCAGCCTATGCTTTAACTCTTGTAGCTTCGCATGAAAGACACGCACTACAAGATCCGGACGATCTTGCGGCGTCTGCCCAGGGAGAAGCTCCCTCCTTATCTCATCCCAGTTAGGGTTACATGTCATGGTAAGAAATATGTCTGGTTTTCCAAACTTCCGCACCAGAGCCATAGTGAAAGGGAAATAGGCTTTAAACCTTTTCCTAAATGATTTTGGTGGTTGAATGTCCAACACAAACAATTGGACTAATTAGTTTGCTCTAGATTACATGTTCTACAGGTGCCAAAGATTCAACTCATAACCAATAAAAAGAACAAGACAAGGTTCAAAAGAAAGGAGCAAAGAGAAACCGAAGTGCTCCCTGGTATGGCGCACCGGACTGTCCGGTGTGCCACCGGACAGTGTCCGGTGCACCACCGGACAATGTCCGGTGCACCAGGGAGGATTGCCTTCAAACTCTTCACCTTCGGGTTTCTCAGGCGCAGCCCACTATAATTCACCGGACTGTCCGGTGCACCACCGGACAGTGTCCGGTGCTCCAGAGTGAAGCGGCTCTGAACTGGCCAGCTTCGGGAAAATGGAAGGCCGCTCCGCTAAAATTCACCGGACTGTCCGGTGTTGTCGGGGACCATAATTAGGGGTACCCTCAAGACGCCTAATTCTCAGCTGGTAACCCCCATCAGCATAAAGCTGCAAAGGCCTGATGGGCACGATTAAGTCAGGGATCAGTCCACACGAGTGACTCGATCACGCTTCACCCGAGCCTAGCCTCGGCCGAAGGCAGCCGACCTCGAGAGACTTCCGTCTCGCCCGAGGCCCCCTTTTTATGGCGGACACATCACCGGCTTGCCCAAGGCCTTGGCTTCGCTCAGAAACAACCTTGACTAAATCACCACACCGACTGACCAAATTGCAGGGGCATTTAACGCAAAGGTGGCCTGACACCTCTATCCTGACACGCGCCCCCGGCAGAGCCGAGGTGACCGCCGTCACTCCACCGCTCCACTGGCCAGTCTGACAGAAGGACAGCGCCGCCTGCGCCACTCCGACTGCAGTGCCACTCGACAGAGTGAGTCTGACAGGCAATTAGGCCTTGCCAAAGGCGCCCCGGCGAACTCCGCTCCGCCCGACCCCAGGGCTCGGACTCGGGCTAAGACCCGGAAGACGGCGAACTCCGCTCCGCCCGACCCCAGGGCTCGGACTCGGGCTAAGACCCGGAAGACGACGAACTCCGCTCCGCCCGACCCCAGGGCTCGGACTCGGGCTAAGACCCGGAAGACGGCGAACTCCGCTCCGCCCGACCCCAGGGCTCGGACTCGGGCTAAGACCCGGAAGACGGCGAACTCCGCTCCGCCCGACCCCAGGGCTCGGACTCGGGCTAAGACCCGGAAGACGGCGAACTCCGCTCCGCCCGACCCCAGGGCTCGGACTCGGGCTAAGACCCGGAAGACGGCGAACTCCGCTCCGCCCGACCCCAGGGCTCGGACTCGGGCTAAGACCCGGAAGACGGCGAACTCCGCTCCGCCCGACCCCAGGGCTCGGACTCAGGCTAAGACCCGGAAGACGACGAAACTCCGCCTCGCCCGACCCCAGGGCTCGGACTCCGCCCTGGCCTCGGCCGGACGACTTCCGCCTCGCCCGACCCCCTGGCTCGGGCTCGGCCACGGCAACTGAAGGCAAGACTCAACCTCGGCTTCGGAGGAAACCCCACGTCGCCCTGCCTAGAGCACAGACCGCCATGTCAACAGGAAACGTCATCATCACCCTACCCCGAATCGACTCGGGTCACGGAGAACAAGACCGGCGTCTCGTCCGGCCAGCTCCGCCAGAGGGGCAATGATGGCGCTCCACGAGCTCTATGACGACGGCGCCCCCCAGCTCTCTTACGGCAGCAGGACAACGTCAGCAGGGACTCGACCGCTCCAACAGCTGTCCCTCCATCAGGCTCCGCCGCACCACCGATAGCCACGACATCACGCCAGCAGGATGCCCAGATCTCTCCGGCTGCCACATCGGCATGTAACTAGGGCACTAGCTCTCCCTCCGCTAGACACGTAGCACTCTGCTACATCCCCATTGTACACCTGGGTCCTCTCCTTACGACTATAAAAGGAAGGACCAGGGCCTTCTCAGAGAAGGTTGGCCGCGCGGGACCGAGGACGGGACAGGCGCTCTCTTGGGGCCGCTCGCTTCCCTCACCCGCGTGGACGCTTGTAACCCCCCTACTGCAAGCGCACCTGACCTGGGCGCGGGACGAACACGAAGGCCGCGGGACTTCCACCTCTCTCACGCTCGGCTCCGGCCGCCTCGCCTCTCCCCCCTCCGCGCTCGCCCACGCGCTCGACCCATCTGGGCTGGGGCACGCAGCACACTCACTCGTCGGCTTAGGGACCCCCCTGTCTCGAAACGCCGACAGTTGGCGCGCCAGGTAGGGGCCTGCTGCGTGCTGACGAATAGCTCCCCGTCAAGCTCCAGATGGGCAGTCTCCAGCAACCTCTCCGGCCCGGGACGGTGCTTCGTTTCGGGGCTCTCGAGTTCATGTCCTTCGACGGCAGCAACGACATGATACTTCTTCCACCGCCGTGCGACCACGACAATGGCGGCCGACAACCCGCCCGCCGGCGGCGGAATCGACGACGTCTACCCCGCGTGGTGGAAAAGCAACATTCGGGCTCGCTCCGTTCTCTCCCCCGCCAACGGAGGAGGAGGCGGGGCCGTCAAGGCCAGACGGGAGGCCGCGCTTCGCCGGCCGTCGAGCGAATCGACGCCCCCGACGCACCGACGGAAGGCACGCCGGACATCGACCTCGCGTTCAAGACGGAGGCAAGCGCCGTCCCCCCGCGGCACGACGACCCCGAGCAAGAAGACGACGCCGGCGCGCTCGCGGAAAGCCTGCAGGACGTCGCCCTCGAACCAGAGATGACGGCGCAACCAGACCCCGATGTGACTACGTCGCTCCTCGTCGACCAAAAGGTAACGACTAACTCCCATCTTGCGTCATTTCGACTCGGCCTCAACCCGCCAAACGACCTCGTTTTGGCGGGCGCCCTCATTGAGGCGAGTGCAACCCCACTGAGGTTCTGTATGCGATCGCCTTGGGACCGACTGACGGACGTCTCGACCTACGGGCCCTCTGGGTCCGAGGAAGATGACGATCCCAGCATCGGTTGGGATTTCTCCGGACTTGGCAACCCCAGTGCCGTGCGGGACTTCATGGCCGCATGTGACTACTGTCTGTCCGACTGTTCCGATGCAAGCCGCAGCCTTGGCGACGAGAGCTGCGGCCCAAGCCGCGAATGTTTCCACATCGAGCTAGGGAATCCCACCGAAGGCAACCATCTTGGCATGCCGGAGGATGGTGATCTCCCTAGGCTGGTGCCTCGCGCCGACATCCCACGGGAGCTAGCTGTGGTCCCCGCTCCGGCGGGGGGTTACGACCCACAACTCGAGCAAGTCCGCGAGGCGCAGGCCAGGCTCAACGAGGGAACGGGAGCGCTTGAGCCGATCCGTCGGGACGTCGGACAGGCATGGGTGGGCCAACCCCTGGCCGGAGAAATACGTCATCTGCCCCAAGGTCTCCAGCACCGCGTCGCCAACGACGTCAGGATCAGGCCGCCGCCCGCATCCAGCGGGGTCGGTCAGAACCTGGCAACCGCAGCAATGCTCATCCGCGCGATGCCGGAGCCGTCAACCACCGAGGGTCGGCGGATCCAGGGAGAACTCAAGAATCTCCTGGAAGGCGCCGCGGCCCGGCGGGCCGAGAGCACTGCATCCCGAAGGCAAGGATATCCCTCGGAACCTCATGCCGCGACTTCCCGATTCATGCGGGAAGCCTCGGTCTACACCGGGCGCACGCGCAACACCGCGCCTGCGGCCCCGAGCCACCTCGGCAACGAGCACCATCGACGCGACCGTCGGGCTCACCTCGACGAAAGGGTGCGCCGAGGCTATCACCCCAGGCGTGGGGGACGTTACGACAGCGGGGAGGATCGGAGTCCTTCGCCCGAACCACCCGGTCCGCAGGCTTTCAGCCGGGCCATCCGACGGGCGCCATTCCCGACCCGGTTCCGACCCCCGACTACTATCGTAAAGTACTCGGGGGAAACGAGACCGGAGCTGTGGCTCGCAGACTACCGCCTTGCCTGCCAACTGGGTGGAACGGACGACGACAACCTCATCATCCGCAACCTCCCCCTGTTCCTCTCCGACACTGCCCGTGCCTGGTTGGAGCACCTGCCTCCGGGGCAGATTTCCAACTGGGACGACTTGGTCCAAGCCTTCGCTGGCAATTTTCAGGGCACATACGTGCGCCCCGGGAATTCCTGGGACCTTCGAAGCTGCCGGCAACAGCCGGGGGAGTCGCTCCGGGACTACATCCGGCGATTCTCGAAGCAGCGCACCGAGCTGCCCAACATCACCGACTCGGATGTCATCGGCGCGTTCCTCGCCGGCACCACTTGCCGCGACCTGGTGAGCAAGCTGGGTCGCAAAACCCCCACCAGGGCGAGCGAGCTGATGGACATCGCCACCAAGTTCGCCTCCGGCCAGGAGGCGGTCGAGGCTATCTTCCGAAAGGACAAGCAGCTCCAGGGCCGCCCGTCGGAAGAAGCTCCCGAGACGTCTGCTCCGCGCGGCGCCAAGAAGAAAGGCAAGAAGAAGTCGCAATCGAAACGCGACGCCGCAGACGCGGACCTTGTCGCCGCCGCCGAGTATAAGAACCCTCGGAAGCCCCCCGGAGGTGCAAACCTCTTCGACAAGATGCTCAAGGAGCCGTGCCCCTACCATCAGGGGCCCGTCAAGCACACCCTCGAGGAGTGTGTTATGCTTCGGCGTCATTTCCACAGGGCCGGGCCACCCGCCGAGGGTGGCAGGGCCCACGACGACGACAAGAACGAAGAACACCCAGCAGGGGGGTTCCCCGAGGTCCGCGACTGCTTCATGATCTATGGAGGGCATGCGGCGAACACCTCGGCTCGGCACCGCAAGCAAGAGCGCCGGGAGGTCTGCTCGGTGAAGGTGGCGGCGCCAGTCTACCTAGACTGGTCCGACAAGCCCATCACTTTCGACCGAGCCGACCACCCCGACCATGTGCCGAGCCCGGGGAAATACCCGCTCGTCGTCGACCCCGTTGTCGGCGATGTCAGGCTCACCAAGGTCCTGATGGACGGGGGCAGCTGCCTCAACATCATCTACGCCGAGACCCTCAAGCTCCTGCGCGTCGATCCGTCCACCGTCCGAGCAGGCGCTGCGCCCTTCCACGGGATCATCCCTGGGAAGCGCGTCCAGCCCCTCGGGCGACTCGACCTCCCAGTCTGCTTCGGGACACCCTCCAACTTCCGAAGGGAGACCCTGACGTTCGAAGTGGTCGGGTTCCGAGGAACCTACCACGCCGTGTTAGGGAGGCCATGCTACGCGAAGTTCATGGCCGTCCCCAACTACACCTACCTGAAGCTCAAGATGCCGGGCCCCAACGGGGTCATCACCGTCGGCCCCACGTACAAAGACGCGTTCGAATGCGACGTGGAGTGCGTGGAGTACGCCGAGGCCCTCGCCGAGTCCGAGGCCCTCATCGCCGACCTGGACAACCTCTCCAAGGAGGTCCCAGACGTGAAGCGCCATGCCGGCAACTTCGAGCCAGCGGAGACGGTCAAGGCCGTCCCCCTCGACCCCAGCGGCGACACCACCAAGCAGATCCGGATCGGTTCCGGGCTCGACCCCAAATAGGAAGCAGTGCTCGTCGACTTTCTCCGCGCAAACGCCGACGTCTTTGCGTGGAGTCCCTCGGACATGCCCGGCATACCGAGGGATGTCGCCGAGCACTCGCTGGATATTCGGGCCGGAGCCCGACCCGTCAGACAGCCTCTGCGCCGATTCGACGAGGAGAAGCGCAGAGCGATTGGCGAAGAGATCCACAAGCTAATGGCGGCAGGGTTCATCAAAGAGGTATTCCATCCCGAATGGCTTGCCAACCCTGTGCTTGTGAGGAAGAAAGGGGGGAAATGGCGGATGTGTGTAGACTACACTGGTCTCAACAAAGCATGTCCGAAGGTTCCCTACCCTCTGCCTCGCATCGACCAAATCGTGGATTCCACTGTTGGGTGCGAAACCCTGTCCTTCCTCGATGCCTACTCGGGGTATCACCAGATCCGGATGAAAGAGTCCGACCAGCTCGCGACTTCTTTCATCACGCCGTTCGGCATGTACTGCTACGTCACCATGCCGTTCGGCCTGAGGAATGCAGGCGCGACGTACCAGCGGTGCATGAACCATGTGTTCGGCGAACACATCGGTCGCACAGTCGAGGCCTACGTCGATGACATCGTAGTCAAGACACGGAAGGCTCCCAACCTCCTCTCCGACCTTGAAGTGACATTCCGGTGTCTCAAGGCGAAAGGAGTCAAGCTTAATCCTGAGAAGTGTGTCTTCGGGGTGCCCCGAGGCATGCTCCTAGGGTTCATCGTCTCTGAGCGAGGCATCGAGGCCAACCCGGAGAAGATCGCGGCCATCACCAGCATGGGGCCCATCAAGGACTTAAAAGGGGTACAGAGGGTCATGGGATGCCTCGCGGCCCTGAGCCGCTTCATCTCACGCCTCGGCGAAAGAGGTCTGCCCCTGTACCGCCTTTTAAGGAAAGCCGAGTGTTTCGCTTGGACCCCTGAGGCCGAGGAAGCCCTCGGCAACCTAAAGGCGCTCCTTACAAAGGCGCCAGTCTTGGTGCCGCCGGCGGACGGAGAAACCCTCTTGGTCTACGTCGCCGCGACCACTCAGGTGGTTAGCGCCACGATTGTGGTCGAAAGGCAGGAGGAAGGGCATACATTGCCCGTTCAGAGGCCGGTTTACTTCATCAGCGAAGTGCTGTCCGAGACTAAGATCCGCTACCCACAAGTTCAAAAGCTGCTGTATGCTGTGATCCTGACGAGGCGGAAGCTACGACACTACTTCGAGTCCCATCCGGTGACTGTGGTGTCATCCTTCCCCCTGGGGGAGATCATCCAGTGCCGAGAGGCCTCGGGCAGGATCGCAAAGTGGGCAGTGGAGATCATGGGCGAAACGATCTCGTTCGCCCCTCGGAAGGCCATCAAGTCCCAAGTGTTGGCGGATTTCGTGGCTGAATGGGTCGACACCCAACTACCAACGACTCCGATCCAACCGGAGCTCTGGACCATGTTTTTCGACGGGTCGCTGATGAAGACGGGGGCCGGTGCGGGCCTGCTCTTCATCTCGCCCCTCGGAAAGCACTTGCGCTACGTGCTGCGCCTCCACTTCCCGGCGTCCAACAATGTGGCCGAGTACGAAGCTCTGGTCAACGGATTGCGGATCGCCATCGAGCTAGGGGTCAGACGCCTCGACGCCCGCGGTGATTCGCAGCTCGTCATCGACCAAGTCATGAAGAACTCCCACTGCCGCGACCCGAAGATGGAGGCCTACTGCGACGAGGTTCGGCGCCTGGAAGACAAGTTCTTTGGGCTCGAGCTCAACCATATCGCTCGGCGCTACAACGAAACCGCAGACGAGCTGGCGAAGATAGCCTCGGGGCGAACGACAGTCCCCCCGGACGTCTTCTCCCGGGATCTGCATCAACCCTCCGTCAAGCTCGACGACGCGCCCGAGCCCGAGGTATCCTCGGCTCAGCCCGAGGTACCCTCGGCTCAGCCCGAGGTACCCTCGGCTCAGCCCGAGGTACCCTCGGTTCAGCCCGAGGCACCCTCGGCCCAGCCCGAGGTACTCTCGGCCCCCGAGGGCGGGGCGTTGAACGTCGAGGAAGGGCAGAGCGGGGCCACGCCAGACCAAGATTGGCAGGCCCCGTACCTGCAATATCTCCGCCGAGGAGAGCTACCCCTCGACCAAGCCGAGGCTCGGCGGGTAGCGCGACGCGCCAAGTCATTCGTCTTGCTGGGCGACGAAGAGGAGCTATACCATCGCAGCCCCTCGGGCATCCTCCAGCGATGCATCTCCATCGCCGAAGGTCGGGAACTGCTGCAAGAAGTACACTCGGGGGCTTGCGGCCACCACGCAGCACCCCGAGCCCTTGTTGGAAATGCTTTCCGGCAAGGCTTCTACTGGCCAACGGCGGTGGCTGACGCCACTAGAATTGTCCGCACCTGCGAAGGGTGCCAATTCTATGCGAAGTGGACACACCTGCCCGCTCAGGCTCTGCAGACAATACCCATCACCTGGCCCTTCGCTGTATGGGGTCTGGACCTCGTCGGTCCCTTGCAAAAGGCGCCCGGGGGCTACACGCACCTGCTGGTCGCCATCGACAAATTCTCCAAGTGGATCGAGGTCCGACCTCTGAACAGCATCAGGTCCGAGCAGGCGGTGGCATTCTTCACCAACATCATCCATCGCTTCGGGGTCCCGAACTCCATCATCACCGACAATGGCACCCAGTTCACCGGCAAAAAATTCTTGGATTTTTGCGAGGATCACCATATCCGGGTGGACTGGGCCGCCGTGGCTCATCCCATGTCGAATGGGCAAGTAGAGCGTGCCAACGGCATGATTCTACAAGGGCTCAAGCCTCGGATCTACAACGACCTCAACCAGTTCGGCAGGCGATGGATGAAGGAACTCCCCTCGGTGGTCTGGAGCCTAAGGACGACGCCGAGTCGTGCCACGGGCTTCACGCCGTTTTTCCTGGTCTACGGGGCTGAAGCTATCCTGCCCACTGACCTGGAATACGGCTCCCCAAGGGCGAGGGCCTACACCGAGCAAAGCAACCAAGCCAGCCGAGAGGAATCGCTGGACCAGTTGGAGGAAGCTCGGGACAGGGCCTTACTACACTCGGCGCGGTACCAACAGTCCCTGCGACGTTACCACGCCCGAGGGGTCCGGTCCCGAGAACTCCAGGTGGGCGACCTGGTGCTTCGGCTGCGACAAGACGCCCGAGGGAGGCACAAGCTCACGCCCCCCTGGGAAGGGCCATTCGTCATCGCCAAAGTTCTGAAGCCCGGAACATACAAGCTGGCCAACAATCAAGGCGAGATCTACGGCAACGCTTGGAACATCAAACAGCTACGTCGCTTCTACCCTTAAGATGTTTTCAAGTCGTTCACATACCTCGCACCTACGCAAAGTTTAGTTGTCAAGGAAGGGTCGGCCTAGCCTCGGCAAAGCCCGACCCTCCCTCGGGGGCTAAAAGGGGGGAGACCCCCTCTGCGTCGAATTTTTTCCTCGAAAAAGGACCTCTTTTTAGCAGGATTTCTTCCGTGCTTCTTGACTACTTTGGAAAGCGGATCCTGGAAACGACGAGGTACACGTAAGCAGCCAAGGCTGACCGAGCCGAGGGACTCCTACGCCTCCGGGATACGGATACCTCACTCGTCCCCTTCTGCGATAAGTAACTTGCGCTCGGATAAAGCGACTCCGTGGACCGAACGAGTCATCACGTTCGGAAGCTCTCCTGCCGAAGCAGTCCTTCAAGCTTTCTCGACTAAATCGGGGACAGGGCCTCATGGACGGGTGAAAGTACGCGTAAGCGGCAAGGCCGACCGAGCCGAGGGATTCCCACGCCTCTGGGATACGGATACCTCACTCGTCCCTTCCGCGAAAAGCAACTCTCGCTCACACAAACATCCCTATTACCGACAGAGTCCAAATGCTCGAAACAAGAGGGAAAAAGGACGCAGCTTCGCAAGCGCGGCGAGGGCGTGTTCTTCTGGCCTCGGCGGCCGCAGAAAGCGCACGCTACAAGATGATCTGATCCTGCAGGCTCGGGTCTTCACGCCGAAGGGAGCCGTAGCACCCTCGGCATCGACGACGTCTACAGCAAAGCCCGACCCAGCCTCGGGCGGCGCCGAGGTCCAGGGGCTCCTCCAGGAATCCGGCCCGAGCAGGCGGCTCAACCGGTTACCCCTGGGGCCTCGGGCAACCGGCTTCCAAGGGCGCTAGCCCGATCCGAGGCCTCGACTGACCGACTTGGGCGTCGGCACCGCTGACGGGCGACACGGCTAGGCTCCGGCCAACCAGGTTCCCCATTCTCGAGCCAACTCCGCCTCTGTTCATACTGATATCGCTACCCCCGGCCTCGATCCACCAAAGGGCGGCCGAGGGGTCCCTTCAACTAAGCTAGAAGAGCCTCACGTAACAAGGCCGAACGGGCCGAGGGATTCCTACGCCTCCGGGATACGGATACCTCACCCGTCACCTTGACACGGGGCAACTCATGCTTGGTAAAGCGGTTCAGATAATAAAACAGGCGAGACTTAGTGCTCGGAAATGAGGAAAAAACACGGCTCCGTGCCAAAATTACATACACGTTCAGGCCTCGACAGCCACAATGAACGAACTCACTGGCATACGAGATGCCACTACCAACGGAACTCCGGTTCCCTCCTCCGCAGGTACGAACGACCCCACTCCATGGGGAAGGCCTGCGGAGCCACAGAAGACCGATGGCTGGCTCGCCGCCGCCCGTCCTGACTGCGGCAACAGTGGGTCGGCGCTGCTGCGGTCTTGTCCCTGCCCCCGCCGACGCTCGAGGGGCGAGGACAAGCACGCCGGCGCGGTGGCCCGGGGCGCGGGCGGTGGCAGTGATCCCGTCGGTGACGAGGACTTCTCGAGCCGCCTCCGCACCGGCGCCGATGGCAGGGGGCACCAGCCCCCCGGCAGATCCCCACTCAAATCCTCCCGGACGAGTGGGGGCGCCGGCCACTGCACAAGGCCGCCGTCCCAGTGCAAAAGCAGGACCACCCCAGAACACGAACGCCGCCCTAAAGGCGCGCGGAATCCTGGGTGGTCCTCCTATGCACGCGCTGCGGCGCCCACCCTCCGGCAGGAGGGGCCGCCGGAAGCCCGGCCGACAACTCCGACACGCTGGAGGTGACGACGCCCGCCGTCGTTCAGCCCCTCGTTATCGAAGTCCGCGCCGTCCGCAGGGCCAGCGAGCGCCTCCACCCCCAAACGCCGTGGGAAGGGGCGACCCGCGGACCCGCGCGGAAGGTAGAGCGCCGGCTCGGCATGACTCCCGCCCCAGCGGGGATGATGAACATCCTTGAAGCTGAGGGTGGGACCAAGATTGCAGCCTGGCTTGCTCTTCCCCACCTAGAAACCGGCGGTCACCATCCTGGGTGATCGTCGGCATGGGGGTACGGCCGGGCCGGCTGATGAAAATCCTTGAAGCCGAACGATGGCTGAGAGGTACCAACTCCCGTGGAGTTGTGTTCCTCCAACGAGGAGGCGGAAAGGCGGCGGATATCCCCCATCCGGGGGCTTGGAAGACGGGAAGACCCGGCGCTTAAGGAAGGAAGAAGACATGGTTGCCTTACGAAGGGAGCCTCCCTCCTTTTAAAGGCAACTCCCCCTACGTGCGCCCCCAGGCGCCGCGGGCCGAGTCTTCTCCAACACGCTCCAAGGCCCTCCCCTGCGACTCGGGGGCTGGGTCCCGCATGTCATGCAAGCCGGCTCAGGGCAGAAGAAGCCAAACCGCCGCGCATGGTGCGCACGACCGTCCAGCGGTTACAGGCGACCCCCCATTTCCGCCCAGACCAACGGGCAGAAGGGGCGAGCAGCCATGCAGGCGGCATGCAACCGCGCCAGATGGACGCGCTTCTCCAACTTCTGACACGCTAGCCTGGGGCCCAGGCCCACGCGTCGAGCAACTGGCACGCCAGTTGCTGCATGCAAGCAACCGCACCGCCACTTGTGCCACCGTCGCGCCTCTTCGGTTGCGAAGCCTATGCCACGACTCGAGGCGACCCAACAGCGCCAGACTGGCGCGTCGGTCAAAGCGACCGAAAGTGGGCCGGCAGTAATAGCGGTGGCAGGCGGGCGGGCGCAGCGGTCACGTCGTCAGCCAGGCTCACGTCCCATCCTGAGACAGCAAGAGAGCCTCCTCTCACGGCGTGAAGACGGTGCACCCGTGACCCGTTCCTCGAACGGATCACCTGCGCGCAACGGCCGCTCCGCCAACCACTCGCCCCGTCGCATTAACTCCGCGGCGGGACACGCGGCGCTTCTGGCGGGAGGAGCGCGTGACGCTTCACCTTCGCCTTAATAACCGCGTCAGAAAAGGTACGCCACGTCGTCTGATTTCGTATCCTTTTCCGTTTTCCTCTTTCTCTATCTCTTGCAACAGGGACCGGGGAAGGGGGATACCCCGAGAGGGATCCTTCTCCGCGAAGGAACCGGGCTCCGCGCCCCCCATTACTGATCAGGGGTTCGAAGGCTGGCCCCCCAAGGGTTCAACAGCCGCCTCAGATCGCGTGGGCCCGACACCCACTACTGGTCAGGGGTTCGAAGGCCAGCCCCCCGAAGGGCTCCATGGCCGCCTCAGGCTACTCGGGCTCCGCGCCCATTACTGATCAGGGGTTCGAAGGCTGGCCCCCGAAGGGTTCACAGTCGCCTCAGACACCGAGCGAGGGATGACCAGGGGTACGTTCGATACATAACCGAGGCTCGGGCTGCGCTCCCGAGGTACCCTAGGACATATCCGAGACCAGTGGGAACGATCTTGTAACGGAATCCCATCGGAGGGAGGCATCGAGCCCTCGGACCCCGTCGCCAGGGGACCGGGTCCGGCAAGTCACCCGCAGGTACTTTTGGGCGTGCCTCTGGGCCCCTAGCCGACCCCCAACGAACGGGGCACGGACGTCCACTCGGATTACCCGCTTGCAGCTCACCGGAGACACCATGTTCGGTGCCCATCGAGGGTAACATGGCGCACTCCCCCCCTCCTCCTTGCGGAAAGGCGACGAAGGGGCGTATGTAAAAAGCCGAGTCTGTCCCTGATCATCCTCTCGCCCTGTGCAGAGGCTCGGGGGCTGCTCTCGCAAAAACCGGCTCCGGCCAAATCGTTGACAGCGTCAACATACCAGCCCGAGAGCTTGGGCCCCGACCGTGCACCCGGGCTACGGCCAGTTCGCATGAGGGAACGACCAGACCAGCCGAAGCGTTAAGCGAAGTATTAAGACCTCGAAGGAGTGTAACCACTCCTCCGAGGCCTCGGGGGCTACACCCGGCGGGTGCGCTCGCGCGCACCCACCGGAACGAAATGCAACCGAGAAAGGCTGGTCCCCTTGCAAAAAAGTGCGACGAAAGCCTCCAAGCGAGTGCTAACACTCCCTTCGAGGCTCGGGGGCTACTGTCGGGGACCATAATTAGGGGTACCCTCAAGACGCCTAATTCTCAGCTGGTAACCCCCATCAGCATAAAGCTGCAAAGGCCTGATGGGCACGATTAAGTCAGGGATCAGTCCACACGAGTGACTCGATCACGCTTCACCCGAGCCTAGCCTCGGCCGAAGGCAGCCGACCTCGAGAGACTTCCGTCTCGCCCGAGGCCCCCTTTTTATGGCGGACACATCACCGGCTTGCCCAAGGCCTTGGCTTCGCTCAGAAGCAACCTTGACTAAATCACCACACCGACTGACCAAATTGCAGGGGCATTTAACGCAAAGGTGGCCTGACACCTCTATCCTGACACGCGCCCCCGGCAGAGCCGAGGTGACCGCCGTCACTCCACCGCTCCACTGGCCAGTCTGACAGAAGGACAGCGCCGCCTGCGCCACTCCGACTGCAGTGCCACTCGACAGAGTGAGTCTGACAGGCAATTAGGCCTTGCCAAAGGCGCCCCGGCGAACTCCGCTCCGCCCGACCCCAGGGCTCGGACTCGGGCTAAGACCCGGAAGACGGCGAACTCCGCTCCGCCCGACCCCAGGGCTCGGACTCGGGCTAAGACCCGGAAGACGGCGAACTCCGCTCCGCCCGACCCCAGGGCTCGGACTCGGGCTAAGACCCGGAAGACGGCGAACTCCGCTCCGCCCGACCCCAGGGCTCGGACTCGGGCTAAGACCCGGAAGACGGCGAACTCCGCTCCGCCCGACCCCAGGGCTCGGACTCGGGCTAAGACCCGGAAGACGGCGAACTCCGCTCCGCCCGACCCCAGGGCTCGGACTCGGGCTAAGACCCGGAAGACGGCGAACTCCGCTCCGCCCGACCCCAGGGCTCGGACTCGGGCTAAGACCCGGAAGACGGCGAACTCCGCTCCGCCCGACCCCAGGGCTCGGACTCAGGCTAAGACCCGGAAGACGACGAAACTCCGCCTCGCCCGACCCCAGGGCTCGGACTCCGCCCTGGCCTCGGCCGGACGACTTCCGCCTCGCCCGACCCCCTGGCTCGGGCTCGGCCACGGCAACTGAAGGCAAGACTCAACCTCGGCTTCGGAGGAAACCCCACGTCGCCCTGCCTAGAGCACAGACCGCCACGTCAACAGGAAACGTCATCATCACCCTACCCCGAATCGACTCGGGTCACGGAGAACAAGACCGGCGTCTCGTCCGGCCAGCTCCGCCAGAGGGGCAATGATGGCGCTCCACGAGCTCTATGACGACGGCGGCCCCCAGCTCTCTTACGGCAGCAGGACAACGTCAGCAGGGACTCGACCGCTCCAACAGCTGTCCCTCCATCAGGCTCCGCCGCACCACCGATAGCCACGACATCACGCCAGCAGGATGCCCAGATCTCTCCGGCTGCCACATCGGCATGTACCTAGGGCACTAGCTCTCCCTCCGCTAGACACGTAGCACTCTGCTACATCCCCATTGTACACCTGGGTCCTCTCCTTACGACTATAAAAGGAAGGACCAGGGCCTTCTCAGAGAAGGTTGGCCGCGCGGGACCGAGGACGGGACAGGCGCTCTCTTGGGGCCGCTCGCTTCCCTCACCCGCGTGGACGCTTGTAACCCCCCTACTGCAAGCGCACCTGACCTGGGCGCGGGACGAACACGAAGGCCGCGGGACTTCCACCTCTCTCACGCTCGGCTCCGGCCGCCTCGCCTCTCCCCCCTCCGCGCTCGCCCACGCGCTCGACCCATCTGGGCTGGGGCACGCAGCACACTCACTCGTCGGCTTAGGGACCCCCCTGTCTCGAAACGCCGACAGGTGTACACCGGACTGTCCGGTGCGCCAGCAGAGCAACGGCTACTTCGCGCCAACGGTCGACTCTGACAGTGTACAGTACACGCAGCAGGAGTCAGAGCAGAGGATCAGAGGGGCACCGGACTGTCCGGTGCTGCACCGGACTGTCCGGTGCCACATGAGGACAAAGCCTTCAACGGTCGACCAGCTCCAATCTCAACGGCTAGGATGACGTGGCTGGCGCACCGGACATGTCCGGTGTGCACCGGACTGTCCGGTGCGCCCATCGCCAGCAACTTCTCCAACGGCTACAAAATTGGATGGTGGCTATAAATACCACCCCAACCGGCCACTTCGAGGTGTGGGAGCCCAAGCAACATTCCAAGTCATCTAGTTGACATACTCAAGCCCTCCCCACCACATATATTCATTGATCCATCCTATACACAAGATTTAGACCACTTCAACCAACACAAGTGCCACAAAAGAGAGAGCAAGCAAAAGAGAGCTACTCATTTGAGTTTAGCACTAGTGCCTTGTGAGATTCATCGAGAGATAGTGTGTGTGCTTCTTCTTTGTGTTCATTTGCGCGTGGAGTTTTGACTCCCATTGAACTTCCTCCAAAGTTTTGGAGGCTTGTAAAAGCTAGCAAGAGACACCAAAGATTGTGGTGGTCCTTGTGGGATCGAGAGTGATCCTTGAGAAGAAGAAGAGCTCACCGATCCTTGTGTGATCGGGGGAGAGAGGGAAAGGGTTGAAAAAGACCCGTCCTTAAGTGGACTCCTCAACGGGGACTAGGCCTTCGAGGGCCGAACCTCGGTAAAACAAATCACCCGTGTCCATTGTGTTTATTGCTTGTGATTTGTTTGTTTTCCCTTGCTCTAAGTTTTCTTGCACCTTTATTTACTAATATCATTTGGTGTTGCTTCAAGTTAAATTCCCTTTTAGTGAAGCAACACATTGCAAGAAAGAACTTGTCCCAGTGCTCTTCTCATCTAAGGCTTCTTGCTTTGTTATTCTATAACTTACTAGTTGAATTAATTTATCACTCCCGCATTATTTAGCAATACCCTTTTCAAGCAAGAACTTAGTTTCTATTCTCCGATATTTGTATATCTTGTTCTAACCACTAATCAAGAGATCTGGTTGGGGGATAAAGTTTTAATTTTCAGGTTCCGCCTATTCACCCCCCCCCCTCTAGGCGACTTACAATTGGTATCAGAGGCAGGTTCTTCATCTTGAGTCTAACAACTCGAAGTGATGGCTCGTAGAAGATCCCAAAAGAACAAGAAGACAACTCCGAAGGAGAACAAGGAGGTAACTCTTGAGATATTACTTTCCGATTGTTCTAATTATGATTCATGGTCCACTAGAGTAATAAATGCCTTTAGAATCATAGATCCACAATTAGAACAAATTTTAGACAAGAGTCTTATTCCTCCTAACTATGCTAGGGAAAATGCCTCCGAAGAAGATTTAAGATGTATTAACTTAAACTATATAGCTTATGACATCTTAAGTAAATCCCTTAGCAAAGAAGACTATCATGCTTTCATAATAAAATATGATAAACCTATTTGTGATGTGCATGATATTTGGACTAGAATTAAAACTAAATTTGATAAGTCCAAACATGATAGTTCATTTTGTGCTTCTACTTCCTTTGGTATTTGTGATACTAATCATTGCAAGG